>NC_134354.1:731937295-732269170 GCF_048569485.1 Anomaloglossus baeobatrachus
CCCGCCTCGCTGTTTCTCCCTTCTACTATTCATTACAGAGCCGAGCGCGCACCTACTCCTGTGACTGCTGCTGAGGTATGAATCACCCCCTGCAGCAGAGCGACCCCCCCCTGCAGCAGAGCCCCCCCCCCTGCACCAGAGCCGACCCCCCCAGTCCCGGAGCCTGCGTTTGTCTGCAGCTGTTCTCTGATTCCCCGTGTGCGGCTTCTCACTGCTGCAGACACGCGGGGAGTCAGGAAGCTGAGGAGACCGTGCAATCAGCACTTCTCTCTCCTGCAGATAGCAGTGACAATAACCTATGCAGAGTGACATCTGCAGGCTTCTATTAGCTTACCGATCAGTGGTCTCCTGCCTGTGGAGCAGAGCTGCTGGGTCCTAGCTTCCCAACAGCTTCAGCTCTGCTTTATCCTGGCTCCCCTACCAGTTAAAGGGAACCTGTCAGCAGAAATTTCACAATAAAAGTAATAGATTCCCCTCTGCAGCTCCTGGGCTGCTTCTAGAAAGGTTCCTGTTGTTATTGTGCCCCCTTTGAGACCTACAAAAATACTTTATGAAGTCTTACCTTTTTGTATGCAAATGTGTTTTTATGGTCACGGGGGCGGGCTGTCTGGCGTCCGTTATTCCCCCTCCTGCCGCTTTACGCAGTCCCCCATTGCTCATTTACATACACAAGGACGCCTTCCTCATGTAACTGTCCTCCCGAAGTTTTGCGCATGTGAACGCTTTTTCAGGTGATTGCGCAGGCACGAGATTATGGGCGGCGCTGTGATTGTCATCAGCAGCGTTAACCAAGTACCCGCCCATAATCTCGTGCCCGCACTTTTCCCTCTGACTCCACCGTTATGCGCAAGTGCTGGCCATATGAACCATGTTACCTATTACTGCTTGCACGAGATTATGGGCGGGTACTTGGATGACTTTGCTGATGACAATCACAGCGCCGCCCATAATCTCGCGCCCACGGTAATAGGTAACATGGTTCATATGGACAGTGCTTGCGCATAACAGTGGAGGCAGAGTGAGAAGCGCGGGCACGAGATTATGGGCAGGTACTTGGATGACGCTGCTGATGACAATCACAGCGCCACCCATAATCTCGCGCCCATGGTAATAGGTAACGTGGTTCATATGGCCAGTGCTTGCGCATAACGGTGGAGGCAGAGTGAGAAGCGCGGGCACGAGATTATGGGCAGGTACTTGGATGACGCTGCTGATGACAATCACAGCGCCACCCATAATCTCGCGCCCATGGTAATAGGTAACGTGGTTCATATGGCCAGTGCTTGCGCATAACGGTGGAGGCAGAGTGAGAAGCGCGGGCACGAGATTATGGGCAGGTACTTGGATGACGCTGCTGATGACAATCACAGCGCCACCCATAATCTCGCGCCTGCGCAATCACCTCAAAAGCGTTCACACTTTGCACAGTGCTCACTCCCGCGAGAGTGGCACTGGGCATGCACAAAACTTCAGGAGGACAGTTACATGAGGAAGGCGTCCTCATGTATGGAAATGAGCAATGGGGGACGGCGTACAACGGCAGGAGGGGGAATAACGGACGCCAGGCAGCCCGCCCCCGTGACCATAAAAACAGATTTGCATACAAAAAGGTAAGACTTCATAAAGTATTATTTTAGGTCTCAAAGGGGGCACAATAGCAACAGGAACCTTTCCAGAATTCATCCCAGGAGCTGCAGAGGGGAATCTTTTATTTTTTTTGCTAAATTTCTGGTGACAGTTTCCCTTTAAAGGGAACCTGTCAGGTGCAATCTGCACTCAGAGCCAGGAGCAGTTCTGGGTGTATATTGCTAATCCCTCCCTAACTGTCCCTGTATACACCAGCATAGATAAAGGCATCTATAGAAAAAGTATTTTTAAAGAGCTTATATCTTATGCTAATTAGCGCGGGGACTAGTCCCAAGGGCGTTACTTCACTTGGCTAGTCGGCTCATATAGCGTGTTAGTACTCACACAGGGGCGTAATAACATGCTAACATGCTATGCGAGCCGACTAGCCAAGTGAAGTAACGCCCTTGTGACTAGTCCCCGCGCTCATTAGCATAAGATATAAGATCTTTAAAAATATTTGTTCTTGATCTCTTTATCTATGCTAGTGTATACAGGGACGGTTAGGCAGGGATTAGCAATATACACCCAGAACTGCTCCTGGCTCTGAGTGCATATTGCACCTGACAGGTTCACTTTAAAGGGAACCTGTCACCAGATTTGGGGCCTATAAGCTGCGGCCACCACCAGCGGGATCTTATGTACACATTCTAACATGCTGCATACCTCCCAACCGTCCCGGATACAGCGGGACTTTCACGCTTTACGTTGTTTGTCCCGTTGCCACGGGCGGGACGGCCGGCTCCCGGGCTCCGCCCACCCACTCTCTCTCCGCCTCCCTGCTTTTCCCTCCTACCATCCTAGTAGACGTGGCATAGAGAGGAGCGCTGCCTGTGCTGCTGCTGGTACAGTAAACTAATCTCCCCAGCGCTGATTTCCCTCCCTCCCCCCTCACCCCCGGCCGGAGCCTGTCTGTGCGGTCGGCCGGCCGCCTGTCTGTGCGGTCGGCCCGCCACCTGTCTGTGCGGGCGCCCCCCGCCGCCTGTCTGTGCGGGCGCCCCCCGCCGCCTGTCTGTGCGGGCGCCCCCCTGCCGCCTGTCTGTGCGGGCGCCCCCCTGCCGCCTGTCTGTGCGGGCGCCCCCCTGCCGCCTGTCTGTGCGGGCGCCCCCCTGCCGCCTGTCTGTGCGGGCGCCCCCCTGCCGCCTGTCTGTGCGGGCGCCCCCCTGCCGCCTGTCTGTGCGGGCGCCCCCCTGCCGCCTGTCTGTGCGGGCACCCCCCTGCCGCCTGTCTGTGCGGGCGCCCCCCGCCGCCTGTCTGTGCGGGCGCCCCCCGCCGCCTGTCTGTGCGGGCGCCCCCCTGCCGCCTGTCTGTGCGGGCGCCCCCCTGCCGCCTGTCTGTGCGGGCGCCCCCCTGCCGCCTGTCTGTGCGGGCGCCCCCCTGCCGCCTGTCTGTGCGGGCGCCCCCCTGCCGCCTGTCTGTGCGGGCGCCCCCCTGCCGCCTGTCTGTGCGGGCGCCCCCCGCCGCCTGTCTGTGCGGGCGCCCCCCTGCCGCCTGTCTGTGCGGGCACCCCCCTGCCGCCTGTCTGTGCGGGCGCCCCCCGCCGCCTGTCTGTGCGGGTGCCCCCCGCCGCCTGTCTGTGCGGGCGCCCCCCTGCCGCCTGTCTGTGCGGGCGCCCCCCTGCCGCCTGTCTGTGCGGGCGCCCCCCTGCCGCCTGTCTGTGCGGGCGCCCCCCTGCCGCCTGTCTGTGCGGGCGCCCCCCTGCCGCCTGTCTGTGCGGGCGCCCCCCTGCCGCCTGTCTGTGCGGGCGCCCCCCGCCGCCTGTCTGTGCGGGCGCCCCCCTGCCGCCTGTCTGTGCGGGCACCCCCCTGCCGCCTGTCTGTGCGGGCGGCCCGCCGCCTCATTGTGCGGGCGGCCGGCCGCCTCTCTCTGCGGGCGGCTGGCCGCCTCTCTGTGCGGGCGGCCCGCCGCCTGTCTGTGAAGGCGACCGGCCGCCTCACTGTGGCTGCCTGCGTGTCCGTGCTGGAGGCCCGCCGGCTGCCTGCGTGTCCGTGCTGGAGGCCCGCTGGCTGCCTGCGTGTCCGTGCTGGAGGCCCGCCGGCTGCCTGCGTGTTTGTGCTGAATGGGTGTGGATGGGGAGTGGATATGGGCGTGACTGTGAAATGGGTGTGGTTAGGGGGCGTGGCCTAAAAATTTGCCGCGGCGCGCTGTGCGCGCCGCAAACTTTGTCCCTCTTTTCCTTCTTTAAAAGTTGGGAGGTATGTTTAAGTGTGATGTATGCTGATGTGTCTTTGATGCCTGAGTACCAGAATTGTCTAATACATCTTTGTATAATAGGGGCAAGTATGTGCCAACCCCAAAACAGCTGTCGGAATATGGGTCTCCTTTCCATATGCAGTCATGTTGTAAGGCACTTTAAAAGGGTTGTCCACAATTTGGATAAACTCTTCTGAAATGCTGTATTTCCCCATTTAAAGGGAACCAACCAGCAGGATTTTCATATATAAAGTAAAGCCAGTGCTATATTGACGCTAGGATGCTTAATGTAAGCACAGGTTTTGTTCAGCGATTGGATGTTTTATTTCAGAATTATGTGCAAGTAAAGTTCCAGCAATTCACTGCTATTTGATTGACAGGTGCAACAGGAAGGGAATGTGTGGATTGGGTCTTGATATCTATTCCCACCCCTGTCTGCCTGCCTTGGCCTTCCACCTGTTACCATCATAGATGTCAATTCCGGCACAGGCAGTCAGACAGGAGCGGGAATCAAATCAAATATCAGTGCATTGCTGGAACTTTACTTGCATATGTTTCTGAAATAAAACATTCAATCTCAGAACAAAATGTATGCTTACATTTAGCATCCTAGTGTGACGCCCTGGGCAAGCCAGGGGTCACAGGTCATTACACCACCACACCCTACACCCCAGTTAGGCACATCAAAGCTACCAAAATCCTGGTTGCCTTCCTCCAGGGGCTGATGTTCACACCAGGGGGTGGGCCAGGCGGTTGGCTCCGCCCACCGAGGAGTACACAGCCCTGGAGGCGGGAAGAACCAGGCAGTTTAGCTCAGGGGGAGCTTGAGTGAGGAGTGAAGTCTAGGAGGAGAAAGATAAGCTAGGGCAGTGAAAGTGAGAGGAAGCAAAGTAAAGTGGTAAAGGAGGAGTAAGAGAAGCTGAAGGAAGGTGAAAGGTGACAGAAAGAAAGCCTGAAGTGAGTCCAGCAGTGTGCAGGACAGGGTCAGCAAGGTCAGCAACGACGGTGACTGTCTGGAGGGGTGACTGTTCGGGAGTTCCTGGAAGGACCGCGGACGGGTAGTGACCCGGCGGTCTGGAGCAGCGTGCAAAGGACAGTTAGCACCAGGGCAGGGGCCTCTCTTTTACCCCGGCAAGGCTAGGAGTCGCCATAATTTGCCGAATCCGTCAGTGAAGGGGACGCAGATTCCCCCAACAACCAAGTCCCGATTGAAGGCAACAGCTCAACCATTACAGTAGAGACACCGCCACCGCCAGGGCACCAGTTTCTAAGGGCCAGCGCCTGCGGGCAGAGAGTAGAGCTCCTCCGGTCCAGCTTGAAGCCGGGGAGCGGGTTACCGGTGGGGACCCATCGAAACCATCAAAGACATTAGGTGCAGGAAAAGGGACATTACCGTCACCTTCTGGGGACCGCAAGTGCAGCCGTCCGTGGGAACCGTCTTTCCAGCCGTGTGGTTTACCATAAAACTGTGTCAACGTCTCAGGCTGAGTGAGTACCACTGCCCCCGCGTCCCTGTGCCCACCGGGCCTGTTAGGTTGACCTAACGGTCACAGCTGTTGCCAGCGATGTCCGAATGCAGAGAGGGTACCGGTGACCCCCCTCTGCCCTCCCTTTAGCCTTCAATGAAAACAGGCAGACACCGTTATACACGTAAAGGCTAGGAGACGTGCGGCTCCGAATAGAAAGTGTATTGGTATTGTTTACATTACAAAGTTATACAAAGTTGATTAGGGCGTAACTATGCAACATACATATTCATTAATCTACATTCATTAAGGCGTGGATTGCATATTCCCAGCAAGATAAATTAATATAATGACTTATACTCCCATAACAGTCTATTCCGCCTCTCATTCTCATAACAAGATGTTTGTCAGTCATTTCTAAGTCAAAACATTCTATGTCCTTGAAGTTGGTCTCACAGTTTATTACGCAAATAAGTCTGGTTTGGTCTTGCCAGGGAGAATGAATTTCTATTATTTTTCTAAGTCAGTGAAAAAGGTTAACTCTTTCCTCACAATCCCCCCTATTGGCGTGATTGATGGACAGGGGGCCATCGAGAAGCTGTGGACTATAGAGCGAGCAGGCTAGTCTCCAGATACTTTCTGAGCCGCGGGTTGCTCAGGGAGTGTCGTCTCACATCCGTCACCCAGGACTGCCTGCATGCCTCTCGATAGGAGTCTCATCATGATACGCCAAGGTGATTTCTAGAGGAAAGAGTAGAGAAGAGAAAAAGGCATATTAGTGATTTCATACGGGTGCTGAATAATCATTGTATCTACATTGCTTCAAGCAGCGGGAAAACAAAGCCATTAGCAACTTGAACACTACATAAGCAACTACCAAACAGAGTAACACTTGGAACACTGATTGCAATATCCCCATGAACCATCCTCCTATTCCCTTAAACCAGTTTGCAGGGTTGAACATTGAAAAGATATTGCTCCACCAAGCATCTGAGCTTCTAAGTACCTCCTCATCATGTTTTTTCCTCAGCTTTTGTATCTCAGTTAAACTGGCTTGGGCTCTTAAGGTTCCTCTTGGATCTATGTAGTGACAACAGCTGGGGCCTACTACTTGACACATCCCCCCCTTGGGCTGCAGTGAGGTAATCCAGTACCAAAGTATGTTGGTTGGTTACAATGATTAATTGTCTCTGTATGGCAATGGTACTATTTACTGCTTGGAGAACCTCAAAAATTTGATCATCAAGATAGTCAGTGCTGTCCACCAACTTATCATACATCTGCATTATCATGGGATAGATAAAAAGAGAACTGAAAAATTTGTTGACATGACTCATTTGAATCACATGGGGTCGGCCACTAGGCCTGTCTTTGTTGTCTGCCACTCTCTTTACCAGTAGGTGGAGAGGCATTTTCCCTGCCGGTATATCAGTAGTATTGATAATGAAGGTGGCAGGGGTCAAACGGGCCAAGGTGCAGGTGCCATTTACTCCTACAGGTAGCCATTTGTAGGCATTGTAACCACAAACCCAATAGGTTTGCGGTGGGAGATCCCAGATGGCTGAATGTTGTAATATGAGGCGATGTGCTATATCTATAAAGGCCGATATGTTCCTGAGTATACACCATCCGGGAAGTTGGCCTAGGGGACTACAATACCCTGCGGACGGTTCACCACAGGTTTCTCGGCCAGGCACATATGGGTCAGAATCATTGCACCATAAATTTCCGGGTTGGGAGTAACAAGTATCATTTGTGCCTTCTGGAAACAATGAATTGTATACCCACCCATGGTCATGCAGATGTCTCTCTAACAGCAAGGGTTTAAATGCATCAGTACTGTCAGAGGTTCGCCCAAAACTTATTTTGATTCCTTCTGTTGGAATCTTGCCCATAGTAGGTGTTTTTGTGTAATTACGGGGTACCCAGCTGCTTCCTTCAAAGGCTAAATATTGCTGGGTTCCGGGAAGGCCAGTAGTAAGATTGCCTTGCCACCAGGGGAAATCTACCCACCCTACTATTGGTATGGGCACACTAGTGTTCCACAGTTTTTGATACTTGGTGTCATTGACTGATAATCTATTGTAACAGCCTCCCCATTGAAACACTTCGTTTATTGGGACTGGTATGGCTAAGTATGGCATGGAAGAGGCTGTCACAGGTGCGTGTGTACATATCCAGCAGTCTGTGATCTCAAGTTTTTCAGCTAACACTTCATGATGGGTCTCAAATGAATTCTGCCGTGGTGTAGAAGGCCCCAAAAAGGGAGTACACATAGAAATACTTATCAGCGGTATTAGGCCTTCTTGCAGTGGCTGGCATGGACCCATATCGATCTCCCCTCAAGTTTGACGGAGGTTGGAGTGGTCAGCTGGACAGTCAAAGGCCCTTCGAATCGTGGCTCAAGGGTCTTTCTCACGTGCTTCTTTAGGTAGACCCGGTCACCAGGCTTTAGGGAGTGGGTTCCTGGAACGGCATCAGGATCTGGTAGAGAAGAGTAGACCCTTTGGTGGGTTTCAGTTAGTCTCTTCTGCAGGGAAACAACATAAGACGTTAGGCTTTCACATTGCAGGTGTAACTCCTGCGGGAAGTAGCATCCTAATCTGGGTGCACTACCAAAGAGTATTTCAAATGGTGAGAGCCTGTGCTTTCCCTGCGGGGTAGTTCTTATAGAGTAAAGAGCTATGGGGAGACATTCTGTCCATGGTCTACCAGTCTCCTCCACTGCCTTGGCTAGTTTGAGCTTTTAGAGTGCCATTTAACCTTTCCACTTTCCCTGATGACTGTGGGTGGTAAGGCGTGTGTAAGGCTGACTGAATGCCTAACAGGGCACAGGTGTTCTGGAACACTTGTCCAGTGAAATGAGTACCTCGGTCTGACTCCATGACTTCAGGGAGTCCAAACCGAGGCACCAGCTCACAGGCCAATTTCTTTGCTGTAATTCGGGCCGTGGCTGAGCTGACAGGGTAGGCCTCTGGCCATCCTGAGAAGAGGTCTACACAGACAAGTACAAACTCGTAGATGCCATGTTTTGGCAACTGTATATAGTCTATTTGTACTCTTTGAAATGGGGCAAACGTCTTTGGCATGTGTCTTTGCGGGGTTTTAGTTAGCTGGCTTGGATTGTGTTGTTGACAGATGTGACAAGCTTTTATTCTCTGGGAGGCGTATTGTCTGAAGCCGGGGGCTACCCAATATGGTTGCATCTGGTTCATGATTGAGTTTGTGCTACTGTGTGTGGGATAGTGGAGTACTTGGAAAATGGCAGGGAACCAACTGCGTGGCAGGACGGGAAGTCCATTTAGGCGCCAAATCCCCTCCACCTTTTCTGCCCCCTTGGCCCGCCATCCGGCCTTTTCTTCCTCAGAGGCGTTTTCTTGTGTCTCAAAGAGGTTCTGCATTTCTTCCTCCGTCGTTGACACTGTTTCCGTCTCCTTCAAAGGGAGTAAGGCTGCTTCTTTTGCTGTTTGATCGGCCAAGCGATTTCCCCCTTGCCTCAGGTGTTTGAGCCTTGGTGTGTGCAGCAACCTTTATGATTGCTAGCTGTTTTGGTATCAAGGCTACTTCCATTAGTTTCTTCACTGAGGCTCCATGCCTGATGGGATTTCCTGTTGCTGTGAGGAATCCTCTAGTCTGCCAGATAGTGCCAAAATCGTGCACAATGCCATGTGCATAGGCTGAGTCCGTGTAGATGTTCACTGTTCGTTCTTCCAGAAACTCAATTGCCCAGATGAGGGCAAGAAGTTCTGCTTCTTGAGCAGATGTGCGTGGAGGTAGCGGTTGTTTGGCTAAGACTGCATATAGAGTCACTACTGCAAATCCGGTGTGGAACTTGCCTGCTTCATCAGCGTATCTGCTACCATCCACAAAAAGTTAAAAGTCTGGATTTGTAAGCGGTGTTGTCTAAATATTGTGCAGGGGCTTTGCCTCATGTTCAATGAGTTCCTGACAATCATGATCAAATGGTGCGCTGGTACGTTTGTCACTCTCTTCTGTCCTCTCTTCTGTCCCCCCTTCTAAACTTGTGAAGATCAGCAGATCAGCAAGGTTTAGACTTGTAACTCGAGCAAATGAGATGTTTGGGGGGTAGCAACAGCGTGCACTGAAGTCTGACTTGTCTTGCCATGGAGAGGTGTTTCAGCTGCACTTGATTGAGAACAGCATAGATGTAATGGCTGGTAAGGATGGTAGTCGGGAAATCGAGTGAGATTTCAGATGCTTTCTGCAGTATGTTTGAAACTGCTGTAACAGCACGGACACAGGTTGGTGCTGCTTTTGTGGCGTTGTCAAGTTGAGAGGAGTAGTACCCGATTATGAGATGTTTGTCCGTCTTCTGGGTGAGTACTCCTACGGCAAATCCTTGAAGCTCTGCTACGAACAGATTAAAGGTGAGATCATAGTTTGGTAGTGCCAGAGCAGATGCATCAATCACTAGTTCCTTGAGCTTTTGAAAGTTTTATCAAGCTTCTTCTGTAAGGGAAAAAGGAACATTCTTTGTGCAATCATACAGCGGTTGCATGAGTAGTGACGCACTGGGAATCCACCGTCTGCATTTATCTCTGCTTGCTTTGCATCCTACTTCTGCCAGAAAGGTAAGCATTCCTCTTCACTAGGGAAGCACAGTAGTAAATCATCCACGTACTGGTAGATGTACTGGGAGAGGTAGCGGGAGGGGGGATTGTCTCATGTGTGTGTGTTTACTTCATGTGTAACTTCAGATTCTGGTCTGTCTTCTATCATCTGGAGAGTGCACAGGATTTCTTCTGGGATATCTTCTGGAATTTGCAGGATAGCAGATCCATCTTCATTGTAGACAATCTGAGCTTGTAGTCTTGATAGTAGATCTTCTCCCACTAGGGCATCTCCACCCAGGGGGGACACTAAGAATTTAGACACGAACATGTGTGGTCCCAGTTTCACCTTCAGTGGATGTGTTATTGGGATTATCTGGGCTTGTCCATCAAATCCGGATACTACAGTAGCTTCAGATGAGATGGATCCTTCAGGCACCAGATTCTTGGGGAGTACGGAGCGAGAGGCTCCTGAGTCCACTAAAGCTCTTATTTCCTTGTTGCCAATGTGAAGGGGGACATGTATAAATGGACCTCTGGCATCCCTATCCCGTGCTGCCGCAAGTCAGGCAGTCTTCTCCTCCTGACTCTCGGGTCGGTTTTGAGTGTCCCTCTTCTTCTTTCTACTGTCTCTGATCACGTCCTCTGACTCCCACAATAGTAGCAGGTCGGTGCCTTCCTTCTTGTACCTTCTGGCTGACCGTCCACTGCTGCTATGAAAACTTTCTTGTTGCTCCTTTTATCCTTTGCGTCGGTTTCTAAGCCACTTGCTTTGTTGACTAGAAGATCTATGTCTTCCATGTTTCTCCATTCTGGGCAGCACGCTTTCAATCTTTCTGCCAGAGGTGCATATATTCCATCCATGAAGGATCTTACCATCAGGCGACGTATTGCACCCGCTTGTAAGTCCAGCCCTTCATCTGCGAATGACTGCATCAATCTGTAGGAGACCTGTATTTGGTTCAGGTAACGTGAAAAACTGACTGGGTTTCTAGTCGGGTCTGGAGCATTTTGCAGGAAAGCAATCTGCTCGGTTGGAGTCCAGGGTACGTAGTCTTCATACGTACGGGGAACTGCATCTCTGGGAGCATCTGGGTTTTGTAGATTAACAGGTGGTCTTATCAGGACTCTTCTTTCCACTACGGGATAAAGAGGCACTGGTGCTGTGGCTTGTAGCTTGTGCTGTGGGGCTGCACAGGCTAGGCATGTTTCACTCCAGTCCGGATTTTGTTGGCCACAGTTTGTGCAGGTCCATTCCGGGGATCCTGCTATTTTTGGAGCTGTTCCAGGAGTAGCTGACAGGTACGGAGGGGGCTGCGGATCCTTATTAGCTTGCTTCCCAGCTTCTTCCCATGTGTCTGATTCTTCATGATATATCCAACCTTGATCGTGGGCTGTTTTTGCAATGTCAGAAAGAGTTCTGACCAGTTTAGTCCATGATTTATCTGCTATCACTCCTGCTCTAGTAGCTGTTATTGTGTCCCATTTGTTGGGGTCCAATTGATCCTTCCCCTTCAATCCAAATGTCTTAAAAAACTTCCTTGGACTGACTGGCTGTTCTTTTGCCATGATAACACGTAATGAGATGTTGCAGGGTGCATCCAGCTCTTCTGTCCTTTTGATATTCCTTGTCCCATTCTTCGTCTATCTTCTTCAGCTTTTAGACCCTTGAACGTCCTTTGGACTAAACCTACCTATCCTGGAGATACTCAGAGACTAACTCCTTTTGTATTCCTACCTAAGGTGAGGTCTAGAACCACCTTTCCTGGAGATACCCAAAGACTGATTCTTGATGTGTATTCCTACTGAAAGGTGGTGTCCTAACTTCAGAGGGGCTGAGAATGTTGAATGGCGCTGGGTTACCCTTCTTGTAACAGAGATACACTCTATATCCGATAGCAATGGCAAACAGGGCTATTCCCACTAACACTAGGGCAGTGAATATCACATCCATTGGACAGAGCAGGTACACTATTCTCTTTCAACACTCACTGATGTATGGGATCTATGACAACCAACAAGGACAACAGCACAGAAGTAAAGCGCAGGAGAGCAGACCCGCGACACACGTAGAGGCAGAGAAACACAGAGAAATAAACAAGCAAACAACCAAACAAGGCACAGAAAACATCAGCTGGCAAGGCTCTCTCAGAGTTCAGTAGAAACCCGCCAATAACCCAGTATCTACTCACAGTGTACCATTTTGCGCGTTGAGGAGAGGGGAGATCAGATGTGGGGAGCATAAAGAGAAGAATAAGGTTCAACTCTTACCTGGCCAGGTGTTTCTGGTCCCCACGTCTGGTTCACTCCTCCTCTGAATGGCAAGACAGTCCACTGCGTCCTGGGATTAGAAACACGGGTCCCTGCTTTTCGGGCGCCAGATAATGTTAGGTTGACCTAACGGTCACAGCTGTTGCCAGCGATGTCCGAATGCAGAGAGGGTACCGGTGACCCCCCTCTGCCCTCCCTTTAGCCTTCAATGAAAACAGGCAGACACCGTTATACACGTAAAGGCTAGGAGACGTGCGGCTCCGAATAGAAAGTGTATTGGTATTGTTTACATTACAAAGTTATACAAAGTTGATTAGGGCGTAACTATGCAACATACATATTCATTAATCTACATTCATTAAGGCGTGGATTGCATATTCCCAGCAAGATAAATTAATATAATGACTTATACTCCCATAACAGTCTATTCCGCCTCTCATTCTCATAACAAGATGTTTGTCAGTCATTTCTAAGTCAAAACATTCTATGTCCTTGAAGTTGGTCTCACAGTTTATTACGCAAATAAGTCTGGTTTGGTCTTGCCAGGGAGAATGAATTTCTATTATTTTTCTAAGTCAGTGAAAAAGGTTAACTCTTTCCTCACAGGCCCTACATCTAACTCCATCACTGGGCCCCGGGATCACCAACCCCTACCCACGGAGGGGCAACACAACATCTCGCTGCTACACACCATCATTCCCGGGATTCCCCTATAGCGCAGCGGTGGTGAAATCACCACAACCATGGGTGGCGTCACGGACAATAGACAATATCCCAACACCCAATCCCCCTTTCACTCACGGGCGAGGAGCGCCGCTCGAGAACCCCCGGGATACGGCACACCGCTCGAGCCACCACTGAGCAGCAGCCGCCGGACCCGAGCAGAGGGGTGAGCGCAGTGTTGACACCCTCCTCCCCGCCCGCGACACTAGCACTGACTTTACTTTATATATGAAAATCCTGCTAGTCGGGTCCCTTTAAAAAAAAAGAGAAAAAAGGGGCACTCGCTTTCCTAACTGGAGTCACCGCAGTGATGTCGGCAACGGGTCTATTGGCATTCGCCTGCCACTGTTATGCTTTGTGAGTGCTGAACTCAATCAATATACAATAATTGGCTGCAGAGCTTACACCTCCCCAAGACATCAGATTTTTATGGAAGGAAAGTGTGAGTGACAAAAGCTATTAGTGACCACTGATTAGCTGCAGCACTCATATGACATAACAACGTCATGCGAGCACAGGGAGACCCAGGGCTAACATCACTGGAACAGCACTAGTCCAGGAGGTGAGGATGTGCTTTTTCAATTTTCAACATTTAAAGAGGGGTTTTCCAAGCAGTGGACAACCTCTTTAAAATGTTGGATATTGACTTATCGCCAACAGGTGGACTTAGAGCATGTGCATTCTTCTTTCTGAAGGAGAGGTCATTTGAATACTTTTTTCCAGAAATCATTACTAAAGGGGGCTTTACACGCTGCAACATCGCTAGCGATTGCTCTCACCCCCGTCGTTTGTGTGTCACGGGCAAATCGCTGCCCGTGGAAACAATATCGCTAGTACCCGTCACATGAACTTACCTGCGTAACAACGTCGCTGTGGCCAACGAACAACCTCTTTTTTAAGGGGGCGGATCGGCGACGTCACACAGCAGACCATCAACAGAAGCGGAGGGGCGGAGAGCAGCCGCATGAAAGTCACGCCCACCTTGTTGCCGGAGGACACAGGAACACTGTTGTTTGTCACTCCTGGGGTGTCACATGTAGCGATGTGTGCTGCCTCAGGAACGATGAACAACCTGCGTCCAGAATGAGGAACGATATTTTGAAAAGGGATGACGTGTCAACAATCAATGATTTGGTAAGTATTTTGCATCGTTAGTGGTTGCTCGTATGTGTCACACGCAACGACGTCGCTAACGAGGCCGGATGTGCTTCACGAACTCCGTGACCCCAACGACATCTCATTAGTGATGTCGTTGCATGTAACGGGGCCTATAGCCTACAGAAATTGGTGGTCTCCAACTGGAAGCTGAGCAGTCATGTGTTCTTTACGAGAGAGAACCTTCGCCAACAAGGTCAAATCCTTCTCTCTTCTGACATCATTTGTCAGGTGAGAATCAGGAGGCCACATAAACATTAAACTTTTGATTGATATCAATGGTTTGGATGACTTTAGTGTGTACAGGGTTGTATGTTTGACGTTACACACTACATCTTCAATTCATCTACTGTTGAAAGAGTTAGCTGTAGAGAGTCGCCCATCAGGAGAAAACAAAGATCAAGCAAGTTGGACTTTTATCTACAAAATCCACCATTGAATTGTAAGGGGTGCTTTACACACTGCGATATCGCATCCGGAATATCGTTGGGGTCACGTCGTTAGTGACGCACATCCGACGCCGGTAACGACATCGCAATGTGTAAATCCTAGATGCGCCGATAAACGATCGCAAAAGCGTCTAAAATCAGTGATCTGTGTAGTGTCGGTCATTTTTATAATGTCGGGTCGATTGCAGGTACAATGTTGTTTGTCGTTCCTGCAGCTCCACACATTGCTGTGTGTAAACCCGCAGGAGCGACAAACATCTCCTTACCTGCGTCCCGATGGCAATGCGGAAGGGAGAAGGTGGGCGGGATGTAATGTCCCGCTCACCTCCGCCCCTCCGCTTCTATTGGCCGGACGATTAGTGACGTCGCGGTGATGTCGCTGTGACGCCGAACGCACCTCACCCTTGAAGGAGGGATAGTTCGGCAGTCACAGCGACGTTGCCGAGCAGGTAAGTGCGTGTGAAGCTGCCGTAGCGATAATAATCGCTACGGCAGCAATCACCACATATCGCATGTGCGACGGGGGCGGGTACTATCGTGCTCAGCATCGCTAGCCGATGCTAGCGATGTCGCAAAGTGCAAAGAGAGGAGAAGATCCACATGAGATGAGAGGCATCAACATGAGACACTTATCTCCTCTTTATCTACTAAAAGAGAATTTAAATGGAGAAGCCAGGGAAATCGCTAACACTTGAATAATGTGTCTGACCAGCTTTAGACAGGATGTCTGGGTCATTTAGATGGTTAAACTGGTTTTTATCCTATCTAATATTGACACAAGGTATGGCGGGAGATTAGGATCTTACTAGAACTTGTAGTTTATGTGACTGCAATGTGTTCTCTTCAACCTCATGTTCTTATCTGCCAAACACTATGGGTGCTATTCACTTGTATGGGATTGTTTCCTCTACTGGCTCCATCAATAATGTGTGTAATCAGTCCTGAGTCTGAACTTCAGTAAATATTTCTTGGCAGATGCACAATGCTATCTCCTGTGGTTGATCTCTTGCTCATCCTTCTCCCACATCTTCTGTCTGATTTTAATACTTAAATTTGTTTGTTCTACATGTTAAAATCCTCCGTTGGCCTCCGCACCTCCGTTCCTATATCCTATGAATCACACGTAATCCGCATAATGACTGATGTCACCTGAGGACGTTCTTCATGCAATGTTTGCTTTAACAACTGCCCTTAAATGGGATTTTTTTTAACTTCACCTTTCAGGAGTCATCATTTTTGGGGGGCTTGTTTTCTTACGACCTAGTTTTATTTGTAATGGCACTATTTAATTTACCATATCATATCTTAAGCCCGCTTTACACGCTGCAATGTATCTTACAATGTGTCGGCGGGGTCACATCGTAAGTGACGCACATCCGGCATCGTAAGGAATATTGTAGTGTGTAACAGCTACGTGCGATTGCGATTGAACGGTAAAACGTTCATCGCACGCACGTCGTTCATTCTTCATGAATTGAACGTCAGATTGTTCATCGTACTCGGGGTAGCACACATCGCAGTGTGTGACACCCCGGGAACGATGAACAGATCTTACCTGCGTCCTGCGGCTCCCGGCCAGCAATGCGGAAGGAAGAAGGTGGGCGGGATGTTTACGTCCCACTCATCTCCGCCACTGCGCTTCTATTGGCCGGCTGCCGCGTGACGACGCTGTGACGCCGAACGTCCCTCCCACTCCAGGAAGTGGACATTCGCCGCCCACAGCGAGGTCGTATGGACGGGTAAGTACATGTCATGGGGGGTTAATCGTTTGTGCGGCACATTCAACAAAATTGAACGTGCCGCACATACAATGGGGGCGGTTACGATCGCATACGATATCGTATGCTGAATCGTAACATGTAAAGGAGGCTTAAGAAAACAGAAACAAAGTGGGGTGGAACTGGGAAAAAAAAACCCACTTATGTTTAGTATGTCGTAGAAACAACACGTTTACTTTATTCTGCAGGTCAACACATTTATGGTGATATTAAATTTATACAGTTTTCAGAAATTAACTACGGTACTTTAAAAAACAAACAAACAAACCCATAAAAACTACTTTTTTTTTAAAAAAAAAACAAACAAACATAAAAACTACTTAAAAAAAAACCCCAAAAACATAAAAAATAAAAAAAAGTATTTGTGTCGCCGTATTCTAAGAACTTTATCTATTTTTCCATCAATAGAGCCTGGAGCCGAGGGAAGGTTCATTTTTAATAGGATGAGTTAAACTTTTGTAGTTATACCATTTTGAGATGCAAATGACTTTGATTGCTGCTTATTCCGATTTCTTAATAAAAACAGCAATTCTGCCCTTTTGAATTTTTCATTTTTTTATGGAGGATACATGACTTGAAATCTGTAAATGCTATTTGGATTGTTGTGGCAATACCAACTACCGGTATGTTTTGTATGGATTTTTTTTAGTTGTATTAACAATTGGAACAAAGTCTGTAGTTTTAAGTTGTATTTTTTGTGAGTTTTATCTTATATATATATTGCTTAAAAAAATAAAGGGAACACTTAAACAACAAAGGGGTATTTTAGTGTTCCCTTTATTTTCTTGAACAGAATATATATATATATATATATATATATATATATATATATATATATATGTATATATATATAATATATAAAGCTGAGTGTATGTGTGTATCTTTGTATGTGTGTGTGTGTGTATTTGTGTATGTCCGCTAAAGGAATCCGCACCGTCGCATTTACAATCACGAAATTTTGCACAGACGCCCCATATGACCCAGGGAACGTCGGAGACTATGTTTTGACAGAAAAATTTAAACCCATGCTTTACAGTTACTCTCTAAAATCCTGATGCCATTAAACTGAATGGAGGTGGGAGCTATAGGTTATTAATAGCAACTGTCAGTGGTTGCTATAGGAACAAAATAAACTGTTAGTTGAAGCTTATGCGTGAGGTTATATGTGTCGGTGGAGAGAAGGATAGAGAGACAGACAAAGACAGACAGACAGACAGAGACACAGACAGAGACAGATTGGAAAAAGACAGCCCTGGAAAAAGACAGATGGGCAAAGAGACAGACGGGCAAAGAAACAGATGGGCAAAGAGACAGACGGGCAAAGAGACAGATTGACAAAGAGACAGACGGGCAAAGAAACAGCCGGGGAAAGAGACAGACGGGGAAAGAGACAGACGGGGAAAGAGACAGACGGAGAAAGAGACAGAAGGAGAAAGAGACAGATGGAGAAAGAGACAGACCTGGAAAGAGACAGAAAAAAACAAAAAAGCTAGCACTAAATGTGCACTACAGCACTAAAAATTCCAACTGTACTTATATATTTGAGATTTTTGGCAAAAAATTGTAATTTCTTGAGCCACCCCGCCACTCCACGGCAAATCTCATTTGGGGCAGTCCTAACACTAAAATATTTTTATAAAATGTGCCATACGGCCTCACATATGAAACAGCAGAACTGCTCTTAGCAGCACTCACCTGGTCTATTTCAATCCCGTACCCATGACTGAGTCATGGCTGTGGGCGGGACAGGTCCAAGCAAATGCTGCATGAAGTAAATAGCCTGTGGACAGGGCCTGACCCCCACCTTGCTATGAGAAAATGAAGGAAAGTGATCCAGCTGAGTGACCAGGTGATTTATTCAGTGCAATACAGACATGGCATAGTCGTGGTTAACGCGTTTCTGGCTTAACGCCCTTTATCATGGTTATGATTAAGGGCGTTAAGCCAGAAACGCATTAACCACGACTATGCCATGTCTGTATTGCACTGAATAAATCACCTGGTCACTCAGCTGGATCACTTTCCTTCATTTTCTCATTGCTGCGGCCAGGGCAGGGCCGGATCCGTGTCTGAGGTGCGGTGAGGTCAGACGTGGGTGAGCTGGATTCCATTACAAACACCCACCTTGCTATGCACCCCAATTTGGGATGTATTCCACCTGTCTAGATTTTGGCGATTGGTGACTGTTCACATTCAGTCATCAGGCCCTGTCCACAGGCTATCTACTTCATGCAGCATTTGCTTGGACCTGTCCCGCCCACAGCCATGATTCAGTCATGGGAACGGGATTGAAATAGACCAGGTGAGTGCTGCTAATAGCAGTTCTACTATTTCATATGTGAGGCCGTATGGCACATTTTATAAAAATATTTTAGTGTAGGACTGCCCCAAATGAGATTTGCCGTGGAGTGGCGGGGTGGCTCAAGAAATTGCAATTTTTTGCCAAAAATCTCAAATTTATAATAAGTACAGTTGGAATTTTTAGTGCTGTAGTGCACATTTAGTGCTGGCTTTTTTGTTTTTTCTTCACTGGAAAGAGACAGACCTGGAAAGAGACAGAAAGGGAAAGAGACAGCCCTGGAAAGAGACAGCCCTGGAAGGAGACAGACAGGGAAAGAGACAGATGGAGAAAGAGACAGACGGAGAAAGAGACAGACCTGGAAAGAGACAGACGGGGAAAGAGACAGCCCTGGAAAGAGACAGCCCTGGAAAGAGACAGACCTGGAAGGAGACAGCCCTGGAAAGAGACAGACAGGGAAAGTGACAGACTTAGAAAGAGACAGACGGAGAAAGAGACAGACCTGGAAAGAGACAGACGGGGAAAGAGACAGCCCTGGAAAGAGACAGCCCTGGAAAGAGACAGACCTGGAAGGAGACAGCCCTGGAAAGAGACAGACGGGGAAAGAGACAGCCAGAGAAAGAGACAGACCTGGAAAGAGACAGACCTGGAAAGAGACAGCCCTGGAAAGAGACAGCCCTGGAAGGAGACAGACAGGGAAAGAGACAGATGGAGAAAGAGACAGACGGAGAAAGAGACAGACCTGGAAAGAGACAGACGGGGAAAGAGACAGCCCTGGAAAGAGACAGCCCTGGAAAGAGACAGACCTGGAAGGAGACAGCCCTGGAAAGAGACAGACAGGGAAAGTGACAGACTTAGAAAGAGACAGACGGAGAAAGAGACAGACCTGGAAAGAGACAGACGGGGAAAGAGACAGCCCTGGAAAGAGACAGCCCTGGAAAGAGACAGACCTGGAAGGAGACAGCCCTGGAAAGAGACAGACGGGGAAAGAGACAGCCGGAGAAAGAGACAGACCTGGAAAGAGACAGACCTGGAAAGAGACAGCCCTGGAAAGAGACAGCCCTGGAAAAAGACATTCCTGGAAGGAGACAGACGGAGAAGGAGACAGACGGAGAAGGAGACAGACAGGGAAAGAGACAGACGGAGAAAGACACAGACCTGGAAAGAAACAGACCTGGAAAGAGACAGACGGTGAAAGAGACAGCCCTAGAAAGAGACAGCCCTGGAAAGTGACAGCCCTGGAAGGAGACAGCCAGGGAAAAAGACAACCGGGGAAAAAGACAACCGGGGAAAGAGACAGCCGGGGAAAGAGACAGATGGAGAAAGAGACAGACGGAGAAAGAGACAGATGGAGAATGAGACAGACGGAGAAAGAGAGACAGTAAAGAGACAAACGGGCAAAGAGACAGCCCTGGAAAGAGACAGACAAAGACAGACGGGAAAGAGACAGACGGGGAAAGAGAAAGACAGACACACACATAGAGACAGACCCAGAGATAGAGAGAGACAGACAGACACAGAGATGGAGACAGATAGACTGATACAAATACAGACAGAGATAGAAATAGACAGACAGAGAAATAGACACAGACATACAATAAAAAGACAGACAGAGAGACAGACAGACAGAGACTGGGAGAGAGACAGAGAGACAGTTACTATCCCGGGCAACGCCCGGGTACTACAGCTAGTATATATATTATATATATATATATATATATATACATATATATATATATATATACACACATATATATATGTATATATATATATATATATATATATATATATATATATATATATATATATATATATATATAATATAATATAATATAAAGTTTGGACACACTTTCTCATTCAAAAAGTTTTCTTTATTTTCATGACTCTCAAAAATTGTAGATTCACATTGCAGGCATCAAAACTATGAATTACCACATGTGGAATGAAATACTTAACAAAAAAGTGGGAAACAACTGAAAATATGTCTTATATTCTAGGTTCTTCAAAGTAGCCACCTTTTGCTTTGATTACTGCTTTGCACACTCTTGGCATTCTCTTGATAAGCTTCAAGAGGTAGTCACCGGAAATGATTTCCATCAGTCTTGAAGGAGTTCCCAGAGATGCTTAGCACTTGTTGGCCCTTTTGCCTTCACTCTGCGATCCAGCTCACCCCAAACCATGTCTATTGGGTTCAGGTCTGGTGACTGTGGAGGCCAGGTCATCTGGCGTAGCACCCCATCACTCTCTTTCTTAGTAAAATAGCCCTTACACAGCCTGGAGGTGTGTTTGGAGTCATTGTCCTGTTGAGAAATAAATGATGGTCTAACTAAACAAACTGGATGGAATAGCATGCCGCTGCAAGATGCTGTGGTAGCCATGCTGGTTCAGTATGCCTTCAATTTTGAATAAATCCCCAACAGTGTCACCAGCAAAGCACCCCCACACCACCACACCTCCTCCTCCACGGTGGGAACCAGCCATGTAGAGTCCATCCGTTCACCTCTTCTACAAAGACACGGTGGTTGGATCCAAAGATCTCAAATTTGGACTCATCAGACCAAAGCACAGATTTCCATTGGTCTAATGTCCATTCCATGTGTTCTTTAGCCTAAACAAGTCTCTTCCGCTTGTTGCCTGTCCTTAGCAGTGGCTTCCTAGCAGCTATTTTACCATGAAGGCCTGCTGCACAAAGTCTCCTCTTAACTAGAGATGAGAAGGTGTGTCCCAACTTTTGGTCGGTACTGTATGTATATATATATATATATATATATATATATATATATATATATATATATATATATATATTTATATATATATAAAAAACAAACTGTTTTTGTGGCACTAGGAGACTAGGAGACTTGACTACTTGATTTCTGTAATACCTCTTTCACACGTCAGTGAAAAACACACTTTTTTCACTGACGTGTTGATGGTGCATATGGCCCTCCGTGTTATAATAATAATAATGATAAATCTTTATTTCTATAGCGCCAAAATATTCCGCAGCGCTTTACAATTCAGGAGATCTTATACAAACAAATTGCAGTTATAGAAAATACAATGATTAGAGTAAGGAAAAAAAGAGACAACCCTGCTCGTGAGAGCTTACAATCTACATGTGACGTGTGTTCTCCGTGTGCTATTCGTGATATGGAGATCAGGAGCTTTATACTCACCTGTCCACGGCGCTGCTGTCCCTGGTACTGATGTCTCCCATGCTGTTACTTCCAAGTCCACGGTGCAGTGAATATTCATAAACAGAATGAGCGGGCCTGGAAGCAAGTGACAGCAGCGCTGGAGATAGGTGAGTATAGAAAATCATTTTATTTCACAGATGTGTTTTTTTCCGGTACATGTCACACAGATCACATCAGTGTACGGTCTGTGTGACGTCAGTGATGCCGGAGAAAAACAGACTTGTCTATGTGTAGGACACACGGTCCATGAGAAATCAGTGATGTGTGTGCAAACCTATTGATTTTAATGGGTCTGTGTATGTCCGTGATTCCGGTACGTATAAAAACAGTGACATGCATACCGGAATCACTGACGTGTGAAAAAAGGCTTAGGGTACATGGGGATTTTAAGCTTTATATGAAAGTTCATATTTTTTTTTTTGGTGGTGAGGGGTTGGGCTGGCTGATCCTGAGCTAAGCTCTCAAGCACATACCCAACTTATGGCTCGATATAACTTCTAAGGCTGTGTGCATACTGTGCGTTTTCGATGCATTTTTTTGGTGCAGATTGTGGCACAACTCTGCATGCCATCTATGCCAGCAAAGTCAATGAGAATTCTGAAGTTCTGTGCTCACGTTGATTATTTTTTCCTTGCAGATTTGGTGCAGCGTGTCAATCAATTCTTTCAGCGTTTTTCAACCATTGAATTTGATACAGAAATGTGCCAAAATATGCGTTTTTGAGCTGCGTATTTTTCTGCCAAGAGATGCAGAAATGGTGCAGAAATTTCTGCAACCAAATATTCAACATGTGCACACACCCTTAGGCCCCCTTCACTAGAGATGAGCGAACCGGTCCCGGTTCGGCTCGAGGTCGGCTCGCCGAACGGAGGTCCCGTTCGAGTTCGGCTCGTCAAACGTTCGACGAACCGAACTCGAACTGCATAGGAAACAATGGCAGGCAATCACAAACACATAAAAACACCTAGAAAACACCCTCAAAGGTGTCCTAAAGGTGACAAACAACTCACAACACAACACAAACACATGGGAAAGTGACAAGGACATATACTCATGCGAAAACAAAAGAGCAGGACAAGGAAAAAGAGGAGACACAGATATAGATATGGCACGCCCTTCTAAAATCATGTAAAACACCGCAAGGTGACTCCAAGCGTAGTCTCCCTTTTTTTCCAAAGATTGTGCCCCACACACACCCACCCATTCAGTGGCAGCACTTGTGCCCTAGTTGTGCACTTCACAGCTAGATTTGCATCAAGCACATTCAAAAATACGCCATAATTAACCGTCCCCAGGATGACACCAGGGTAGGTAGCAAAGTCTTTCCTGATCCCAGCTCTGTTCATCTTGGCTTCTTTTAAAAACACAGCAAGCAAGGGTTACTCCAAGCGGAGTCTCCCTTTTTTTCCAAAATTGTGCCCCACACACACCCACCCATTCAGTGGCAGCACTTGTACCCTAGTTGTGCACTTCACAGCTAGATTTGCATCAAGCACATTCAAAAATACGCTATTCTTAACCGTCCCCAGGATGACACCAGGGTAGGTAGCAAAGTCTTTCCTGATCCCAGCTCTGTTCATCTTGGCTTCTTTTAAAAACACAGCAAGCAAGGGTTACTCCAAGCGGAGTCTCCCTTTTTTTCCAAAAATTAGGCCACACATCAGTGGCAGCACTTGTGCCCTAGTTGCAAACATGATGTTTTGATTTGCATCAAGCACATTCCAAATCCACAAGCATTTACTCTCCCCAGGATGACACAGGGGTAGTAAATTCCTTGTGGATCCATGACTTGTTCATTTTGATGAACGTTAGTCTGTCCACATTGTCACTGGACAGACGCGTGCGCTTATCTGTCAGCACACACCCAGCAGCACTGAAGACACGTTCAGAGACAACGCTGGCAGCTGGACACGACAAAATCTCCAAGGCGTAACTGGAGAGCTCTGGCCATTTTTCTAGATTTGAAGCCCAAAAGGAGCAAGGCTCCATTTGCAAAGTCATGGCATCGATGTTCATTTGGAGATACTCCTGTATCATCCTCTCCAGCCGTTGACTATGTGTCAGACTTGTTGTCTCTGGTGGCCTTGCAAAGGAGGGTCTAAAAAAATTATGAAAAGATTCCATAAAATTGCTGTTACCAGCACCAGATACGGTCCTACTGGTACGGGTAGACTGTTGAAGATGACGAGACCGTCCCATGTTTGTCAAGTTACAACTGGGAGATTCACTCCCTGCACCTGCACGGTTGTTTGGTGGAAAAGCCGAGCTAAGATCGAGTAACAGCTTCTGCTGATACTCCTGCATATGTGCGTCCCTTTCTATGGCTGGAATTATGTCACAAAATTTGGACTTGTACCGGGGATCTAATAGTGTGGCAATCCAGTAGTCATCATCACTTCTAATTTTGACAATACGAGGGTCATGTTGGAGGTAGTGCAACAAAAAGGCACTCATGTGTCTTGCGCAGCCATGCGGACCAAGTCCACGCTGTGTTTGTGGCATAGAGGTGCTAACCGTTCTTTCTTCCTCTGACATCTCCCCCCAACCTCTTTCAACTGAAATTTGACCAAGGTCTCCCTCATCCGCTGAGTCTTCCATATCCATGGACAGTTCGTCCTCCATTTCTTCATGTTCTCCTGCACCTTCCTCAACATTTCGCCTGCTACTATGCGCCCTTGTTGATCCCTGTCTCCCATGGTCCCATGCCTGCTGCGTTGGTGATGATGAACGTCTGGACCTTGGTGATGTTGTTGTCCCTTGCGCATATGAATCCTCCTGTAGTTCCTCCCCTTCCGGTTGTCCCACCCCCTGACTCCGAATAGTGTTTAGCGTGTGCTCCAGCATGTAAATGACTGGAATCGTCATGCTGATAATGGCATTGTCAGCGCTAAACATATTCGTCGCCATGTCGAAACTGTGCAGAAGGGTGCATAGGTCCTTGATCTGAGACCACTCCATCAGGGTGATCTGCCCCACCTCTGCATCTCGTTGGCCCAGGCTATACGTCATGACGTATTGCACCAGGGCTCGGCGGTGCTGCCACAGTCGCTGTAACATGTGGAGAGTTGAATTCCAGCGTGTCGCCACATCGCATTTCAGGCGATGAACCGGCAGGCCGAAAGACTTCTGGAGCGATGCAAGTCGCTCAGCCGCGGCGCTTGAACGGCGGAAGTGAGCAGACAGTTTTCGTGCCCTGTTCAGAAGGCCATCTAGGCCAGGATAGTGTGTTAAAAATTGCTGGACGACAAGGTTCAACACGTGAGCCATACAAGGTACATGTGTCACCTTGCCCAGGCGAAGGGCCGCACCCAGGTTTGCAGCATTGTCGCACACGGCCTTACCAGGCTGCAGGTTGAGTGGAGACAACCATTTATTAAACTCGGACCGCAGAGCTGACCACAACTCCTCAGCTGTGTGACTCTTATTCCCAAGACATGTCAAGCTAAAGACCGCCTGATGCCGTTGCGCTCTGCTGCCAGCATAGTAATGAGGGGTGCGTGATTCCTTCTGCGCAGTGAGAACGCTGGTGGCCTGACCAGGCAGGCTTGGGGCGGAGGTGGAGAACCCAGATGAGGTGGAGGAGGCAGAAGCAGTGGCGGAACTTGGACAGACAGAGGATTGACACACAAGTCGTGGGGACGGCAAGACTTGTGCAGCAGACCCTTCACCATCTATCACCATAGTTACCCAGTGCCCAGTCAGCGACATGTAACGTCCCTGTCCATGCTTACTGGTCCAAGTATCGGTGGTGAAATGCACCCGTTCACACACAGAGTTTCTCAAGGAAGCGGTGATGTTGTGTGCGACATGCTGGTGTAGCGCGGGCACACCTTTCTTAGAGAAGTAGTGGCGACTAGGCATCTGGTACTGGGGCACAGCGACAGACATAAGGTCTCTAAAATCCTGTGTGTCCACTAGGCGGAAAGGCAGCATTTCGGTAGCCAAGAGCTTACAGAGGGATAGAGTCAACCTCTTAGCTTTGTCATGGGTCGCAGGAAGTGGCCTTTTATTTGACCACATCTGAGGGACAGAGATCTGGCTGCTGTGTGTAGACGGTGTTGAGTAGGGTGTCCCTGGAAAAATGCAGGTTTGTGAGGAAAGTGCAGGCGGAGACATGATGTTGACTTCATCCAACAATGGTGCTATCGATGTCTGAGAGAGCTGTACACACTCACTTGTTTCCCCTTCCAAACCAACTGACGACCTACCAAGCAAACTGCCTGTTGCGGTTACAGTGGTGGAAGTTGTGCGTGGAAAAACAGGTGTGACAGCTGTCCCCACAGTCCTAGAAGATGAAGAGCGCGCGGATGCACTGGAAGGGGCAGGCCGTGGATGGTTCGCTCCGCTAGGCCGCATTGCAGCACAGTGAGCTTCCCACCGGGACCTATGATATTTATTCATGTGACGATTCATGGAAGAAGTTCTCAAACTGCTGAGGTTTTGACCTCTACTAAGAGAACCATGACAAAGTTTACAGATCACATAATTTGGGCAATCTTTTTCTATGTCAAAAAAGGACCAGGCTAGGCAAGGCTTAGAGGCCATGCGACCTGTTGATCCACCCCGAATAATGCTCATAGGCAGAGTGGTGGCTGAGGACGCAGTTGTAGACGTGCTACCAGTGCTCCGACTCTGTCCAGGAAGGCGCAAGGTAACTTTGTCGTCAGTTGCATCCTCCTCCACCGCCTCTGTTGACCTCCTCGAGTGCCTGACTGGGGGTTGACAGTAGGTGGGATCTAGAACTTCATCATCAATTGTTGTGTTTGCACTCCCCTCCCCCTCAGACCGAGCCTCTTCTTGCCCTGACCGAATATTTAAGTTGTCATCCCAATCGGGTATCTGCGTCTCATCTTCATCAGTATGTTCCTCATTGTCTATAACCACAGGTGTTACAGTTTGTGACAAAGGGTCAACATTATGCTCAGAAACTTGGTCCTCACGGCCTGAATCAGAGTCACAAAGGTTCTGGGCATCACTGCAGACCATTTCCTGTTCTGTACTCACTGTAGCTTGGGAGCAGACCTCTGATTCCCAGGCTATAGTGTGACTGAACAGCTCTGCAGACTCAGCCATCTCAGTTCCACCATACTGTGCAGGGCTGATGGAGACTTCAGAGCTGGGAGAAAGCAAGTTTGATTGGGATGACAACTCAGAGGACTGGTGTTTTTTGGATGCGGTACTTGAAGTGGCTGAGAGGGCACTTGTTGGACCACTTGAGATCCATTCAAGCATTTTCCTTTTTTGGCCATCATCTACCTTTGTTCCTGTTGTTCGTGTCCGTAAAAAAGGGAGCACATCGGATTGTCCACGGTAAGTAGTAGACATCTTACTTTTGCTGGTAGATGGTCTATCTTCAGCAGATGATAATGGAGCTTTGCCACCTTCCCCACGGACAAAACCTTTTTTGCCTTTTCCACCACGCCTCTTCCCCTTTCCACCAGCATCTGTCATTTTGCCACTCATGTTGATTGCGACAAGATTGTGCACTTAAAATGTGGTAGTAAAAATTGAGAGGTGGTGTAGATTGCAGCGGTGGTCTAGCTTTATTAACAGCAGAATAATAAAGAATAAATATCCCTGACAATGCAACTACGGCCCTTAAACTGGCAGCATCAATTGCTAGTATAATGGCTTAGTTATAATGAGTTGGAGTGTGCAATGCAGGCAGAGGTGCTGCAAATGTCTTTGCACTAGTGTGACTAGACAACAGTCCAATAGCCACGTTTAGGATGCCACTAGGTACACTGAGTGTTTGCTAGTATAATGGCTTAGTTATAATGAGTTGGAGTGTGCAATGCAGGTAGAGGTGCTGCAAATGTCTTTGCACTAGTGTGACTAGACAACAGTCCAATAGCCACGTTTAGGATGCCACTAGGTACACTGAGTGTTTGCTAGTATAATGGCTTAGTTATAATGAGTTGGAGTGTGCAATGCAGGTAGAGGTGCTGCAAATGTCTTTGCACTAGTGTGACTAGACAACAGTCCAATAGCCACGTTTAGGATGCCACTAGGTACACTGAGTGTTTGCTAGTATAATGGCTTAGTTATAATGAGTTGGAGTGTGCAATGCAGGTAGAGGTGCTGCAAATGTCTTTGCACTAGTGGGACTATAGCAAAGTCCAATAGCCACGTTAAGATGCCACTAGGTACACTGAGTGTTTGCTAGTATAATGGCTTAGTTATAATGAGTTGGAGTGTGCAATGCAGGTAGAGGTGCTGCAAATGTCTTTGCACTAGTGTGACTAGACAACAGTCCAATAGCCACGTTTAGGATGCCACTAGGTACACTGAGTGTTTGCTAGGATAATGGCTTAGTTATAATGAGTTGGAGTGTGCAATGCAGGCAGAGGTGCTGCAAATGTCTTTGCACTAGTGTGACTAGACAACAGTCCAATAGCCACGTTTAGGATGCCACTAGGTACACTGAGTGTTTGCTAGTATAATGGCTTAGTTATAATGAGTTGGAGTGTGCAATGCAGGTAGAGGTGCTGCAAATGTCTTTGCACTAGTGGGACTATAGCAAAGTCCAATAGCCACGTTAAGATGCCACTAGGTACACTGAGTGTTTGCTAGTATAATGGCTTAGTTATAATGAGTTGGAGTGTGCAATGCAGGTAGAGGTGCTGCAAATGTCTTTGCACTAGTGTGACTAGACAACAGTCCAATAGCCACGTTTAGGATGCCACTAGGTACACTGAGTGTTTGCTAGTATAATGGCTTAGTTATAATGAGTTGGAGTGTGCAATGCAGGTAGAGGTGCTGCAAATGTCTTTGCACTAGTGGGACTATAGCAAAGTCCAATAGCCACGTTAAGATGCCACTAGGTACACTGAGTGTTTGCTAGTATAATGGCTTAGTTATAATGAGTTGGAGTGTGCAATGCAGGTAGAGGTGCTGCAAATGTCTTTGCACTAGTGTGACTAGACAAGAGTTCAATAGCCACGTTTAGGATGCCACTAGGTACACTGAGTGTTTGCTAGTATAATGGCTTAGTTATAATGAGTTGGAGTGTGCAATGCAGGTAGAGGTGCTGCAAATGTCTTTGCACTAGTGGGACTATAGCAAAGTCCAATAGCCACGTTAAGATGCCACTAGGTACACTGAGTGTTTGCTAGTATAATGGCTTAGTTATAATGAGTTGGAGTGTGCAATGCAGGCAGAGGTGCTGCAAATGTCTTTGCACTAGTGTGACTAGACAACAGTCCAATAGCCACGTTTAGGATGCCACTAGGTACACTGAGTGTTTGCTAGTATAATGGCTTAGTTATAATGAGTTGGAGTGTGCAGAGGGCAGGAGGGTACAGTGGCAGGGTTGTGGGGCTCTGGGTAGAGGAATGGAAGCCTGCCTTTCTATTCCCTCCTAATGGGGAAATGCAGCGAGGAAATCCCTGACCTTAGCTACACAGACGCTGTCGCTGTTTTCAGGACCTGTCACCTATGGCTCTGACCCTGCCGGTACGAGCCCTTAAAAGGACTGATGGAAAGTGCTATCCCTATGCTGTCCAGCGCTGTGTATGGAGCGCATACAGCTGTATCAGCGATAGGACTCAGGACGGAGCTGCGCCAGTGATGTCTGACACCAAGGACGCAGAAGAGATAATGGCGTCCTGGAGGAAAATGTCCGGTTTTATAATGCAGGGACATGTGACATGGACATCCTATCACACATGCCGTTGTTTCTCTGGCTAAAAGTCCACTTAGCTGTGTGTGTGTCTGGGATTGGCTGACATGCTGGCCCGCCCCACAAGACGCGCGCGCTTAGGGAAGGAAGACAAGGAAAAAAAAAAAAAAAAATGGCGATCGCCATTATACAAACAGGAGTGATCTGAAGGCACTGTTCACGCACACTATACACTGAAATGTCATAATAGTGTGAGTCACAGAGTGACTTACACTATTACAGCGGAAAGCCAGCTAGGAATTAGCTGTTTTTTTGCTGCTAGAACCGTTCTCGAACGTTTCTAGAACTATCGAGCTTTTGCAAAAAGCTCGAGTTCTAGTTCGATCTAGAACAGGCCCCAAAATCACTCGAGCCTAGAACTGGAGAACCACGAACCGCGCTCAACTCTACCCTTCACGCATCCATGTCTCCGGTACGTGTGAGGTCCATTTTCACACGTACCGGAGACACTGACACACGTAGACCCATTAAAATCAATGGATCTGCGCACACGTACGTGTTGTCACATTCACATACGTGTGTCCGTGTACTCCACGTGTAGACATGTCTGTTTTTCTCGAGCAGCACGGGTGTCAAGGGACCGCACGGATGTGATCCGTGTGACATCAGTGTGACACGTACCGGAGAAAATCATGTTTCTGTGAAATAAAATGAATTTCTACACTCACCTTCTCCAGCGCTGCTGTCACTTGCTTCCGACCCCCGCTCATTATGCTTATTGTATATTCACTGCGCCGAGGACCGGAAGCAGCAGCGAGGAGTCAGCAGGGCTGGAGACTGCAGAGCATCAGCACCACGGACAGCAAAGCCAGGGACAGGTGAACATAAAGTTCTTGTTCTCCGTGTATTATCACGGATAGCGCACAGAGAGCACTCATGTGCCAAAATCACGGAACACGGATGGCCATACGCACCTTTTACACGTCCGTGCAAAACGAGTGTGGTTTTCATGGACATGTGAAAGAGGCCTTAGGCAGCTCTCCCCAGGTTCACCCCATACCAATTAATAGTGTTACCTCTTGGCCAATAACAATAAAAAAAAAATCTGAATCTGAAATCTTATCTCCTTTATTCCAATGATAAGCTACTGGATCCCTTTCCTATCATAGCCCTTTTTCTAAAAAGTATCTGTACCGCCCCAGCGCCAGCAGCCGGGCTGCTGCTCGGATCCGGATCCGCGGTGGCTCGAGGAGACTCCGGACCCGAGAGGGGTCGCGTGGACACTCGAAATAAAAGGGGGTATTTACAGGGGATTTTTGTGGTTAGAGTTCGTGACGCCATCCACGGCGTGTGGTAAGGTGTAATACCACCGCTGCTGTTGGAAGCGCCCGGTGTCGATGGTATGGCAGCCAGGTGTTTAACCCCTCCGTGGGTAGGAGGAAGTGCCACGGGGATCGGTGATGGGGAGAGGGGAGCGCCGTTGGGGAGGAAAGGGTCACTGCGTGTTCACTCAGTCCAATAACGCTGACACCGACAACTTGTAAACCAAAGTTCTGAGCACAGCTGCAGCAAGGAGGGAGTACGCTGGGGTCTCGTGCCGGTTGGTGTTGATTGTTAGTCTGTGGCCTTTTTCTTGGCACTATCTTTACTTGTTGGCCCCTGTAGTTTAAAACTAGTCGGGTCCCGCTCACACGTATGGCTAACGGAGTGAGCTTGCTCTCAGGGTTCATGCTTGGGATTTTCTGGACTGTGTATTGGGAAAGTCCTATCCCCCTCGTTGTGCTAGTACCCCGATTTTGGAGCGGGTGGAGAATGAATCATGAAGTCTTCGCCCTTGTCGGGTAAATTACCAGGACGCTTGAAGCTACTTCCTGGCCTAGGGTCCACGTACCCCATCATGCCCTGGCCCCTACCCGGAGATGGCTCAAGGCCGCCAGCTGCCCTCCTCAGCAATTCCGTGCCCCTTGACACGATCCCCTGCGACTGGGGTTCCAGCTCTTACCAGGCCCAGACCAACATCTGCCACCTAGTAGTACAGAGGAGCCCAGCTCCTAACCTGTGACCTCTCCTCTCGAGAGTCATTTCACTTCTCCCTGTCTCCTACACTCCTGACCCTCCCAAGCCAACCCCCCAAGTGGGCAGCCCTATTCCCTTCAGGTTACCCAATGGTGTGTCTGGTGGGTGTGGTGCAGAGTGTTTCTAGGATTTTTGGATTGGCTTGATCTCAGCAACACCAAAAGGTCAGGGATCCATAACCAAGGAGCATTGGATACCGTGCTGAAGGGCAGATTGCACGATACCCTGTGACGACCTGATAAGCCAGGGCGTCACATATCAGTAGGTCCCATTTGCCCCTAGGATAGTGCTGTCAGGTTTTTTTTACTAGTTAATGGGTGGGAGATGTTTGGACACTTTTTTTTTCAAATCTGATGCAAAACTGATAGTGAAAATAGAGCAAAATTGAATGGAAATTGGATTTAGCACGCTGATGAAAAACTCACTCACAGTAAAACCACAAAATTTAGACATGTGAATTAAACTTAAGGCTATGTGCTGTGTCTTTTTTAGGGGGAATCCGCCTGAAAATGTGCTGCAGAAGTCCCCTGCAAAATGAACTTAATGCACAGCAATGTCAAAACAACATTGCTGTGTACATTTTCTTGTCTTATGTCATTTCTTCTAAATGCTTCAGAAACCCTGAAGATGTTAAAAGAAGTTACATGCTTATTCTTTAGGTGGCTCGTGCTAGCAGGCTACCGGCAAGAAAGACGGAAAAGCTGCTTCAGGAAAACTATGGTAGCTGCATCAACATCTAAAAGACTTAAAAAGGTGTGGTTCACCCATATTCATTATTGACCACATCAATATTATGTTGAGAAACAATGTTCTATCAAATACCTTGTGTTCCCAATAGTGCCTGTGAGCGTCACTATTGCGGACTGCTCTTCCCCATTGCCTGACCCTCAGGCTCCGTGACCTCGGGGATCCGGTGATGTCACGTCAACTTCCTGTTCACCTGACATCACTGAGGCCGGCCCTAGTCTCCCTGATTGACTGACTGTGTGCGGCATTTCATCATTCATCACAGCCCAGCGTCACAGCCCATCATTTCCCTGCACTCCTCTTTCACTGCAGAGCGCTACAAGCAGGACCGATACTAGGCTGTGATGAGTGGTGAAACTTCGCCCACAGCCCAGTGACTCACGGAGACTGGGGCTGGCCGCGGTGATGTCAGATGAACAGGAAGTTGACGTGACGTCACCAGATCCCCGAGGTCACAGAGCCCAGGGGTCAGGCGATGGAGAAGAGCGGTCTGCAATTGCGCCACTCACAGACACTATTGGCAACACAAGGTATTTGAAAGAAACCTTGTTTCTCAACATAATATCATTGTGGCCAATAATGAATATAGGTGAACCACTACTTTAAGGTATGTGCACACGATCATGACCCGCTGTGTCCTGGGCGCGGCGGGTCCTGACCTGCAGGGCCACATGTCTCCTCCGCAGGAGACCACAGCTGCTCGTGCCCAAGATCCGGGCTTGGACAGTTGTGGTCTCGCTGTGTTCTCCTTGCATCTTTGCAGCAAAGAATTGATGGGAAGCCGCACTGCAGGTCAGTTTTCACTGTAGAAAAAACCAAGCACAATGGGCACGGGATTTCTCGAAATCCCATACACTGTGCTTGTACTGTACAACGCAGCGTTTTGGACGCAGCAGAAACACTGCCTCCAAAACGCTGTAAAACTTGATCGTGGGCACTCACCTTAGACTAATTCTAACATTCATGCAGTCTGATTTTTGTTTTTTTTAGTCTTGGGCTTTAGAACTAGGCCACGTATGTTCGGAATAAGAGATTGGTTAGGAAGCCAGGATGTAGATTATACTATAACCAATTGCTTTATAAAATTAGTTCCATGTTCAATGCTTAAAATACATCTGTTTGTCCACTGTAATATATCTGACATGGAAAAATGTTCTGAAATCCATGAAAATAAATAGTCTCCAACAATTAAGTTGAGTCATGGCAACAAACAGTGAGCTGCTTAATAACCGCTCACACATATGGAAGGACAGTTAAGTATAGATATGTCTTCCGTACACAGACACATTCTGTTCAGTTTCGAGCACTTGCCCAATTTTTCAGTCTGGTCTTTTAGCCGCCAGAATAAACAAGCTTCCTAGTGAGCTCACTTGGACGGATAGGTTCATGCTGAATATGTGCTCTCACTCCGTGACACCGAGATTTATGACCCTTAAGGTAGACTGGTCAACATTCATTTTTTCAGCAGACACATTGAACATTGCTCACTTCTGCGAGTCGAGTGCTACATGCTGAGAATTAAGTTGCTGCTACTTAAATGAAGAGTATTATTTTCCTATGGATTTTTTCCGTAAGAGGCAAAAAGCACCCGTCATGCATCCTACAGAATGGAGCCGAACGAGGACGCAGAGTAGAATCCGACCGATCAGCCACAATTTGGATTATTTAAACAGCCCATATGGCAGAACTTGACACAAATCTGGACCATAAATGGAATTAGAGGAGATGACAATGGAGCTGTTGGAAAATGTGCAATGTGAATATGATCTTTTTCCTTTTCAAAGAAATAACATACCGTGAAGAGAACTGGTAAATGTCTCTCCAACTGGCTTCTATGTGTTTTCGTGATTACAGACAACATACAAGCCCTGTACTAATATAGACTAATTTAGAGCCACAGTTTGATCTGACAATCTTGCCTTGGAACGTACAGTTTATATCACGTAGCCACCTATATTCTGTACTTGAGCTGAAAAGGACCTTACATAATGCTTTAATATTTCCTGCTCAGCCATTCACATAAGATACAAGCTGCCCAAAATTTAGACCATTCTGACCCCCTTTCACTCCAATCTGCTAAAAATGTCATCTGTCAGGTTGTATTTTTTGGTTAAACCTAAAAAGTTTATGGCATGATCAGGTGAATATTAACAATGATTTGCCACCTTTCACAAGCACATCGTGGTATTTTACATTTTTTTTCAACCACCTCATTGATCTGCCTGCTAAATCCGATATGTTGAGGGTCACATTGTTCGTACATATGATTTAACCTATGACTAATTGGACGGTGCAGTATCATATGTGTAAGGCAGTCAGATAACTTGTGATGAGCGAGCACAACCATGCTCAGGTGCTCGATACGCGTAACTAGTGTTGAGTGAGCACTACCATGCTCAGGTGCTCGGTACTCTTAACTAGTGATGAGCGAGTGTCGCGGGCGGAGGAGGGGACGCCGCACTCTCCCACTGCTCGGGTCCGGCTGCCGTGGCTGCTGCGGCCTGCTGCTACTCGGTGGCTCGAGCGATGGGCCGGATCCCGGAGACTCGAGCGGCGCTCCTCGCCCTTGAGTGAAAGGGGATTGGCTGTTGGGATAGTCTATTGTCCGTGACGCCACCCACGGCTGTGGTGATTAAGTGGACCCCACCGCTGCTCTGTCTGGGGAGCCCGGGAGTGATGGTACGGAGCAGCCAGTTGTTGGTTTGCCCCTCCGTGGGTAGGGGTTTTGGTGGTCCCGGGGCCCAGTGATGGGGTTGGTATGGTGGTCAGGCGGGTATGGGGCCTGTGGAGGTGCAGGGGCGCAGGGGCAGCGCTGTGCCGCACGGCACGGAGGTACTCACTCAGCCAGTAAACACGACACAGTTCTCGGTAAACAAACGGCTGGTTGGACGGGTCCCTCGGACGGTTACAGTGCTGCTGTTCCCTGCAGTTAGCGGTGACGGTCTCTTCCCTGCACCTATGTAAAGTCTTTTTGATAGCGATGGGTTCCCACCGGTTACCCACTCCTCGGCTTCAATCTGGGCCGAAGGAGCCCTACTTTGCCCGCAGGCGCTGGCCCTGGGAAACTGGTGCCTTGGCGGTGGCGGTGTCTCACCTTAACGGTCGGGCTGTTGCCTTCAATCGGTACTTGGTTGTTAGGAGACAGAGGTCCCCTTCACTGACGGATTTGGCAAATTATGGCGACTCTTAGCCTTGCTGGGATCCGAAAGGCCCCTGCCCTGGTGCTGACTGTTCTTCGTATACCGCTCCGGTACCGCCGGGTCACCACCCGTCCGCGGTCCTTCCGGCAACCTCCAAGCAGTCCCCCTGCAGACTATCACCGCCGTCTGCTGACCTTGCTGTCTCAGTCCGGGGCACACGCCCAGACCAACTTCAGGCTTTCTTAACTGTTCCTTTTTCTGTCCTCCTCTACCACTTCACTGTTTACTCCTTCTACTTCCTCCTCCAAACTCTAACTGCCTGGTTCTCCCGCCTCCAGGGCTGTGAACTCCTCGGTGGGTGGCCGCTGAGCATAGCAGCTTAAATTCTACAGAATAGAGATAGAGAGGATCCACTGAGCATAAGAGCTTACATTCTACAGAATAGAGAGAACACACTGAGCATGAGAGCTTATATGTCGCCCTGGACAAGCCAGGGGCCACAGGTAACAACACCACCACACCCCACACTCCCTGTAGGCACATCGAAGTCAAAACACAAAATCCTTGTTGCCTTCCCCAGGGGCTGTTGTCCACACCAGGGGGTGGAGCCAGGTGGTTGGTCTCCACCCACCAAGGAGTTCACAGTCCTGGAGGAGGGAAAAACAGGCAGTTATGCTAGGGAAGTGAAGGAGTGAGGAGTCGAGTTTGGAGGAGGAAGTGGAAGGAGGAAAGTAGTAGAGAGGAGAAAAGTGACAGAGAAAGAGCCTGAAGTTGGTCCGGGTGTGTGGCCCGGACAGCACAGCAAGGTTGGCAGGCGGTGGTGACCGTCTGCAGTGGAGGCCGATTGGAGTCTGCCATAAGGACCGTGGACGGGTGGTGACCCGGCGGTACCGGACCGGTATACAAAGAGAAGCCAGCACCATTGGCAGGGGCCTTTCGGATCCCAGCAAGGCTTGGAGTCGCCGTGAATTTGCCAAATCCGTTAGTGAAGGGGACCTCCGGGTTTCCAAAAAGTCAAGTCCCGACAGAAGGCAACCGTCCAACCGAGAAGGGGAGACACCGCCACCGCCAAGGGCAACCGTCTCCCAGGGCCAGCGCCTGCGGGCAAAAGGGGCTCCTTCGGCCCACATCCAGGTCGGGGAGCGGGTTACCGGTGGGAACCCATCGCTACCAACATTGAACTTAGGTGCAGGGAGAGACAGTCACCACCAACCTGCAGGGAACAACAACACCGCAGCCGTCCGAGGGACCCGTCCATCCAGCCGTGTGTTTTACCGAGAACTGTGTCATCGTCTCAGGCTGAGTGAGTACCCCTGTGCCGTACGGCACAGTGCTGCCCCTGCGATCCTGCACCTCACCAGGCCCCGCAACCCGCCTGCCATCTCTACCCCATCACCGGGCCCCGGGACAACCAACCCCCCTACCCACGGAGGGGAGAAATAACAACAAAGCTGCTCCCTGTCACCGCTCCCGGGATCCCCGTTCAGAGCAGCGGTGGTGTCACCAAAATCACCACAACCGTTGGTGGCGTCACGGACAATAATCAAAACCCCCACAATCAAAATCCCCTTTTCACTCACGGGCGAGGAGCGCCGCTCGAGTCCCCGGGATCCGGCCCACCGCTCGAGCCACCACCAAGCCGCAGCAGCAGCGGCAGCTGGACCCGAGCAGTGGGAGAGCGCAGCGTCCCCTCCTCCGCCCGCGACAACTTGGCGTCACGAACAGGATCTTACCGCTCTGCCGTCTGGTAGAGGTGCGCCTTGTTACCGCCGGAGGTGTCCGGCCAGAAAATTTCAGAAGCCGCCATCTTTGGCGCGAAAAGTTCCCGCTCGAGCGTCTCCTCGAGTAGTGGAGGCGCGAAGGCCAAAACCCCGCCCCGAGAGAGGAGGAGCCGGAGAGAGGCTAAGGGGGACGAAATGGCGGCTGGCCGCATGTGAGTGTGGCTATAAAAGCAGGGACGCCAGGACCCTGTGGCCATCTTGCTGCTAGTTCCTGGAAAGCATCATTGCTGAGATGTCCGCCCCAGCTAACAACAGCGAGACCCCCGCGCCCGGCACAGCGGCGTGGATGGAGGACCGAACTGCCCCGCTGAGTCATCGTCTGCAAGCCCGGATGCAGCTCCTCCTGGAGGAGTGGGAGGCCGACATGGCGGATGTGGTGGCTGCTATGCGGAGATGCGAGGTGGAGGAAGATCTGGAGGAACGGGTAAGAGACCCACGTCCCTGTATTCCCGAGGGATCGGCCACTGTGGCTGAGGGGCCCGGCCTACACCCGTTCACCCTGCTGCCTACCCCGCTACCCGCGTTAGCCGCTGCCGCCCCGCCACTAGGCCCGCTACCTGTCCAACCGGTAGCGGTGCCTTGCCCGTCCGCCCAAGCGGACCAACCGGCTGCAGACGCCCGGGGCAGCCCTGAACTGCTTCCCCAGAGGCCACCGGAGCCGAGGCCCCTTAACGAAAATGTGTTGTAGGCCCCGGCAGTAATTGCGCCGGGTTCCGTGCCCGAGCCCGGGACGGTGGCGTGGATGAGAGCCAGAGTAGTTGAGTTCAGCCAACGTCAACAGAATCAGATCTTCCAGATGATGGAGCAGTGGACCAGCGAGGTGGAAGGGCTGGTGGCGACTGTTCCGATGTATGCGATGGGAGCCGGCGTGATGAAGCCGACGGGTGACCCACGCCTCCATGTCCCACAGGGACCGGCCACTGCGGCTGGGGGGCCCAGTCCGGTCTCGGCTCTTGTATCGCCCCTGCCATTACCTACGGGGCATCCCAGTGTTGGTCGACCTGATCTGCTGCACCGTGCTACAACAGCGGAGCCTGATGTGCCGAGGGCCGGGGACCCGGAGAATGCGGCACCCAGCGTCGAGCCCATCTCAGAGTTTGAGGGGGCAAGTGAGCGTCCCCGCTATGAAGGAGACCCGGTGGTTTTCTACACCCCGCGCACCGGTGGGAACGGATACCGGGCACCCCTGTCACAACAGGCATGTCAGTGCATGTTTGATATACTGGTGGCGGAGGATGGGTCCGCCTCAGCTGAAGAATCCGAGTGATGTCAGCGGAGCACCGTTGTCACCGTCCCCGTTGGGACCACAAGAAAACTGTGTGTGTTAAAAGTTTTGAAGTTTGAAAATGAAAATGAGTGATCAACCGAAGTTCATCTGATTGTCTACTACTGCTGATTGAACCGGTCGTTGCCGGCACCGTTGTCCCCGTGGGGACCGTCTGAAGTTGCGTAAGGGACTCCTTACGGACAAGCCCGTGAACTTGCAGGGCAACCACAAACTAGTGGCTTGTAAATAATGTTGTTGTTGCAGCTTCCACCGTTACCGCCTCCGGAGAGGCAGATTGGAGGGAGAGCCCGCAGTGGAGCAGGCTGGGGCCCAGCCACCACCGGAACCGGTGGCAATCCACTGGGGGTTTCAGGGGTTCCCCATGGACGTGGGTCCCCTGGAAAGGACAGGACCCGCTCGGGCAATTTGTGCAGGACTGGGTTCAAGGGGTGCTGCCTGTTTTCTTAGGGGTAGTATCAGGGCCAGGTTACTTGGGTGGGTGAGAGCGGAAGCCGTAACTGTTAACCGTTTGCAACGTTTAAGAAAGTGCCTCCCGTTGTGGGATGATGTTATTTTACTTGTATTGTGTTTTCTTATCTTTTTGCAGAAAAATAAAACCGGTGATGGACGGGCAGCCCGAGAACGGTCTGCATTTTGCTAAGGGGGAATGTGTCGCCCTGGACAAGCCAGGGGCCACAGGTAACAACACCACCACACCCCACACTCCCTGTAGGCACATCGAAGTCAAAACACAAAATCCTTGTTGCCTTCCCCAGGGGCTGTTGTCCACACCAAGGGGTGAAGCCAGGCGGTTGGTCTCCACCCACCAAGGAGTTCACAGTCCTGGAGGAGGGAAAAACAGGCAGTTAAGCTAGGGAAGTGAAGGAGTGAGGAGTCGAGTTTGGAGGAGGAAGTGGAAGGAGGAAAGTAGTAGAGAGGAGAAAAGTGACAGAGAAAGAGCCTGAAGTTGGTCCGGATGTGTGGCCCGGACAGGACAGCAAGGTTGGCAGGCGGTGGTGACCGTCTGCAGTGGAGGCCGATTGGAGTCTGCCGTAAGGACCGTGGACGGGTGGTGACCCGGCGGTACCGGACCGGTATACAAAGAGAAGTCAGCACCATTGGCAGGGGCTTTCGGATCCCGGCAAGGCTTGGAGTCGCCGTGAATTTGCCAAATCCGTTAGTGAAGGGGACCTCCGGGTTTCCAAAAAGTCAAGTCCCGACAGAAGGCAACCGTCCAACCGAGAAGGGGAGACACCGCCACCGCCAAGGGCAACCGTCTCCCAGGGCCAGCGCCTGCGGGCAAAAGGGGCTCCTCCGGCCCACATCCAGGTCGGGGAGCGGGTTACCGGTGGGAACCCATCGCTACCAACATTGAACTTAGGTGCAGGGAGAGACAGTCACCACCAACCTGCAGGGAACAACAACACCGCAGTCGTCCGAGGGACCCGTCCATCCAGCCGTGTGTTTTACCGAGAACTGTGTCATCGTCTCAGGCTGAGTGAGTACCCCCGTGCCGTACGGCACAGTGCTGCCCCTGCGACCCTGCACCTCACCAGGCCCCGCAACCCACCTGCCATCTCTACCCCATCACCGGGCCCCCGGGACAACCAACCCCCCTACCCACGGAGGGGAGAAATAACAACAAAGCTGCTCCCTGTCACCGCTCCCGGGATCCCCGTTCAGAGCAGCGGTGGTGTCACCAAAATCACCACAACTGTGGGTGGCGTCACGGACAATAATCAAAACCCCCATAATCAAAATCCCCTTTTCACTCACGGGCGAGGAGCGCCGCTCGAGTCCCCGGGATCCGGCCCACCGCTCGAGCCACCACCGAGCCGCAGCAGCAGCGGCAGCCGGACCTGAGCAGTGGGAGAGCGCAGCGTCCCCTCCTCCGCCCGCGACACTTACACTCTACAAGAGAGAGAGGACCCCGATGAGCATAAGAGCTTACACTCTACAGGAAAGAAAGGACCCGCAAAGCATAAGAGCTGCTGTGCCACCACAGTGGTCCGGTTGCCACAGTAGTGCTGTCCTCCTCACAGGAGATGATGTTATACCTGGAAGCAAGAAGGGGGTTTGTGACGCTAGGTAGTACCAGCTACCAACACTTTCCTAACTCCAGACCAGAATGGGGAGCTCTAAAACCCACTTTAAGGGGAGCTTCCCTATAAGTTCTGGCCTGGGGGAAGGATGAGAGGGGAAGGACAGAGGAGTAGGGAGAGAGACGAGCCTGACATCCTGAGGACCAGGGTCACCAAAGGACTATTATCAGGGAAGTGGAGGGCTAGTGAAAGGGAAGAGGAGAGTGAGCAGTTGAGAAAAATCTGGGGAGCCGAGTAGTGACTGAGCTCACCCCAGAGCAGAGCGCTAAACACAGGACGCCAGAGTCCTTGGTTGTTTGGGCACTGATGTCCAGGCAGATGAATCTGGAAGGCAGGAGATTGCATGTCTTCTGTCCACACAAAACGCCCGGCAGCACAGCAGCATACTGACCACCACTGTACAAGATATAATAATATGCTATATGTCATAGCTGCAGGCCATTATGGGGAGGCCCACATGGCCATGCAAAATTACGCTTGTTCTCTGATGCTTCAGCTGTGTGGGACATGGTGCCAGACAAGTTTTTTTTTTCTGCAAACCACAAGTTGAATCTCAAAGTGTTCAAATTCAACTCCAATTCGATTCACTAATCTCTAACTGGCATCATTATTACTTGTATAGAGTAAGTAGTAAAATAGTGGAATGCCTCCATATTTCAGAGTGCCTTGTTGCTGGCTAGTGTTCATTGACCTCTTTCATTCTTGAGGACCTGGCATGTTTGGTCCTCCATCTGTGCGGCTAGTTCAGTTCAAATTATGTAATACCTCATTTCTCCTGTGGAGGTGCTGATGGAAAACTGAAAACCAAAATTAAAACTTGATTGCTGGAGGTATCGGGATTTCGACACACCTTGACCAGTTAATCAATCGAGAACCCTTACAAAGAACATCTGTCTTAAGAAGGAAGAAAAGAATAAGATTATAATAATAGCTGCAGAGAACCACATGTCACTCCATAAAACATTTATTAAAAATCGAGACTTTACTTCACTTTAAGAAACACTTTAAGTAAAGTGCCCTTTCAGAAAATGATGGCAAACATGAATATTTCTTTTACACTATTATACATTACACATAGAAATTGTGCAAAACACCACATATTTTTATTTCAATTCATGGAAACCCCAATAAATGGAAAATATTTTTTTTAAAACCTTTACAAATTTAACTTAAGTTTTATTCTTTACAGTTTACAACATACAAATGATTGACCCCCTGATTAAGAACCAGAAAAGCTTGTCCAAAGCAAATTTGTGCAATGGGTGCGTTTTTACCATGACGTCTACAATATTGGCTAAGATAGGTCACCCAAAAACTACAGATACAAGAGAAAGAAACTTGAAATCTGTGAATATAAATTTTGGTTAAAACTCTACATAAAGTTTCAGGAATTGCTGGTGAGCCAAGTAGCTAATAAGCCTAAATATTTGCTGCTGGATTGCAACTTTTTTTGGATTATTTTTTTGACAAATGTCTATGGAAGTCCTTTTTGCCTGGTTACTTGAAAAGCCCTATTGGCTTTAGAAATTTTCTAATGTGCCGATAATGTCTACCCCTTGCCTACTAGTGCTTTTTGTTACTAATGGACTAAACATGATCCTAATCAATGATTTTCTGCTGGATTACAACTTTTTTGGATTATTTTTAGACAAATGTCTATGGAAGTCCTTTTTGCCTGGTTACTAGAAAAGACCCATTGGCTTTAGAAATTTTCTAATGTGCCGATAATGTCTACCACTTGCCTACTAGTGCTTTTTGTTACTAATGGACTAAACATGATCCAACCATAGGTTGTAATCAATGATTTTCTGCTGGATTACAACTTTTTTTGGATTATTTTTAGACAAATGTCTATGGAAGTCCTTTTTGCCTGGTTACTAGAAAAGACCCATTGGCTTTAGAAATTTTCTAATGTGCCGATAATGTCTACCCCTTGCCTACTAGTGCTTTTTGCTACTAATGGACTAAACATGACCCAACCATAATTGTATTCAATGATTAGAGAGAGGATGAATAATCCATAAAAAAATCAGAATATTTTTCTCTAGCAGGACAAGTTAGGCAAAAAGAAATCATGTATGAAAGTAGCCATATTGGAACATAGAGCAACCAATATATTTTTTTTTACCTTTAACTGGAATCTGGTTAAAAACATATTTTTTAAGTTAGGACCCTATCTGTAAATGGCTAGTATAGTTGGTTGACACCAATATTAAGGCTTTTTTAAAATTATTTTAAGGCCTTGTACACACTGGGCATTTATAATAATGAGAAGTTGTAATAAAAGAGAAGGAAAGACCTCCATTATGTGGCATTTCACCTTGTATATACTGTATATTGAATCACTGTTGAGGATCGGCAATGTTTCGCAATCTGATCTCATGGCCACCAATTAGTACCCTAACGTACCAATCCTGAATGATAAGAAAAAAAGTTTGGCCAGCTCACCAATCTGTAGTGTTCTGCATTGTGGCTATATGAGCCTTCATCATGATCTGACCAAGATGAAGGCTCAAATAGCCGAAACGTGTAGTCTAGCATAAGTACTGCTTATTGACACTGTCATTTTTCTAGGATTTTAAAGGATGAAATTAATGTTAAGTTTTTTAGACAGTTAAAAAATGTCTGGTTTGGTGGATTTTTCCTGGGTCTACTTCCTTTTTTTATGCAATCCTGAATGATGATATACAGTGGGGAAAAAAAGTATTTAGTCAACTACCAGTTGTGCAAGTTCTTCCAGTTAAAAAGATGAGAGAGACCGTTAATTGACATCATAGGTAGACCACAACTATGAGAGACAAAATTAAATAACAACTGATTTGGCAAGATTTTTTGAAAATTATGGTGGAAAATAAGTAGTTATTTAAAAATATGCAAGATTTCTGTCTCTCGCAGACCTGTAACTTCTTCTTTAAGAGGCTCCTCTCTCCTCCACTCATTGCCTGTAGTTATGCCACCTGTTTGAATTTGTTATGAGTACCTCAAACAGTCACACTCCAAGCTCCACTATGGTGAACACCAAAAAGCTGTTGAAGGACACCAGAAACAAAATTGTAGCCCTGCACCAGGCTGGGATGAATGAATCTGCAATAGGCAAGCAGCTTGGTGTGATGAACTCAACTGTGGGAGCAAGAATAAGAAAATGGAAGACATACAAGACCACTGATAATCTCCCTCGATCTGGGGCTCCATGCAAGATTTCATCCCGTGGGGTCAAAATGATCACAAGAAGAGTGAGAACCAAAAATCCCAGAACCACATGAGAGGACCTAGTAAATGACATACATAGAGCTGGGACCACCGTAACAAAGGTCACCATTAGTAACACACTACGCCGCCTAGGATCCTGCAGTTCCAGACGTGTTACCCTGCTTAAGCGAGTACATGTCCAGGCCTGTCTGAAATTTGCTAGAGAGCATTTGGATTATCCAGAAGAATATTGGGAGAATGTCATATGGTCTGATGAAACCAAAGTAGAACTGTTTGGTAGAAACACAACTCGTCATATTTGGTGGAGACAGATTGCTGAGTGGCATCCAAAGAACACCATACCTACTGTGAAGCATGGGAGTGGCAACATCATATTTTATGTCTGCTTCTCTTCAAAGGAACCAGGATGACTGATCCGTATACATGAAAGAATGAATGGGGCCATGTATCGAGAGATTTTGAGTGCAAACCTCCTTGCATCAGCAAGGACATTGAAGATGACACGTGGCTGGGTCTTTCAGCATGATAATGATCCCAAGCAAACCGCCAGGGCAATGAAGGAGTGGCTTCGTAAGAAGCATATGAAGGTCCTGGAGTGGTCTAGCCATTCTCCAGATCTCAACCCCATAGAAAACCTTTGGAGGGAGTTGTAAGTCCGTGTTGCCCAGCGACAGGCCCAAAACATCACTTCTCTAGAGAAGATCAGCATGTGGGAATAGGCCAACATACCACCAACAGTGTGTGCCAACCTTGTGAAGACTTACAGAAAACGTTTGACCTCTGTCATTGCCAAAAAAGGATATAGAACAAAATATTGAGATGAACTTTTGTTATTGACCAAATACTTATAAAAAATCTTGCCAAATCAGACAAGGTGATTTTCTGGATTTGTTTTCTCATTTTGTCTCTCATAGTTGTCGTCTACCTATGATGTGAATTACAGGCAAATCTCATCTTTTTAAATGGGAGAACTTTAACAATTGGTGGCTGACTAAATACTTTTTTTCCCCACTGTATAGCGATGAGGGAACCTTTGGAAGTTCGGTTCACAGGGCACAGTCGGATTTGTGGCCTTGACTTGACCCGAACCTCAATGGAAGTCATCTCTAATGATATTTACCCACATATGACAAAACAACCCATATTGAACACAATGAATATCTTGTATTAATACAAACCTTTGGAAAACCAGTAGATTTTGAAAGTCTTCACCAAACCACAAGGCACTTCTGTGACAAGTGCTACCAACATTTTTTTTTAGGTAAAGTCCACAATGAAAACCTCAGTGTTATATTGATCCCTAGTATATACAAGGCCTGTCATGACATGGATCAAGAATCATATATCTATAAGTTATAGAAATGGTGTATGTTCTTATGATGCACGATTTGGTTGACCTTTGGTTCTATAAAAGCTGATATAGGATATTTCTGTACTGCATTAATGTCTTATTATGTAAAGTGTACATTTTCTAATGCGCGCACCACAAAATTTATAATTTAAGTTTTTAAAAACATTCTATTGGAACCAATATAAAACGTATTAAAGCTAAAGGTTTTCTAAAATATAATTTGTCGGACATAGGCGGCAACATATGTGATAAACTGAACTACTTACTATAGAGTTTAGAAGCAGCTTCAGCCCTGACAATATTGTGCTATTGTATATGGCGTCTTGTATGGGCCGTCAGTTACATTCATCCTCTGACCTGAGGCTTTGGTAGCATTATGCTGCAAGTACACAGGGGTGTCAGCCATTTGCTTGTATTACGCAAAGATGCAGCCTACTAATCTACTAACATACACAGCATGACGTTAAAGGCCCCCAAACACATTAGACTAAAGTTGGCCAACCCTGTAGATATCGGCAAGACCGGCTGTCCATCCTAAGTGAATTAGGAACTCCCAACTCTACGCAAGAAGGATCTGGCTTAATTTTAATCTTTTGTATGGCAGAGAGACAAGCCGCTGCCAGAAAAAGTCTGTCAATGGCTTTTTCATAAAGAACGCAGGAAAATTAGGAAAAAGATGGCAAAGCGAGCTCTCCTGTATATGTGAGAGTTGGGATCTGCCAGCCAAATATACATGTATTAGGATCTTTTCACTTAATGCTGACCAAAAATTGGGTCAAGGTGGCATGAGACAAAGATCTTAATAATTTGAAGAACTCCGTTTAGAACAAATTATGACATTATAAGATCTACTGTTCTCTTTTCTCCAACATACAGCAAACCTGAGGCAGAGTAGATATGTATTGGTAAAGATATAGGTGTATTTACAGTGCACAATAGTTGGGAATGCTTGTTCCTGATAATAGTTCAGTGTAAACAGGCTAACGGTCACCCAACTAAAGAGGAAAACGCTCGTTTACTGAGAGAAATGATTTTTAAGCCTGCTTAAAAAAAATCATTCTCAGCAGCACATCGTATTGTGTAAACAGGACTTGTGCTGCTGAGAACAATGACACCCTATGACAGAACCATCTATTACTGATCTATTACCGATTATTCTGTCTGCATTAGAAATGCGGTTAATCTGTCTGATTGACCACCAATTGGCAAACGTAGACGACTGGTTGTCACTTAACCCAATGTAGAGTAAACCCGGCCTACGACATTTGAACATTGGTCACCACCCTAACACATAGTGAAAGGATTTAAAGATCTAGGTATGTATTTTTTCACTACTGCCAAAGAATGGCTGAGGTGGGGGCTCTGGCTGTGCATTGTGTTATGGCTCATTTACAAGAGTAAATGATCATCGAAGGAACAGTGTCCTGATTATTGGCCTATGTGAATATGCCGGCGATCACCAAATAAACAAACAAAAGATCGCCCCATGCGAACGATATAAGCGCTGCCAATAACATGTACAATAAACAGAATTATTGTATTAGTGATTGGTCTGTCCCCATCATTGGTCGTCAGCATGTATAAAAAGTCTGGTAAGAAAGCGCCGATGGACTTGAATATCAAATCCCGTTAAGGGTACATTCCCACGATGACTGTTACTCGCGTTTTTGAAGCTACGTGTTTTTTGCTGTGTCCAAAATGCTGTATTTTAGAATGCAAGCAAAGTGGATGGGATTAATAGAAATCTCCTGCCCACTGCGCTTCTATTATTACACTGCGTAAAGTGACCTATGGGGCGTTTTTCCAAGCTGCAGAATGTCAATTTCACTTGAGGGAACGCTCAGTTTTCTGTGCAGATTTTCCTCATACTCTTGTATAGGATGCGGAAAATCCGTAGGGGAAAAGACACAAATGCATTTTTGGTGCATTTACATGGCAAAAACGCAGCAAAAATGCATGTAATCCGCACCTAATGATGTCAATGCCAGGGAGTTTCAAAAACAAAACAGCATTACTTAAAGCATAGCACCCCAAACAGAGACAAAAAAATGCAGCGTCAAAAACGCGATAAAAATGCAAAGTCAAAAATGCACACAAAAAAAGCAATGAAAAAAACGCAAGTAGACTAAGGTGTGGAGATGACGAAGAAATTCTGCAGTGTCGGAAACTCAACTGATCCTGATCGTGGGAACGTAGCCTCATCGTACATTGACAGACCAAAATGTTCATGTCTAAATGCACCATTAGGTGAGAATGATGGAGCTATAGTAAGCTATTCCGCCAGGGTATTTAGGTATGAGACAAAAACGGAAAACTGAATCTTGGCCCAGATAAAGGAAATTTCTTACATGTTGCTCATTTGCCTCATAAGGGTGGGTGCACAAAATCCGGACATGCTGCGTCCTGGTTGCAGCGTGTCCTCCGCAGGAGACCGCAGTGGCATGTGCCCACAATCAGGGTGTGGGGCGCTGTGGACTTTGTGTTCTTCCTGAGGAGAACACTTGCATCTCCGCAGCATAAATTGACATGCTGTGTCTTGGAAAGTGGCGCTACATGTCAGTGTAAGCTGCGGAAAAAAGCATAGTGGGCATGGGATTTATTTAACATCATCCATTACACTGCTATTACTGATCTTGTGGACGTACCCTTAAGGTCCAAACCTCTAGATCTAAACGTTTTTCTGTGGTGGACATACTGGCACTCAAATTAGGACATGACATGCTTTATCAGTAAATTCAGAAATTGGAGGTGTTAAGGCCCCCATATACATTAGGCTTCTGTCAGCCGAATGATAGATCTCAATAAACAGGGACTCTCGGCTCGTCTGGTCCTTTACGAGAGAGCCCACACTACTGAGGGAAAGGCTTATCTCCAGAGCAAAAAGATGGCTGCTGAAATTCAACAGGCCGGATCCTTCTCTGTCTCAACATCATTAGTAAGGGAATAGTGGGACAATCTTGTAAATATCGTTAGGTTTGGCTGATTTATATCTACTGTGAATGGTGTCCCTAAATTGAAGCTCCTGGGCCTAGCATCAAATGTGTGATAAGGCCCCCACATACCGAGCACCACATACGGTTTTAGTAAACAAGGCCCTTGTGCGGCTGCCATCTCCCATGGTTACACCCATGGATTCTCTTGAAAGAAAATATCTGGCCTTTTGATACTATAATCATGGTTTCTTTCAAAGCCATTTAATTTCTCTTAACTTTTAATAATAACAATCTTTATATTTATCTCCTTTTTTATTCAGGTCTGAATTGGGTAATTGCACTGTCTCAGCTTTTGATTGTCTGGATGATTGTCATTTCATATTAAATATAAACATGTTATTGTCACCTTTTTTTTTTATACACTTCAAATAAAAGAAAAAAAAAACAATTATCCCTATACCTGCTATACCAGAATATACTGAACCTTCTCCCTGGTGAAGTGGAGCGGGTAATTGGCTCAGGCAACTTATAGTAATACGTTTCCCACCCAAAATAAAATAAAAAGCATATGCACAATTGTTTAGAAAAAAAAAATGTAGTCACCATCATGCATTTTACAATAGTGTTATTCCACGTCGCTCGCGTGGACATAAGTAGTCTGTAAGCCCTGTAAAATGCAATATGTCCCACAGAGTCCATTCACTCGTAGGTTCTGGCTCCTCTTAAACAGTCACTGCGGGGTACATCATCTGTTCAGGGTTACTGTGAGGGTACGGAGATTGCATCTGTCTATATCCACCTTGGAGTCCATCTAAAAAAGGTGGCATTGGGGTCATGGGGACAGAGTCATGAGGTACAGCATATCCCACAAACTGGGGGTGAAGATATTGTCCTTGGTGTGGAACCATTTGGGTCGCTTGTTGACAGTTTAACACTGAGTAATTGGTTGGCATGTTCACATACACGTTATTCATGGCTCCTTCTGGCAGACAGCAGTTGGTTTGTGATCTAGTTGGGGGAGCCCTTGCTCCCGAATTGGCACTTGAGCTGGAGCTGGTGGCTGTGCTGGACTGCCGAGAAGAAGAGCCGCGTGAGGTGCTGGCGCTTGATATCATAGGGATAGTTTCCATAAGGCGATTGCTTCCCGGAGCTCTGCTCTGCTGGGGTTCCTGCTTCGGTCTTAGGCAGCGGCAACAGCAAATAGCAACCAAAGATCCCAAGATGATAAACGCCACAAATACTGATCCGACTATCAGGAATGGAACATAGATGGGAACTGAAAGAGAAATAACAATAACAGGTTTAGAATAAAGAAGCTTAATGTTTTATCTTATAAAAGTATGGATGGAGGATGTCCTAACCCTGGGTCTATAATCCTTCTAAATAAGAGAGATCAGCTGTTTCATTACCTCTCCTACACTGTAAGGCCACGTGCACACATTGAGTTTTGGTGAGTTTTTTTCTCTCAGTATGTGTAGCCAAAACCAGGAATGGGTAAAAAATGCAGAAGTGGTGCCTGTGTTTCTTTTATACTTTTCCTCTGACCCTTCAACTCCTTGTTTTGGCTACAAAAAACTCACTAAACATTCAATGTGTGCACGGGACCAAAGGGGTTGTGCACATGTCAGATTTTTTTCTCTGGACCTAGTTTTCTGCAGCATGCACAATTTGCCTACATAAATCGTATCACACTTGGTCATGCAAGTCAATGGGTCGGTGAAAAAAATCAGACCACACTCAGATGTCATCTGAGTGTGGTCTGATTTTCACAGACTAAAAAAAGTATAGGAGATATGCCTTGACACGGCTACTGGGCAGACATAGAAATGGCCACATTTGTATGCTAAATATCTCAATTTCCTAGATTTCCTTAAGCAGTAATGCATATTCTTATATTCTTACATTCGTGGTTTGAATGGTTTAGCATTTCAGAGTGCAACTGTCTTTTTTTGTTCAGTTTTGCAGATGTTCAGACTGCGTGTTCGGAGTGCCGTCAGTTTTTTGTCTAGAATATGAAATCATGCTCTGACTTTGCATCCCTCCCCCATTAGCCACAGCTGATTTTATTCTCTACTAGCAGGTTCCTACTTGCCCATACACATGGAGGTTTTTAACCCAGAGAGAGGCGTTAGAGTAGGTACCCAATATACGAGATATGCCTTGACGTGGCTACTGGGCAAATATAGATCGCCATATTTGTATGTTAAATATCTCAATTTTCCTAGATTTCCTTAAGTAGTAATGCACATTCTTATATTCTTACATTCAGGGGTTAGCATTTCAGAGTGCAACAATCTTTTTTATTTGATTTTTACAGACTGACAGAATGGAGAAGGTGGTGAAATTTTTTTTTTTTCAATCTTCACATCCAAGAAAATCGGATCACACTTTAATCAGAGTCTAATCAGAGTGTGATTAGCATAATCGGGCAGATTTTCTCAGATGAGAGGAAAACGGTTCTGTGACACTAGACTAACTGAAAGTGACTAAACATGAGCATGTCCCGAGCATGGGCAGTGGTTAAGCATGAGCGTTACCTGTGCATGACATCTGGGGAATCCCAGTAAATGGACCGCCACCTTTCACACTTAATCTATATAATTGCACATAATTAACAAAAAGTGATGACAAGATCTGTACTGCTATTCACATACCATCTTTTCCCAAAAACAAGACCTACCACCAAAAATAGGCGCTTGCATGATTTAACAGGGTTCTGTGGAGTATGAGAAATATAAGCACTACTTCAAAAATAAGCTCTAGTTTCAATCAGAACTGGCAGAGATAGTCAAACTGAACAATTTCTTAGGGATCCCAATCTCTTAGGGACCCCAGGGTTTTCATTCTGAGGTTAAGATTGTTTAAGGACCTTTGGTGACTTCACAGTCATGTGACCATGATTTAACCAAAGGTCTCTAAATTGCAGGATTCTAAAAGAACTGATGTTCCAGAATGTGGTAAAGCGGGCTTTACACGCTACGATATATCAAACGATATGTCGTCAGGGTCACGTCGTAAGTGCCGCACATCCGGCACAGTTTGACATATCGTAGTGTGTGACAGCTACGAGCGTCTGTTAACGAGCAAAAATACTCACCTTATCGTTGCTCGTTGACATGTCGCTCATTTTCTAAATATCACACTTCCTTCTCTGCGCCGGTTGTTCATCTTTCCCGTGGCAGCACACATCGCTCTGTGTGACAACCCGGGAACGATGAACTGCAGCTTACCTGCGTCCCGCTGGCAATGCAGAAGGAAGGAGGTGGGCGGGATGTTTACGTCATCTCCGCCCCTCCGCTACTATTGGCTGGCCGCTGTGACGTCGCGGTGACGCCGAACGTCCCTCCCCCTTCAGGAAGAGGATGTTCGCCGCCAACAGCGAGGTCGTTTGGAAGGTAAGTACGTGTGACAGGGGTTTATGACTTTGTGCAACAAATTGCCCATATCGCACAAACGATGGGGGCGGGTGTGATCGCAAATGCGATCTAACGAGAAATTGAAGCATGTAAAGCAGCCTTAACACTATATATGAATAAAAGTAGATTTTTTTTTTGTTCAAGATTGTGGATTGTTATTCATGGAAAAAATAAAACATCCTCTGAAAATAAACCCTAGAGCATTTTTTCGGAACAAAAAATCAATACAAGACCCTGTCTTATTTTCGTAGAAACACAGTAATACAGTACATCAAGTACCAGTAGAATCATAATGCTGATCATGATGCTATCGTCTGGTATATAAATAGATGATATCATGCTTAGACCTGCCAAGTAACAAGTGATGGCAGATCATGTTGTACATGGTGTCTGGTGATGGGCCACATCGCACCTGCCTTACTTGAAGGTAACTTAAACCAATTACCAGACTATTATATCACTCCATTACACCATCTGTAGGCGAGGAACACTATTCTGCCAGCAGGACATATGTCACTTATCATGTGAGGGAATGTAATCTCCGTCGGCATGAACGCAGTAAATAAGTAGCAGGAAATTTATAGTTAAATTCATATGCAATGAACTAACCACGGACTGTAATTTCATATCCCAACATGTCAGTCATCATAAATAGGAGCAGGTTCGTAACTATAGATGGTACAGAGGTGGCTGTTACCCACAGGTCCTGTTAACTGAGGGACCTCAAAGACCACGTAAGAAGACACTAGTGTTATAAAAGGCTAATGGTAGGAGAGGGGGCCCTGATCAAAAATTTAATCGAAGCTCAGGAGAATGATCTAGCTATAATGGGAAGCACTAGAGACAAGGAGTCATGAATGATGGGTCAAACCATATCTGCACTTTGGTTCTCCCATCTGATCTAAGCCTCTGGTGTAGTGTGACACTCCTCATCACTGGGCCGTACAGTAGAAACCCAAAACTATTAGGGCGGCTTTGCACGTTGCGACATCGCACGTGCGATGTCGATGAGGTCAAATCGAAAGTGACGCACATCCGGCGTCGCAGTCGATATCGCAACGTGTAAAACCTTTTTGATACGATGAACGAGCGCAAAAGCGTCGTTATCGTATCATCGCTGCAGCCTCCGACATTTCCATAATGCCGGTGCAGCGACAGGTGCGATGTTGTTCCTCGCTCCTGCGGCAGCGCACATCGCTGTGTGTGAAGCCGCAGGAGCGAGGATCATCACCTTACCTGCCGCCGGCTGCAATGAGAAGGACGGAGGTGGCCGGGATGTTTACATCCTGCTCATCTCCGCCCCTCCACTTCAATTGGCCGCCTGCCGTGTGACGTCGCTGTGACGCCGCACGACCCGCCCCTTAGGAAGGAGGCGGGTCGCCGGCCAGAGGGACGTCGCACGACAGGTATGTGCGTGTAAAACTGCCGTAGCGATAATAATCGCTACGGCAGCTTTCACTAGTTATTGCACGTGCGACGGGGGCGGGACTATCGCTGCAGCATCGGTAACACATTGTTACCGATGTCGCAGCGTGCAAAGCCCGCCTTAAGGCCGCCATACAGATTAGATGTCTGTTGGCAAATCATTTGGCCGTCAGTCATCTCACCCTTCTGTCCTGAGTGCACGTGTCTGTTTTTTACAATTGTATGGCCTCCAATTTTTTGTGTGCATCCATAGACTTGAAAGTCTCATCTGATACTCGGAACAGAATAGAGTATGCTGCGATTTTTTTTTTACTATAATTCTTGGGAGTACATAGATCACACTATTGATATTGGAAGATATGTACAGTTTTTTTCAGGTATTGAAAAATGCTGAGCATTTCGAGTGGAAATTGCTTCAGAAAATGTTACTTTTTTGGGAGCTTTTGAAGCAATTTTGAAGAGTTTTTGAACAATTTTTTTCAAAGAGTTTTATCCATAAGTATTTTTACAACTTTTTTTACCTAGATTAGAGTGGATTCCATCAGGATCCAATTCAAAGAAGTGACATGAACTTTCTTTCTTTTCCACCAGTCATTTTTTAAATCCTGAAGCAGAAAAAGTTTTGAAAAAATACTGTTATGAAAGGCAAAGAAGATTAGGATTGAAATTAACTGAAAAGAGTCTTTCAAGTATTATGAAGCTTTTTTTTTTAAAGGATTTTGGAGAGGATTTGCTTAAAAAAAAAAAAAAGCAAAAAAGACTTGCGTGAACAAATTTCACAAAGGTTTTTGATTATTTTTTTTTAAGAATCTGCTCCAAAATGCTCCTCCAAAACCTCTTCAGTGTATGTGCACAAAATGCATTTTTCAGGAGGGTAACCCACCTGAAAAAAGCACTAAAGAATTGCTAAAAAAAATTGAACACACAATGCAATGTAAAGACTTGCTGTTCATATTTTACCCGTTTTGAGTTTGTTTTGTTTTTTTTGTTTTTAACCATCTCAGGTTTCCAAACACAAGATATTGATAAAAAAAAGTGACCTGATCATTCTTCAGGCGATTTCTGCATGCAAGCTGCGTGCTATTTTATACATAAAGAAAGATTCTTCTGCTTGAAAAACCAAAAACAAGACTCTACTTAAAAAACAAGTTGTAAGGCTGACAAAAACCACTTCCAAAACTTTTCAAAACCACTTTAGGAAATGCTTCAGGAAAAGAAAAAACCCTCCAAAACAAATCCCAAAACTGTATGTGCAGTCTTTTTTTTTACTATGCATCATCTTTGGCCTTTTTTTTGTCCTTTTTATGGTGGCTTTGCTGACAATGTCTTTTCTTTGTTGACTATATATAAAGTAGTGAGCGTAAGTCTTAAAGGGGTTGTCCACTACTATGACAAACCCTTCTGATTCTACGTTTCCCACAGGTTAAATAATAAAGCCTATACTCACAAACTATACCGCTGCTGTTCCAGCTGTACTGCAGCTCGTAGTGCCGGGGCTCATGTGGGGTTGTGACGTCATGTGAGCCCAATGTCCTATCGTTGTCGGCTTCTTTCTCCTCGCCTTCGGACCAAACGAGCAATGAACAGGAAGTGAGTAGCAGCCGAAAAGTCACTTACTGTTGATTAACTTGTTTGGTCTGAAGGTGGGAAGGCAGAAGGTTAGGAGACACAAGCCAGCGCTGATTCGATGCGTTGCCGGGGCTCATGTGGTGTTGTGATGTCACGAGAGCCCCGGCACCACTGGAAACGGTGCCTCTACAGGAGGTGAGTTTAGTCTTTATTATTTTTCCTGGAGGAAATGTGGATCAGAAGGGGTTGTCCTAGTAGTGGACAACCCCTTTAAGAAAAATGGTACGCTCACTTCTTTCAGCCGTTTTCGAAGACTGAAGAGGATAAAAGAAGCTGAAAATTATGGAATATATGCACAGCAGGTTGTTTTGATGCTGCTGTGCATATGTTCATTATTTTTGTAAATTTTTTTGCGCTTTTTAGGAGGCTTCCAGGCAGCATTTGCCTGAAAAAAAAACAACAAAAAAAACGCCTTTCCTAAAGAGGTTTCCGCTTGAAAAACTGATCAGAAGAAATATCCTATAATCTATATAAGTGGGGAAAAAAGGAGATTCAACATGGAGAGATTAGCGCAGCTTACGAGGTAAATCAATGTTTTGTTTTGGCCTCGAACTTACTACTAATTGAGTGAAATGAATGCAGCCTGCGGACACAGAGGCTGTAATTACAGGATTAGGGGATTCTGTGCATTACACAGGTGGAATCGTTTCACTTATTGAACTATTTTTTTCATTAGCAGTCGCCACAGGAAAGGCAATGAATCAAGTAACGGGAAGGAAAAAGGTTCCATTTCTGCACTAATGTGTAAATGACTACTGAGAAGATCAGTGGCTTTTGTAAAATGACAACTCCCAGCATGTTCTCATTGACGAGTTGTACATCTGCTGCCTAATAAATTTGATGACCAGTAAGTATTCATTCATTATGAGGCGCATTGGTAATACCGGTACATAGTGGTCTGCAGCACTGTACTATGTCTAGACATACTAGAAGCTGTAGTTTCACAACAGCTTGAGAGGAGCAGAGATCATCGTAGATGATGGCCCCTACTAGCAGTGAGGAGAGGGGAGAACATCTGGTTGTCTTCTCTTCTTAATTCCATTCACATTAGAAGGATAAATCCTAGAAAATGAGTGAGACATCTACTCTTCTCTACACATGGAATCTGGTGCTATTTATTTGATACGATTCCTCTAAGGGGCACTTTGCACGCTGCGACATCGCAAGCCGATGCTTGCGATGCCGAGCGAGATAGTACCCGCCCCCGTCGCAGCTGCGATATCCTGTAATTGCTGCCGTAGCGAATATTATCGCTACGGCAGCTTCACATGCACTCACCTGCCCTGCGATGTTACTGTGGCCGGTGACCCGCCTCCTTCCTAAGGGGGCGGGTCGTGCGGCGTCATACGGCAGGCGGCCAATAGCAGCGGAGAGGCGGAGATGAGCGGGATGTAAACATCCCGCCCACCTCCGTCCTTCCTCATTGCAGCTGGAACGCAGGTAGGAGATGTTCCTCACTCCAGCGGCTTCACACACAGCGATGTGTGCTGCCGCAGGAACGAGGAACAACATCGTACCTGTCGCTGCACCAGCATTATGGAAATGTCAGACCCTACACCGATGATACGATAACGACGATTTTGTGCTCGTTAATCGTATCAAAAAGGATTTGCACACTACGATATCGACTGCAACGCCGGATGTGTCTCACTTTCGATTTGACCCCACCGACATCGCACCTGCGATGTCGTAGTGTGCAAAGCCCGCCTAAGGGTATGTTCCCACGATCAGGACCCGCGGCGGGCCCTGACATGTGGGGCTGCGAGTCTCCTCTGCAGCTGCTCGTGCCCACGATTGGGGCGCTGTGGTCTATCACTTGTGTTCTTCCTGTGGATGTGGAGAACGCTTGCGACTCCGCAGCAAAGATATGACATGCTGTGATTCGGAAAGCCGTACAGCAAGTCAGTTTGCGCTGCGGGCAGTACACGCACAGTGGGCATGGGACTTCTACAAAATCTATCCACTGTGCTTGTACTGTACAATGCAGTGTTTTGGATTCAGCAAAAACACTCTGAATCCAAAACACTGGAAACACTGATCGTGGGCACGTACCCTAAGGCTGTGTGCACACATTTAGTTTTTATCACTTTTTTGGATGTGGTATTGAGTGCAGAATGTAATGATGTGACCACAGGATAGCGAGGGACAGGGGGCTCCTAAACTGTCCCTCACGCTGGGGGACCCTATGCTATCCCTGACCTCCTAATTACCCCTGAAGGTGCAGACTCGAGTCCCGTGCCTTACTATTCTCCTGACCAGAGAAGGAAGGAACTGGAGTGTGATGGAAACACAGATTAAGACAGACAGGGGAAAACCAAAGCTCAGACACACTGCACACTAACAGGAATAAACAGTAAGAGACTAAAGCCTGCTTTACACGTTACAATTAACGGTGCCATCGCATTTGCGATCGCACCCGCCCCCATCGTTTGTGCGTCACGAGCAATTTCTTGCCTGTGTCGCACAATGCTGTAACCCCCCATCACACGTACTTACCTTCCAAATTACCTCGCTGTGGGCGAACATCCACTTCCTGAAGGGGGAGGGACGTTCGGCGTCACAGCGACGTCACACAGCGGCTGGCCAATAGAAGCGGAGGGGCGGAGATGAGCGGGACGTAAACATCCCGCCCACCTCCTTCCTTCAGCATTGCCGGCGGGACGCAGGTAAGCTGCAGTTCATCATTCCCGGGGGGTCACACGGAGCGATGTGTGCTGCCTCGGGAACAATGAACAACAGGACGTTCGATTTTTTGAAACTGAGCGACGTGTCAACGATGAACGAGAAGGTGAGTATTTCTGCTCGTTCATAGCTGTCACACGCTACGATATCACTAACGATGCCGGATGTGCATCACTTACGACGTGACCCTGCCGACATCTCGTTAGATATATCGTAGCGTGTAAAGCCCGCTTTAGGAGAAAAGCAAGAGAAGTAAGGCAACAACAAAAGGACAAGTGTTAATCCAACAACCACTCACAGCAGTAATGCACAGCAAGCAGTAAGTGTGGATCAAAACACCTCACTAGACCAGTATAAATAAGCAATAGCTGGCATTAATAGAATAGTCCATGAAGCATATATAGGAAGGAAGCGAATGTGATTAGCTTCCCCAAAGCATGTGATCAAAGAGACTAACAAGCAGCCCAGCAGAGATTAAGTTTTGCTATCTTGCCTAAGGATAGTCACACTTGTGAGAGACTTTTGCGAGTCTCACATCATATCACCCGGCATGGCCTACCGCCCTCCAGACAAGAGCATCTCAGCTGCATAGAAATACATGCAGCGACCCGCTCCTGTCAGGAGAGTGCACGGCCATGCCGGGTGATGCGATGCGAGACTCGCGCAAGTCTCTCACAAGTGTGACTCTGGCCTTAGTCTGGGTGTCAATGCCCGGATCTCCCTGTGCTGACTAAAGACATTAGAGAAGTTAGCAGGCAAAGTGCCAGAATCTGTCTTCTTCTTCAGGACAAATCATATTTGTCCTGAAGAAGAAGCCTGTTTGTATTTTTAAACGAGTTTACATCAAAATCATTTATTATTTTATCCAGATTCCTTCATCATTCTCAATGCAATGCAGGAGATTTTAACCCTTTTCTGTCTAAGCTCACTTTGGCTGTAAAATACGGCAGTTTGTTTTCCAAAGGGCTGGAGAGCAGCACAATAAAGAGTATCTGCAGGCAGCAGTGCAAGTCCTTGGAAGTTTGGGGTTGCATTTCAGAAAATGGAGGTGAGAACTTGGTCAGGATTAAGGCTATGTGCGCACGTTGCGTACTTCACTGCAGAAATTTCTGCAGCGATCTGAAGAGCACATGTGTGCTTTAAATCGGTGCAGAAATGTCCGTAGTGAAAAAAAAAAAAGCCGATTCCATGCGCTCTGCCTGCAGCTCCTGCCTTAGACAGAGCAGGAGCTGCCGGCAAAGCGCACGGAAGAAGTGACATGTCACTTCTTAGAACGCAGCGGTTCGGCAGTAGCCGAAGCGCTGCGCTCTAAAACGCCACGTGCGCACAGCCCCTGCACAATCTCCATAGACTGTGCAGGGGACGCAGGACGCATGCAGTTACACTGCGCTACAAAGCGCAGCGTAACTGCATTTATTTACGCAACGTGCGCACATAGCCTTGGTGACCTCAATGATGAGAAATACAGGCAGATTCTTATCCACCATCCAGTACCATCAGGGAGGTGTCTGATTGGCTCCAAATTTATTCTACATCAGGATAACGACCTCAAACATGCAGCCAATGTCATTAATGATCTTCAGCATAAAAAAGAACAAGGAGTCCTGGAAGTGATGATTCGGCCCCACAGCGCCCCGATCTCAACATCATCAAGTCTGGGATTATACGAAGAGACAGAAGGGTTCGCGCAAGCCTCATACACAGAAGATCTGTGGTTAGATCTTGAAGATGATTGGAATAACTTGTGATATAGGTTTTGAACTTTACATCACATTTCATTATAATACCTGGGATTACTAGCAGGATTTATTCTTCTCCGGCCGTTCTTCCTCGGCAGAATCATTTTTGTCTTGGACTTATTCTCCAAAACTTTCAAGATCTGAATAAATTGTGAGATGTTGAAAGTGTTTATCCTCTAAATGTGCCGGGCGTTAGCGTGATGACTGCTCGGAGGTCCCACATGGGAGTCTGCTCGCTGCTCTCGTTGAATTATGTAGGTGTGACAAGCATTCTTTCCGCTGACAACCACATGTTTGGCTGATCTTTGATAGATGCAGATGTCTTTCCTTTACTTTTTTCACAAAAGGTTCACGCTAATAAGCTTAGTCAGTACAAACGAATACCTGGAACCTCACACAAGTTTTACTCAAAAGCAAGTTCTTGGATTTTAAAATGACTATTAATCTTTCAACCACATATAGATTGTCAACCTAAAAAGCCTGTACTTATCCTGAACTGATCTAAGTTTCGAACAAAAAAGGGTTATCAGCTCACCATCGGAAACTTGATGTACAAGTGCATCTCAATAAATTAGAATATCATCAAAAAGTTGATTTATTTCAATAATTCAATACAAAAAGGGAAACGCATATATTATATAGAGTCATTGTACATGTATTTCAAGTGTTTATTTCTGTTACTGTTGATTATGGCTTACAGCCAATGAAAACCCAAAAGTCATTATCTTAAAAAAATAGAATAATTACCACAAAACACCTGCAAAGGCTTACTAAGCGTTTAAAATGGTCCCTTAGTCTGGTTCAGTAGGCTACACAATCATGGGGAAGACTGCTGGCTTGACAGATGTCCAAAGGCAGTCATTGACACACTCCACAAGGAGGGTAAGCCACAAAAGGTCATTGCTAAAGAAGCTGGCTGTTCACAGAGTGCTTTATCCAAGCATATTAATGGAGAGTTGAGTGGAAGAAAAAAGTGTGGTAGAAAAAGGTGCACAAGCAACAGGGATAACCGCAGCCTTGATATAATTAAGAAAAGGCCATTCAAAAATTTGGGGGAGATTCATAAGGAGTGGACTGCTGCTGGAGTCAGTGCTTCAAGAGCCACCACAGAGACGTATCCAGGACATGGGCTACAAGTGTCTCATTCCTTGTATCAAGCCACTCATGACCAAGAGACAACGACAAAAGTGTCTTACCTGGGCCAAGGAGAAAAAGAACTGGACTGTTGCTCAGAGGTCCAAGGTGTTGTTTTCAGATGAAAGTAAATTTAATTTGGAGATCGCGGTCCCAGAGTCTGGAGGAAGAGTGGAGAGGCCACAATCCAAGCTGCTTGAGGTCTAGTGTGAAGTTTCCACAATCAGTGATGTTTGGGGAGCCATGTCATCTGCTGGTGTAGGTCCACTGTGTTTTATGAAGACCAAAGTCAGAGTGGCCATCTACCAGGAAATTTTAGAGCACTTCATGCTTCCCTCTGCCGACAAGCTTTGTGGAGATGGAAATTTCATTTTCCAGCAGGACTTGGCACCTGTCCACACTGCCAAAAGTACCAATACCTGGTTTACTAACGACAGTATCACTGTGCTTGATTGGCCAGTAAACTCGCCTGACCTATTGTCAAGAGGAAGATGAGAGACAACAAACCCAACAATGCAGACGAGCTGAAGGCTGCTATCAAAACAACCTGGGCTTCCATAACACCTCAGCAGTGCCACAGGCTGATCGCCTCCATGCCACGCCACATTGATGCAGTAATTCATGCAAAAGGAGCCACAGACCAAGTATTAAGGCATTTACTGTACAGACTTTTCAGTAGGCGCCAACATTTCTGAGTGTAAAATCATTTTTTCAGTTTGTCTTATATAATATACTAATTTTCTGAGATAATGACTTTTGGGTTTTCATTGGCTGTAAGCCATAATCATCAACATTAACAGAAATAAACACTTGAAATAGATCACTCTGTGTGTAATGACTCTATATAATATATAGGAATAGATCTCTGTGTGTAATGACTATATAATATATAGAAATCGATCACTCTGTGTGTAATGACTCTATATAATATATAGGAATAGATCTCTGTGTGTAATGACTATATAATATATAGAAATAGATCACTCTGTGTATATGACTATATAATATATGTGTTTCCCTTTTTTGTATTGAATTACTGAAATAAATTAACTTTTTGATGATATTCTAATTTATTGAGATGCACCTGTAGTTCATGCCATGGTGCCCATAGGAAGCTATGTTGAAAGGAAGATGCATGGATCCACGTGGCTGGCGTCAACGGAGTAGAAGAAACTAAGAAGATGAATGCCAGCACCAAAATAAAACTCTTGTCTTTATTTCAAATAGTTAAAACAAGGTGAAATTAAAAAGTACAATGGCACCTGACTCGTTTCAGTTCATAAGCCTATGATTAAGGACCCTGTCCGAAACACATCAGGTGTCATTGTACCTTTTTAACTTCACCATGTTTTAATAATTTGAAATAAAGACAAGAGTTTTATTTTGGTGCTGTGGGGAGATAGGGTATGCACACCAGTGACTATGTAAGGGGAATACATGAAATAGCAGAAACTGCTGTGTGAATACTGACTTGAAAAATCCAATAGCTATATGTAAAAGTGAAAATGTGAAAAATGGAATCTGCATTACTGCCATGAACATATGAATCTATTCATATGTTCATGGCAGTAATGCAGATTCCATTTTTCACATTTTCACTCTTACATATAGCTATTGGATTTTTCAAGTCAGTATTCACACAGCAGTTTCTGCTATTTCATGTATTCCCCTTACATAGTCACTGGTGTGCATACCTTATCTCCCCATAGTGATGGTTTTTTTAGATTTTTGCACCCAGTTCAGACTTAGAATGGTGTTCCAAACGTTATTCCTTATTTCGGTGCTGGACTTCCACTTCTTCGTTGATCTAAGTTTCCAAACTTCTCCATGAGATAAATTTCAGTACTCTACACTGTCTATGGGGCAAGGTGAAGGCACTTGTCAAAAACGTTGAAACCTCTTTTTTTGTTGTTGGAGATAAAGATTCAAGTCTTTTATTTAGTCGTTAGGAGCTTATAGGAAACGACGGATGAGATACAATCCCTAGGTCGTGAGGACTTCTGGATAATTGACCCTTTCAGTTTCCTATAAGGCTGCATTCACAACATACGTGTTTTCTCTGTTTTTTTCGAGACAGCACACAAACCTACAGAATTTCATTGATCCATACACACATCTGTTTTATAAATGGATCCACAACTGTAGTCTCAAGGCATGTCCTATTCATCCAACTCCAGATATCCATAGTTACATAGGTTGAAAAAAGACCTAGGTCCATCTAGTTCAACCTTTCTCCACCAATTAAACATTTTGTCACTAAATCATTTATAACCAACAATGTTGTGTACTGAGGAAATCATCCAGCCCTTTTTTTTAAAAGCTGTTATAATATCTGCCATTACTACCTCTTGTGGTAGATAAAATGAAAAACAAGGAGCGCATGTGTAGGGTCACAGTGTAAGCGGTGAGAACAATTGAATGAAATTTGCTCACCTGATAAGGTTGTGCAGACCCTGCACAACCCTGGTAAAAGACGTGATAAGGCTATGTGCACACGCTGCGTTTTTTTGACGCTGCGTTTTTGTGCGTTTTTGACCGTGAAAAACGCACAAAAACGCACCTGCGTCGAAAAAACGCGGCAAAAAACGCACGCGTTTTGCCGCGATTTGGTGCGTTTTTTTGCTGCGTTTTGCTGCGTTTTTGCTCACTGCGTCTTTATGCGTTTTTATCAGTGAACAAAAAAAAAAAAGGTCTGATGTCATTTCCTTCTTCAATGTGTTCTTCATTCTCCACTAGTGTATGCAGAAGAGCAGACAGCTGCAGAACTACAAGTCTCAGCATCCTCGATCCAATAGTGTATGCAGGAGAGCAGACAGCAGCTGTCGAACTACAAGGCTCAGCATATGCAGAAGAGCAGACAGCTGCAGAACTACAAGTCTCAGCATCCTCGATCCAATAGTGTATGCAGGAGAGCAGACAGCAGCTGTCGAACTACAAGGCTCAGCATCCTCCATCCAATAGTGTATGCAGGAGAGCAGACAGCAGCTGTCGAACTACAAGGCTCAGCATCCTCCTTCCAGGACTGTATGCAGGATTTCTTTGCCCCCCCCAAAAAAAAAATGACATGGGCTTCGCCATATTTTTGTATGCTAGCCGGGTACAGCAGGCAGGTACGGGCTGCCCCCAACCCCCAGCTGCCTATTTGTACCCAGCTGGGAACCAAAAATATAGGGAAGCCCTTTTTTTTTTTAAATTATTTCATGAATTTCATGAAATAATTTAAAAAAAAAATGACGTGGGCTTCGCCCAATTTTTGAGTCCAGCCGGGTACAACTAGGCAGCTGGGGATTGGAATCCACAGTGCAGGGTGCCCATGCTTTCTGGGCACCCCCGCTGTGAATTGCAGTCCCGCAGCCACCCCAGAAAATGGCGCTTTCATAGAAGCGCCATCTTCTGGCGCTGTATCCAACTCTTCCGGCTGCCCTGGTGACGGGTGGCTAGCCGGGTAATAATGGAGTTAGGGTTAGCTGTATATTATCAGCTAGCCCTAAGCCCGAAATTCATGGTGTCACGCCAATATTAGACATGGCCACCATGAATTTCTAGTAAAGATAAAAAAAAAACACAACACACAGAAAAATATTTTTATTAGAAATAAAACACAACACAATTAGTGACTCCATCTTTATTGAAATAAAGAAGCCCCCCTCCGCAGTAATCCTGGGTCAGGGTCCCGCGCCGTCCAATCTGGATCCAATATCATCTGATCGGTTTGCTGGAAGGCAAAGCGATCAGATGATGTGTCAGGATCAAGTGCCTGAATCACATGACACAGCAGCTGATTGTATAAACGACTTTTATACAATCAGCTGATGCATCAGCGCAAAAAAAAAAAAAAAATAATAATACTCACTTATGTGCTGAATACCGGCAGCTCCTGCAGCGATGGGGCGGGAGTCTGATCCTGTCCGATCGCTGCAGCAGCTGCCGGTTATCAGGGATGAAGTCTCCTGACGCATCCGCTGATACCGGCCGGGCGCCCGCGTCATCGCGATACTTACGATCACCTGATGCGTCAGGTGACTGCATCAGGTGATCCATCGCCAGGTCCTGCATCCATTGGAGCCGGAGGTTTCCCGGCCGTCTGCACACAGCCGGAGCGGCGATACCGTGAGAGGAGCTGGGAGCGGGCATGGCACCGGGAGTCTGCAGACAGGTGAGTATAACTTTTTTTTTTTTTTCTACTGTTAACTTTTGTTTTCGCAGCCGCTTCCATCTCCTGCCTGTACATGGCGCCGCACGGCAGCTGACATGCACAGGACGGGAGGTGGAAGCGACGGTGACGGTACCGGGAGGATTCACGCTTCTGTCTATACTGACAGAAGGAATCCTCTTCCTGTACACGTCACTTTACTACCCACCTCCTGCGTTTATAGCTGCGTTTTTGGTCTTAGAAACGCACCAAAACGCACCAAAACGCAGCTATTTGCGTTTCTCATTGCGTCTTTCAACATCCCATTGAACTCAATGAATGAAAAGCGCAGTGAAAAACGCGGGAATAATTGACATGCTGCGTTTTTGTGGTCACCACAAAAACGCAGCTGAAAAAAAACGCTGTGTGGGGACAGCAAAAATGAAAACTCATAGACTTTGCTGGGGAAGCAAAGTCATGCAGTTTTGAGGCCAAAAACGCACCCGAAAAACGCACAAAAACGCCGCGAAAAACGCACCGTGTGCACATAGCCTAAGTTTGTATAAGGCTATGTGCGCACAGTGCGTTTTTCGCGGCGTTTTTGCGCGTTTTTCGGGTGCGTTTTTGGCCTCAAAACTGCAGGACTTTGCTTCCCCAGCAAAGTCTATGAGTTTTAATTTTTGCTGTCCGCACACATCTGTTTTTTTTCAGCTGCGTTTTTGTGGTGCCACAAAAACGCAGCATGTCAATTATTCCCGCGTTTTTCACTGCGCTTTTCATCCATTGAGTTCAATGGGATGTTGAAAGACGCAATGAGAAACGCAAATAGCTGCGTTTTGGTGCGTTTTAGTGCGTTTCTAAGACCAAAAACGCAGCTATAAACGCAGGAGGTGGGTAGTAAAGTGACATGTACAGGAAGAGGATTCCTTCTGTCAGTAAACACAGAAGCGTGAATCCTCCCGGTACCGTCACCGCCGCTTCCACCTCCCGTCCTGTGCATGTATGCTGCTGTGTGGCGTCATGTACGGGCAGGAGGTGGAAGCGGCTGCGAAAACAAAAGTTAACAGTAGAAAAAAAAAAAAAAGTTATACTCACCTGTCTGCAGGGTCCCGGTGCCATGCCCGCTCCCATCTCCTCTCACGGTATCGCCGCTCCGGGTGTGTGCAGTCTCCCCGGGTACGTATGCCTGCAGGATGCAGGACCTGGCGATGGATCACCTGATGCAGTCACCTGACGCATCAGGTGATCGTAAGTATCGCGGTGACGCGGGCGCCCGGCCGGTATCAGCGGATGAGTCAGGAGACTTCATCCCTGATTACCGGCAGCTGCTGCAGCAATCGGACGGGATCAGACTCCCGCCCCATCGCTGCAGGAGCTGCCGGTAATCAGCACATAAGTGAGTATTATTTTTTTTATTTTTTTTTGCACCGATGCATCTGCTGATTGTATAATTGGCTTTTATACAATCAGCTGATGTGTGATGGGATTCAGGCACTTGATCCTGACACATCATCTGATCGCTTTGCCTTCCGGCAAACCGATCAGATGATATTGGATCCGGATTGGACGGCGCGGGACCCTGACCCAGGATTACTGCGGAGGGGGGGTTCTTTATTTCAATAAAGATGGAGTCACTAATTGTGTTGTGTTTTATTTCTAATAAAAATATTTTTCTGTGTTGTGTTTATTTTTTATCTTTACTAGAAATTCATGGTGGCCATGTCTAATATTGGCGTGACACCATGAATTTCGGGCTTAGGGCTAGCTGATAATATACAGCTAGCCCTAACCCCATTATTACCCAGCTAGCCACCCGGCTTCAGGGCAGCCGGAAGAGTTGGATACAGCGCCAGAAGATGGCGCTTCTATGAAAGCGCCATTTTCTGGGGTGGCTGCGGGACTGCAATTCACAGCGGGGGTGCCCAGAAAGCATGGGCACCCTGCACTGTGGATTCCAATCCCCAGCTGCCTAGTTGTACCCGGCTGGACTCAAAAATTGGGCGAAGCTCACGTCATTTTTTTTTTTTTAATTATTTCATGAAATTCATGAAATAATTTAAAAAAAAGGGCTTCCCTATATTTTTGGTTCCCAGCCGGGTACAAATAGGCAGCTGGGGGTTGGGGGCAGCCCGTACCTGCCTGCTGTACCCGGCTAGCATACAAAAATATGGCGAAGCCCACGTCATTTTTTTTGTTTGGGGGGGGCAAAGAAATCCTGCATACAGTCCTGGAAGGAGGATGCTGAGCCTTGTAGTTCGACAGCTGCTGTCTGCACTCCTGCATACACTATTGGATGGAGGATGCTGAGCCTTGTAGGTCTGCTCCCCCTGACTCTCCCTCAAGCATACAGTCCTGGATGGAGCATGCTGAGCCTTGTAGTTCTGCAGCTGCTGTCTGCTCTCCTGCATACACTATTGGATGGAGTATGCTGAGCCTTGTAGTTCTGCAGCTGTCTGCTCTTCTGCATACACTAGTGGAGAATGAAGAACACATTGATGAAGGAAATGACATCAGACCTTTTTTTTTTTGTTCACTGATAAAAAACGCATAAAGACGCAGTGAGCAAAAACGCAGCAAAAAAATGCACCAAATCGCGGCAAAACGCGTGCGTTTTTTGCCGCTTTTTTACCGTGGGTGCGTTTTTGTGCGGTTTTAGCGGCCAAAAACGCACAAAAACGCAGCGTCAAAAAAACGCAGTGTGCGCACATAGCCTAAACCTGCACTGTCAGGGACTGAGTCCAGGAGATCCTTCCAGGAGATAAGCCACATGTGCTGCTGTGCCAGGCAGGTCTCCTGCAGCCGAAGAGTTAATCCAGGAAAGCCCCATGCGGCTGGTCTGGAGGAGTCACTGAAGATCAGTGTTCCTGATTGCGAGTACTACCTCCGTCCAAGCAGCTCCTGCCGTGTGTCCCCAGAGGGGAAGAGATTGTAGGAATGAAAGAAACACGGTCTGATGGAGCGCTATGGAGGCCACGGGGAAGTAAAAGTTCAATGTCTTTTATTAATTCACATAAACCACAACGCGTTTCGATATAGTCCAATATCTTCGTCAGATGGATCCATCTGACGAAGATATTGGACTATATTGAAACGCGTTGTGGTTTATGTGAATTAATAAAAGACATTGAACTTTTACTTCCCCGTGGCCTCCATAGCGCTCCATCAGACCGTGTTTCTTTCATTCCTACTACCTCTTGTGGTCGGCATTCTACAGTCTGACTGCTCTAACTGTAAAGAACCCTTTCCTATTTAGCTGCCGGAATCGCTTTTCTTCCACTCGCAGTGAGTGCCCCCTGGTCCTTAGTATTGTCTTTGGAAGGAATAAGTCATGTGCCAGTCCTTTATATTGACCACACATGTATTTATACATATAAATGAGATCTCCTCTGAGACGTCTTTTTTCTAAGCTAAACAAATCCAACTTTTCCAACCTCTCATCATATGGGAGGGACTGTAACTTCTGAATGTCCTTTTTAAAATGTGCAGCCCAAAACTGGATCCCATATTCCAGATGTGGCCTTACAAGTGATTTATAGAGGGGTAACAATACGTTCGGATCCCAGGATCTAATCTCTTTTTATACACCCTAAAATCTTGTTTGCTTTTGCAGCTGCTGCCTGACATTGAGTGCTGCTGCTCAGCTTATTTGTAATGAGAATACCCAAGACCTTCTTGATGTGTCCTAGTGCTGTCTGTTTTTTTTTTTTGTCAGTCAGCACTCAAAGCCGTAGCGTAGAATGGATATATTCACAAATACATCAGAACTTGAGATTTGGAAGACTTTGAACATGCAGAGACATGTTATCCATATGTCTCATGCATGAAAAAAAAGGTATGATACTCATTTTTTTGGTCTAACCAAAAGTGTGGAAAAGTGAATCAGGAATATATACTTGTTGGGCAGATGCTAACGGTCCAGTCTTTGGACATCTGTGACGCCCTGGCAAAACCAGGTAGTCACAGATAGGCCCCTGCATAACACCTTCCCTCACTAGGAAACACACAGCCAACCAGAAAACCCTAGTCACCCCCCCTTAGGGAAAGACTGACACACCAGTGGGCGTGACCAGGCGGTTGGCACACGCCCACCCAGGGGTCTAGACAGCCCGGGGCGGGAAAACAGACAGTAAAGCTTGAGAGTTCAGTTTGGAGAGGAGTGTGGGCTGGAGCTAAGTGTAGCTCCAGCAGGAGAGTTCAAGTTGAACGGTACCAGGGTAGGAGCCCTGGTGCCATTGGCTAGGAGGCAGACGGTGGTCTCCGTCAGCAGGAGACGGGAAGACGGCTCGGCAGAACCGAGGTGGACCAGGACAGGGTTGTAGCCCACCGGTACCGACACGGGGAACTGACCCGGAAACCGGAGCACAAAGGGGGGTACTCGGACCCTGCAGACAGGACCAGAACTAATTGGAGCTGGTTAATTAACCGATTGAGGCCAGGACTAGAGGTCCTGTCCCACTCAAAGTCCCTCATAGAAGACAACAGCCCACCGATTAGGGATAAGAGGTCTCCGCCAGGGCCCATAGATCCCACGGGTCAGCGTCTGCGGGCACGGCTCCTTAGGCCACATCTAGCCGGGAGCGGACTCCTGAGTTTCACACTAGGAAAGTCCACCTTACACAAAGCAGTGCAGGAAAAGGATAGAGACCACCAGCCGGGTGAGGGACCTGAACGCGACTGGCCACCATCACCTTGGTTTACCAGAGACTTGTGTGTTTTACTTAACAGTGAGTACACCAACATCCCCTGCGGTTGCCATCCCCTGCTCCGAGCCACCGGGTCCCGGGGCCACCATCCCTACCCATGAAGGGGTTAACAACTTGCTGCACAACATCTCCTCCGGGTGCCCCGTAACAGCAGCGGTGGTGTCCCACCTCACCACATACCGTGGGTGGTGTCACGAAGTTATTACGACCTAGCCCGTACATCTACGTCCCCCTTTTTATTCGGCGTGTCCGCGAGACCCCCGGGTCCGGAGACCCTCGAGTTACCACCCCTGAAGGCTCGGACCCAAGCAGCGTCGGCTGCTGGCACAAGGGCGGCACACATCAATAGGGATTATATGGGTCCAATCACATACACTGAACAAACTCTCTAAACGTGATGTGAATATAGCCTCATAAGTTATATAGTTTGTCACCGCCTTGTTTGAGATGTTTAATATTTAGTTGTAATTTCTAAATTTGTGCTACTGTGGACCGGCGTTCACTTTGATCATCCTCAGCAGCTGGACCAGGGCAGTGTGGATTTCCTCGCCCGACACTCCAATGCCGGAATCCAGGCGTCTTTTCAATAACTGTGATGAATGTGGTGTCGGCATGCTTTGACTTCACAGAAGCTTTTAGTAATAACTAGAGGCGCCCGAGTTGCCAGCAGTCAAGTGAAAGTTGAGAAAGTTTGAACTGTCCTGGTTTTGCCGCCAAAGAATACAGAAGTGGACACTGGTCCAGGGTAGTGTAAATCTTTTGTACATCTCTAATACTTAGGTTAACAATTGCTAAATCTACCGATTTTGGCTAAATTGGCTGACCAACTAATGAGTATTTTGTGTTCAAATGATGTTAATTCGGCAAGTTTTTGTCCCGGGTGTGTCACGTGTGCTAGACAGTCATGTAGTTTCTGGCCATAGAAGGTCACAGCCTCTGGCTGCACAGAATGCTCCCTGACTTTCCATTGTTTCTGCTGTCAGTATTCATTAGTATAGGTAGCTTTCCTGGTGGATTCATCTCTCTCCCTTTTGAACCCAGCAGGTGCTCAACATCTACCCAGCTGTTGATTGTCAGTATTCCCTTGGTGTTTAAATACCTCTTTCTTCCTTTGGACTGGTTCTGGTGATATTTTCAGTTCCTTCAAGCCGAGGTTGCAAGCAGGTGGTTTGTACACCTCTCTGGTATCGTTGCTGAAAGCTCTGCTGAACTTCTACTTGAGTCATCTAATGATAAGTTGTTAATGCTTTTCCCCATGTCCCCCTTGTGTCTTCTATAGTTGTTTAGTGGGGTTGACGAAGAGCTCATCCCATCCGTTATCTATTTAGCACTATGGATACTTAGGGTCAGGTATCCTGCTCAGCGCATAGGTGAGGAACCTATATAGGGTGGTGAGCGAACCCAAGGACCAGCAGTAGGTTGGGTCAGGGGTCACCATCTTTCCTCTCCCTAGACACAGGGTTTCCCTTCCTTTTTGCCGTGCGCTTGGTACTTCTCCATACCTAGCGGGACAGTTTTTTGGGGAAAAATCATTGGGCTTATTGAATTACAGCATGTCCGATCCTCTACTCTTACGAGAGAAAGTTGTTTCTGGCAGTAGCTTACTCCTCTTTTCCAATTTACAAAGAAATATGCAGGTGTACGGGGGTGTCAGGAAGAGTAATTGTAGGCTAAATAAGTGTTCGGCTTTAAAATGGTTTGGCCAAGACCTATGCATAAGTGACACCTACAACATAAAGGGATTAACGGGTAGATTGAACAGATTTCTCGCACTGTTAAGGCTGCATTACACCAGAAGATCTATCGTGCGATAGATCGTCGGGGTTACGGTTTTTGTGACGCACATCCGGCATCGCTTGCGATGCCGGCCTGTGTGACACCTCCTAGCGACGCAGTATCGCTCACAAATCGTGAGTCGTGTACTGGTCGCTAGGTTTCGTAATATCGTTTAATTTAATTGTTCATCGTTCCCGGGTTAGCACACGCCGCTCCGTGTGACACCCCGGGAACGATGAACATCGCTTACCTGCGACCCGCGGCTCTCACCGGCTATGTGGAAGGAAGGAGGTGGGCGGGATGTTTACGGCCGTGTAACGTCGCTGTGACGCCGAACGTCCCTCCCACTCCAGGAAGTGGACGTTCGCCGCCCACAGCGAGGTCGGACGGGAGGTAAGTACGTGTGACGGGGGGTTACCGACTTTGTCCGCCACGGGCAGCGATTTGCCCGTGACGCAAAAAGGACGGGGGCGGGTACAATCGATTGTGAAATTGCACAATCGGTCATACCGTGTAAAGCAGCCTTTACTTTTATGACGTACTGCAAATTACCCTGCACCGATGTCCTCCAGAAGGATCATGTGTCCGTGTATACCAGGGATTCTCAACTACAGTCCTCAGGACCCACCAACAGATCATGTTTTCAGGTTTCCCCTCAATATTAGACAGAGAATAATTCCACAACCTGTGCAACATTAAGGAAATCCTGAAAATCTGATTGAGGAAAACCTAAAAACATGATCTGTTGGTGGGTCTTGAGGACTGGAGTTGAGAATCCCTGGTGTATACCATCCTGCGACTCTGAGGTGTCAATCAGTCATTAAACTATAACTAACAACTTGTATAACGATAATTGATGATTAGTGATTATGAATATTATGTGAATGACCTAATTAGAGACCGTAATTCAGAAAAATGAGCGAGAGGATGACTGCTTGAAACGGCCACACTAATTGCTATGATAATCCTCTCGTTCTTCAACATCTACATCCCCTTCATAGAGGTTAGGAGAAAGAAAAAAATGTGCAAACTGCTGGCTGGCAGAATGGTGTGCCCGGGAAATACTGTCATAATCCCAGCAATTCATCAAACACATTCCTTACATTCTCCAGTTTGTAGTGTTGATTTTTCTAATAAGCATTTGTACAGTACAAGACTATCGAAGGTGCTTGGGCGGTGGCACACAGAAGCCACTACTGAGCGGCACGTTCTCGAGGCTTCATCGCTTTAGAAAATGCTCATATACTCTATGAAATATCAAACTTTTTTTGTACATCTGTGTACTGTGGCATTACTCTGTTAGGCTATGTTTACATGTCCTGTGGTCATCCATTAGATCGGATCCGTTGGGAAACTGATTTCTGCCGGATCTGTTTTCTTTTTTTTTAACATGAGAATCTATGGACAACGGATCTGTTTACGGATCTACTTAGCCATCTGTTGTAATTGTATTTGTAATGGATCTGTTAAATTGATCCTGTCACGAGATTTTAGCCTTTTAAACTAAAACTAGCACCTTAAGCAGCGTCTGTGCTGCACTCCATAAGGTGCACGATACCACCTGACCCCCCCCCCCCCTGTAGACCACACAAATAGCTTTATAAAAATCTCCCGCCCTGTATGTAAATTGTCTGGTCCGGTGGGCTTCAGATGGGCTTCCTAATCTGCGCCTCCTGTCCCTCCTTTTATCGTCCTCTTTTGCTGATTGACATGGCTGACACCTCAGGGACCATCCACATAGGCAGGCAAAATCGTGCATCTGCGCAGATATATTCCCGGCTTGCACAGGCAAACATTGCTCTGCTCTATTGCAGGCACAGCCGACAACATAGGTGCGCCTGCACGAACTGGCACAGGTGCCAGATTTTGCCTGGCGATATGGATGATGTCATCCGCTTCATCCACATCGCCGGGCGAAATCTCGCACCTGCGCAGAGAACTTGCTGGTTTGCGCAAGCGCACCTATGTTATTGCTTCTGCCTGCAAAAGGGCAAAGCAAAGTGCGCCTGCGCGAGCCGGGAATATGTCTGCAGAGACGTGAGATTTTACCTGCCTACGTGGATGGCGTCCAAGGCGTCATCCACGTCAATCAGCACAAGAGGACGGCGAAAGGAGGGACAGGAGGCGCAGATTAGGACGCCTATCGGACCGAACCGGGCAATTTACAGACAGGGTGGGAGATTTTCTAAAGGTATTTGTGGCATCTACAGAGGGATCGGGGGTAATGTGCTCCTTTATAGAATGCAGCAGAGGCGCTGCTTAAGATGCTAGTTTTAGTGTAGAAGACCAAAATCTAGTGACAGGTTCCCTTCAACAGATCCGTTACAAATGGAAGATAAATAGCAACCAGTTAACAGATCCGTTGTCTGTAGACTCCACATGTTAAAAACAGATCCGGCCAACATCCATTATTTAACAACGGACAAAAAAGTTGTGTTTGCAGAACTTTTTTTCCAAATGGATCTCTAAGGGCGCGCTCATACATCCGGCTTTTCGCCAGTTTGACGGATGCGGCGCACGCCAGTACAGTGTATACAGTACAGTGGCAGCGCAACAAGCGCCAGTCACATGCTGTCATGTGACCGGAGCATGTGACCCGGAAGTTGCGGCGCTGCCACTGTACTGTATCATAATGTACTGGCAAGCGCCGCATCCGTCAAACTGGCGAAAAGCCGGATGTGTGAGCGCGCCCCTTAGACATCCGTGATGTTGGATGACTACAGGACATGTGAACTCAGCCTTATTCCTTCTGGAAAAAATAAATAACTAAATTACCGTAACTACTTTGTGTAACCCTATGTCTGATGATTGTGTGCCCCCGCACCAACTGAGCTATGTCAGGGGTCATACTACCCACTGACAAAAGGAAACAGCCACTTATTAACTGATTTGTACTTTTTAGGTATAGCTGAGGGGTTCTAAGAAACACATGGGTTCTAAGAAAAAAAGATTTGATATCTGTTTAAACAGTAGCTCACTCACAGGTTTATTGCCATTTTAGCAAGTTATCACCTATTTTAGGGGACAGCTTATACCTCACTGATCCCTGGGGGTCTTATGTGTGGGACCCTCACCAATCTGTGTCCTATTTAAACTGAGTGATGGCCAATTATGCGTACCACCGCGCTCTTCATGGTCTATTGGAGATACTGAGGACAGCGCCTCGTTCTTGGATCGTGGGTATCCCCAGTAATCAGAAACTATCCCCTATGGATAGAGAAAATGCAAAGAAATATACTTTTAAAAAAAGAGTGGTCACTTGTCCTAAATATGTAATATTTCATCTGTTATTCTGAATCTAACGTTGTTTATCTTTGGTTCTTGCACCTCTCCATTTCTAAGATATGACTCCCTTCTTCCTTTTGTATAAATCTAACCATTTCAGCCAACTGAGCGTGGTGCTCAAAAATCCATCTGTAGAGAAGTGTTGAGGATCATGCCCATTGGACTTAAAGGGAATCTGTCAGCAGGTTTTTGCTATGTAATCTGAAGACAGCATGCTGTAAGGGTTAATACTGAGAATTCAGGGATGCCTGTCTTGTCATGGTCCGATCTGTTGTTTATTTGCTATGTTTGTTTTAGCAGCAGGACTTCTCATTGCATAGACTACAAAGCCGCCCTCTCCTCTGATTTGACACCTCACTGTCAATGTACAATCTCTATAGAGAGCCTGGTGTGGGCGGGGGCAGCTCTCTCAGCTCTACTACATGGCTAAATCTAAAAGCTCTGATTGTATCAGAACGGCTGCAGCCAGTAATCTAAGTAATATACCATTGGATTCAGGATCTCTTTGCCTACATTATTCTGCTCTCAGATGAGGTAGCAAAAACCTGCTGACAGATTCCCTTTAAAAAACTAAATTTACATACAGGGAAGAAGGGGTCATATTTTAGGACTGGAGAGGCATAGGAATAAAAGAAAACCAATTCATGAGAACAATGGTGTTTCCAGTTAAAAAAAAATAAAAAAAAACATATCTGTGGCTCTATTTTCTAAGGCTATGTGCACACACTCCAGATTTTGTGCATTTTTTTGCATCACATCTGCACCTTCTGGCAGAAAAATCCACCAAAAAAGACATGCGGTTTTAGTGCAGTTTTTTTCCCCATGCATTTTTTAGTGAAGTCAATGGCTGGAAGGACTAAAATACACAGGAAAAAATACCCCAACAATTGATATGCTGCAGTTTTTTTTCTGCACCAAAACCTGCAAGGTAAAAAAAGCAACATGTGCACAGCACTTCAGAAATCTCATAGACTTTCCTGTCTTTATGATAGACATGCAAATATTGGTCCAGATTTCTCAAAAAAATAAACAACAAAAAAACGCATCAAAAAATGCACAGTGTGCACAGGCTCTAAATGTTTACTGAGGTCATAAGGACACGTTATTATGTCTACAGCCAGGTTTACAGACGGGTTTTGGTTGAATAAAGATTTTGTGTCTTAAAATCTGCAATCTATTTTTATAAATGACACTGACATATCAGAGAGCTGGAGATGGAGTAATCCCAGCAGCCAGGTAGCAACGGTGCCGACAAAACTGATCCTGGCACCCAGGCAAGAAGAAACACAAGAGACCCTGCCTAGGACCGATTGCTCCTCGGGGGCAGGCAAAACTACAGTTTAAGTATCAATACAGAGCAGTTATTAATTTGCTGACTGGATATTGTGCAGGCAGAAGTGCTTGCTTTAACATGCATTCTGACGTGAATTTTCAAAGTTAAGCCTGCTTTACACGGGACGACCGATTGTGCGATTTCACAATCCATCGTATCCACCCCCGTCGTTTTTGCGTCTCGGGCAATTCGCTGCCCGTGGTGCACAAACTCGTTTAACCCCCATCACACGCACTTACCTTCCGGACGACCTCGCTGTGGGCGACGAACGTCCACTTCCTGAAGTGGGAGGGACGTTCGGCGTCACAGCGACGTCACACGGCAGCCGGCCAATAGAAGCGGAGGGGCGGAGATGAACGGGACGTAAACATCCCACCCACCTACTTCCTTCCGCATAGCCGGCGGGTGCCGCGGGACGCAGGTAAGCTGCTGAACATCGTTCCCGGGGTGTCACACGGAGCGGCGTGTGCTACCCCGGGAACGATGAGCAACCGGCGCCATTTTAATTAAACGAGATTATGAAACCGAGCGACGAGTACACGACTCACGATTTGTGAGTGATACTGCGTCGCTCGGAGGTGTCACACAGCCCGACGTCTCAAGCGATGCCGGATGTGCGTCACAAAAATCGTGACCCCGACGATCTATCGCACGATAGATCGTCTCATGTAAAGCACCCTTAAGTACATTAGGCACATCAATGTCATAAAGCGGGGGGACCCCTTCTACGATGTCCAGATCTCAGTAGGGTATAAGATTATGGCTTGTCTTTATGAGATAATGATAAGAGTTTGACACACAGACATTTTTATGTTATCTGTAAAAGTTTTCCCTTGCTTAAGTGGAAAATTGGAGACCACGTCAAGCCATGTCCGAGAGGCTGGGAGCAGCTCTTACATCAGTTTCTCCCTCCTTCTTATAAAGGGAGGTCTTCCATGTTCTTTAAAGGGAACCAATCACCAGGATTTCCCTATATAACCTAAAGTCAGTGCTATACTGGCACTATCAGGCTGATTATATATATATATACACAGTACAGACCAAAGGTTTGTACACACCTTTTCATCTCTAGAACAACTATTAAGAGGAGACTTTGTGCAGTAGGCCTTCATGGTAAAATAGCTGCTAGGAAACCACTGCTAAGGACAGGCAACAAGCAGAAGAGACTTGTTTGGGCTAAAGAACACAAGGAATGGACATTAGACCAGTGGAAATCTGTGCTTTGGTCTGATGAGTCCAAATTTGAGATCTTTGGATCCAACCACCGTGTCTTTGTAGAAAAGGTGAACAGATGGACTCTACATGCCTGGTTCCCACCATGAAGCATGGAGGAGGAGGTGTGACGGTGTGGGGGGGCTTTGCTGGTGACACTGTTGGGCATTTTTTCAAAATTGAAAGCATACAGAACCAGCATGGCTACCACAGCATCTTGCAGCGGCGTGCTATTCCATCCGGTTTGCGTTTAGTTGGACCATCATTTATTTTTCAACAGGAGAATGACCCCAAACAGACCTCCAGGCTGTGTAAGGGCTATTTGACTAAAAAGGAGAGTGATGGGGTGCTACGCCAGATGACCTGGCCTCCACAGTCACCAGACCTGAACCCAATCGAGATGGTGTGGGGTGAGCTGGACCGCAGAGTGAAGGCAAAAGGGCCAACAAGTGCTAAGCATATCTGGGAACTCCTTCAAGACTGTTGGAAGACCATTTCTGGTGACTACCTCCTCTTGAAGCTCATCAAGAGAATGCCAAGAGTGTGCAAAGTAATAATGAAAGCAAAAGGTGGCTACTTTGAAGAACCTAGAATATAAGACATATTTTCAGTTGTTTCACACTTTTTTAAGTATTTCATTCCACATGTTTTAATTCATAGCTTTGATGCCTTCAATGTGAATCTACAATTTTCAAAGTCATGAAAATAAAGAAAACTCATTGAAGGTGTGTCCAAACTTTTGGTCTGTACTGTAGAGATATATATATATATATATATATATATATATATATATATATATATATATATATATATCTTTAATTGTTAGCTAGAATGTATAGTTTTTGAAACACAAGCAAGTAAAGCTTGTAAAATGTACAGCTTTTTGATTGGCAGCAGCTGCAGAGCATGTAATAGCTGGGGTGGGTTTTGATAGTGATTCCCGCCCCCCTGCCTGTCTCTCCTCCCACTATCTATTATTTATGTTAATTCCATTATAGAAGGTTGCGGCTATAAATCATGGTGGCTAGAAGGACCTGTGCTGACTTCATACCTATGTGACGAGAAGGGGCGAGGTCTCAGCCAACAGAAATTGTTGCTTACTGGTATCAGCTATGTTGGCTGAGGCCCCCCCCATACTGGTCACATGAGCATGATGTCAGCACAGGTCCTTCTAGCCACCATGATTTATAGCCACAATTATTAGTAAAACACCTCTATAATGGAATTTGCATAAATAACAGATAGGGGGAGGACGGACAGGCAGGTGGGTGGAAATCACTATCAAAATCCACCCCAGCTATTAGCTGCTGCTAATCAAAAAAACTTAATTTTACAAAGTTTACTTGCTTGAGTTTCAAAACCTATACATCCTAGCTGACAACTAAAGGTATGTATAGAATCAAGTAATAAAGTAATTGTTTAGCTCACCACTCCATGTGTTGCTCAGCAGCTCCTAGTCCAGTGCTCGGATCCAATGGTTTGGCATCCACACGTGCAACTTCAATCCAAGGAAGGGGGGAGGGGAGGAAAAATCCAGCACCGATGTAAAATTTCCTATTTATTCCAGCAATTTAAAACATGTGCAATTACAACTTACGCGTTTCGCAGAGACAAAAAAGCTCCTTATTCATAGGCAACAACCTTTTTTTTGTCTCTCCGAAACGCGTAAGGCGTAATTGCACATGTATCCATGTTTTAAATTGCTGGAATAAATAGGAAATTTTACTTCGGTGCTGGATTTTTTCCTCCCCTCCCCCCCTTCCTTAGATTGATGTGGTATAGTCATATGGTATATCAGATATGGTATATCAGCCTGATAGTGCCAGTATAGCACTGGCTTTAGGTTATATAGGAAAATCCTGGTGACTGGTGTGCTTTAATATGGATCTTGATGAGAAAAGCCCTTCAAATGTGTTCTCAAAGGAGAGCGGAGAATGTAGCGCTATAATAAAAGCGTTGCGTGTCAACCATGACGATTTGGTCATTTATGGGTTAATGTTTCACAATCATATCGGTCATCATCAATTCTAATGAGACATTAATTCCTACCATCCTCCACAATGTCTGGAGTATTTGGGAAGTCATCACCGTTACTCCTTTGCCGGAGCAGATGGAGGACAATTGTGTCCTGACAGTTCCCGGACAGCGTCCATGCGCCTGACACCCAAGAAGAAGCGCCGCGAGTAACAGCGTCCAAGTCACATCCAGCCACGCCGGCTGCGGCACGTCCCTTCAATACCCAGAAAATATTTTCATCAAATCTCAGTCCCCAAACTTCCCTCCAGCCTCCGCCATCACACTCCATCGCTCCGCTCACGTATTGATCTTGGAATACCCAGGAGAAATGCTTTATGTATTAAGAAGTGGAAAAATCTGCCAGTTTTCTACCACTCTCATGTATAATACATGAATACACTGACACCTTTGAAACACATTCTGAGCGCTGAACTCCGAGCATCGCTAATATTCACACATTTCACCAGGAGTAAGGATAATCTACAGAATGGAAGCAAGGGGCACCGAGGTGGGGCACAGCCCCGTCCTGGCACGGGCCACCCGTCAGTCCATAGACGGCCCTTCTTCAGGAGACTATTAAGGATTCTTTTTATTTATTTATTATAATTTCTTACAAAACACCATTAATTCCATAGCACTTTACAGACATGATCATCCCTGTCCCATTGGGGCTCACATTCCCCATCATTATGTCTTTGGAGTGTGGGAGGAAAGCGGAGAACCCGGGGGAAACCCACACAAACACGGGGAGAACATACAAACTCCTTACAGATGTCATCTTTGGTGGGATTTGAACCCAGGACCCCAGCGCTGTAAAGCAACAGTGCTAATCACTGAGCCACCATACGGTGCTAACAACTGAGGCACCCTACATTTCTAACCACTAAGCCAGTGTATAATGCTAATCACTGAACCACCGTAGAGTGCTCACCACTGAGCCACCATACAGTGCTAACCACTGAGCCACCACACTGTGCTAACCACTGAGCCACCATACAGTGCTAACCACTGAGCCACCATACAGTGCTAACCACTGAGCCACTGTACAGTGTTAACCACTGAGACACCATACAGTGCTAACTACTGATTCACTGTACAGTGCTAACCACTGATTCACCGTACAGTGCTAACCACTAAGACACCATACAGTGCTAACCACTGAGTCACCGTACAGTGTTAACCACTGAGACACTATACGGTGCTAACCACTACAGTGCTAAGCTTCAAGAGGAACCTGAAGACCCACCTCCTCCGACAAGCCTACAACCTGCCGTAACCCTCAGCCTGATAAAGCACCGCACGACCATCTGTACCCTCACCTACTGTATCCTCACCCATCCCTTGTAGACTGTGAGCCCTCGCGGGCAGGGACCTCTCTCCTCCTGTACCAGTCTGTGCCTTGTATTGTTTATGATTATTGTACTTGTCCCTATTATGTATACCCTTTCACATGTAAAGCGCCATGGAATAAATGGAGCTATAATTAAAAATAATAATAATAATAATAATAATAATAACCACTGAGACACCGTACAGTGCTAACCATTGAGACACCATACAGTGCTAACAACCAAGGCATCATATAGTGCTAACCACCGAGCCACCATACAGTACTAATTAGTGAGCCACTATATAGTGCAAATCACTGAGACACCATAAAGTACAAATCACTGAGCCCCCATACAGTGCTAACCACTGAGCCACTGTATAGTGCTAACCACTGAGACACCATACAGTGCTAACCACTAAGTTGTTGTACAGTGCTAACCACTGAGACACCATACAGTGCTATCACAGCCTACGTACAGAGCTAAGCACTGAATCACCATATAGTGCAAACCACTGAGACACCGTATAGTGCTAACCACTGAGCCATCATACAGTGCTAACCACTGAGCCACTGTGCTGCCCAGCTCTGTTTTACTCTGGCTTCAAATGAACTGAGCACCCTATCAGTACAATTCTAATAATGTTTTGGACAGCATAGTGCATTCAAAGGGATGAGAAGGGATAAGTACAAGTCGAAATAAAAGGAGCCAACATTATAATATAAGTGAAATAGCTACAGGATTTATAAGAGAGTGAGAGATATGAGATAGATAGATAATGGATACATAGATAATGGATAGATAGATAGTGATGTGAGCGAATGTCATAGACTTCGAGAAAGAAAACTATGATAAGTCATGGACTTCCATAGCCCCCCATCCCAGATGTGGCCCCCCCAATCCCCACCCTGGATATGCCCCATCATAAGCCATGGACTTCCATAGCCCCCATCCTAGGAGTGCCCCCACAGTCCCCACCCTGGATGTGCCCCATCCATCCTTCCTACAGTCCCCACCCACCATCCCCACAGCCCCAGCCCCTAATGTACACTTGCTTTGGCAAAACTAATTTGTATTTGGTCCTGCCAATAAAGCTTATTTGATTTGATTTGATAGAGGGATAGATAGATAGATAGATAGAGGGATAGATAGATAGGATAGAGGGATAGATAGGATAGAGGGATAGATAGATAGAGGGATAGATAGATAGGATAGAGGGATAGATAGGATAGAGGGATAGATAGATAGAGGGATAGATAGATAGGATAGAGGGATAGATAGGATAAAGGGATAGATAGATAGAGGGATAGATAGATAGAGGGATAGATAGATAGAGATAGATAGATAGATAGATAGATAGATAGAGGGATAGATAGATAGGATAGAGGGATAGATAGATAGGATAGAGGGATAGATAGATAGGATAGAGGGATAGATAGATAGATAGATAGATAGATAGATAGATAGATAGATAGATAGATAGATAGATAGAGGGATAGATAGATAGATAGATAGATAGAGGGATAGATAGATAGATAGATAGATAGAGGGATAGATAGATAGGATAGAGGGATATATAGATAGAGGGATAGATAGATAGATAGATAGATAGATAGATAGATAGATAGATAGAGGGATAGATAGATAGATAGAGGGATAGATAGAGGGATAGATAGATGGCCCCCCCAATCCCCACCCTGGATATGCCCCATCATAAGCCATGGACTTCCATAGCCCCCATCCTAGGAGTGCCCCCACAGTCCCCACCCTGGATGTGCCCCATCCATCCTTCCTACAGTCCCCACAGCCCCAGTCCCTAATGTACACTTGCTTTGGCAAAACTAATTTGTATTTGGTCCTGCCAATAAAGCTTATTTGATTTGATTTGATAGAGGGATAGATAGATAGATAGATAGATAGATAGAGGGATAGATAGATAGAGGGATAGATAGAGGGATAGATAGATAGAGGGATAGATAGATAGATAGATAGATAGATAGGATAGAGGGATAGATAGATAGATAGATAGATAGATAGATAGATAGATAGATAGATAGATAGATAGATAGATAGATAGATAGATAGATAGATAGAGGGATAGATAGATAGATAGATAGATAGATAGGATAGAGGGATAGATAGATAGAGGGATAGATAGAGGGATAGATAGATAGAGGGATAGATAGATAGAGGGATAGATAGATAGAGGGATAGATAGATAGGATAGAGGGATAGATAGATAGATAGATAGATAGATAGATAGATAGATAGATAGATAGATAGATAGATAGATAGATAGATAGATAGATAGAGGGATAGATAGATAGGATAGAGGGATAGATAGATAGATAGATAGATAGATAGATAGATAGATAGATAGATAGATAGATAGATAGATAGATAGAGGGATAGATAGATAGATAGATAGATAGATAGAGGGATAGATAGATAGGATAGAGGGATATATAGATAGAGGGATAGATAGATAGATAGATAGAGGGATAGATAGATAGGATAGAGGGATAGATAGATAGATAGAGGGATAGATAGAGGGATAGATAGAGGGATAGATAGAGGGATAGATAGATGGCCCCCCCAATCCCCACCCTGGATATGCCCCATCATAAGCCATGGACTTCCATAGCCCCCATCCTAGAAGTGCCCCATCCATCCTTCCTACAGTCCCCACAGCCCCAGCCCCTAATGTACACTTGCTTTGGCAAAACTAATTTGTATTTGGTCCTGCCAATAAAGCTTATTTGATTTGATTTGATAGAGGGATAGATAGATAATGGATAGATAGAGGGATAGATAGATAATGGATAGATAGATAGATAGATAGATAGATAGAGGGATAGATAGAGGGATAGATAGAGGGATAGATAGAGGGATAGATAGAGGGATAGATTGAGAGATAGATAGATAGAGGGATAGATAGAGGGATAGATAGATAGATAGATAGATAGAGGGATAGATAGATAGATAGATAGATAGATAGATAGATAGATAGATAGATAGATAGAGGGATAGATAGATAGAGGGATAGATAGATAGAGGGATAGATAGATAGAGGGATAGATAGATAGAGGGATAGATAGATAGATAGAGGGATAGATAGATAGAGGGATAGATAGATAGATAGAGGGATAGATAGATAGAGGGATAGATAGATAGATAGATAGATAGATAGATAGATAGATAGATAGGAGGACCGACATCAACACCTCACAGAAACTGACCACGTACCAGAGACTACAGAGAGACTACAGACTGGCCCCGTATCTGGAGAAAATCCCGGACCCCAGAGACCGCAGGACCCTGAGCCGATATAGACTCAGTGCCCACAGTCTAGCCATCGAATCCGGACGTCACAAGCAGAGCTACAAGCCCAGGGAGGACAGACTGTGCCAACACTGTGACCTGGAGGCCGTGGAGGATGAAACCCACTTCCTGCTACACTGCACCAAGTACTCAGCAGTGAGGGACACTCACTTCAGGAGACTCTCCCATCTCTTCCCGGATTTCAGCTCCATGAAGGAGGAAGAGAAAATATATATCCTGCTGGGGGAAGAAGAGAGCGCAGTGGAGATAGCAGCGCGGTATGTGAGCGAATGCCATAGACTTCGAGAAAGAGAACTATGATAAGTCATGGACTTCCATAGCCCCCCATCCCAGATGTGGCCCCCCAATCCCCACCCTGGATATGTCCCATCCACCGTTACCACAGTCCCACCGTGGATATGCCCCATCATAAGCCATGGACTTCCATAGCCCCCATCCTAGAAGTGCCCCCACAGTCCCCACCCTGGATGAGCCCCATCCATCCTTCCTACAGTCCCCACCCACCATCCCCACAGCCCCAGCCCCTAATGTACACTTGCTTTGGCAAAACTAATTTGTATTTGGTCCTGCCAATAAAGCTTATTTGATTTGATTTGATTTGATAGATAGATAGATAGATAGATAGATAGAGGGATAGATAGATAGAGGGATAGATAGATAGAGGGATAGATAGATAGAGGGATAGATAGATAGATAGATAGAGGGATAGATAGATAGACAGATAGATAGATAGAGGGATAGATAGATAGAGGTATAGATAGATAGAGGTATAGATAGATAGATAGAGGGATAGATAGATAGATAGATAGATAGATAGAGGGATAGATAGATAGAGGGATAGATAGATAGATAGAGGGATAGATAGATAGATAGATAGATAGATAGAGGGATAGATAGATAGAGGGATAGATAGATAGATAGAGGGATAGATAGATAGATAGATAGATAGATAGAGGGATAGATAGATAGAGGTATAGATAGATAGAGGGATAGATAGATAGATATAGATAGATAGATAGATAATGGATAGATAGATAGATAGATAATGGATAGATAGATAGATAGATAATGGATAGATAGATAGATAATGGATAGATAGATAGATAGAGGGATAGATAGATAGATAGATAGATATAGATAGATAGATAGATAATGGATAGATAGAGGGATAGATAGATAGATAGATAGATATAGATAGATAGATAGATAGATAGATAATGGATAGATAGAGGGATAGATAATGGATAGAGGGATAGATAGATAGATTGATTCTGGCAACGTTTCACTTCCAATATCTGAACCTCTTTCAAGAAATAAAAGTTCCCATATTGGCAGTGAGAGCTCTCCAGCCTGGGCTTATAAATAAAGAATGACCTTTGGTGCACTCTTTTGGGGTTCCCTCCAGTTTTTCTTCTTTATCTGGGTGGTCTGCTATCTATCGGGGAGACTTACACCTGCATTTCTTAAAGGTGCCACTCTCTTTTTCTAAATACAGACCGATAGATATGTGATAGCAATGAGGGACATGGACATGACGTGTCTTCTGTGGTCTTCACTGTCGTTACCTATTTTCCTCACTCGTCTTTTTATGAAACTGACCCAAGAGGTGGACACACATCTCCTAAGGTTGATGATCAATGTTTGATAGGTGAACTGTACAATGATCTATTGCTTAAGCTGACTGGCGACTGACATGTAATCTCCTGGAAAGACATTGGCCGTTTCTGATCATCCCTAGTCCTCAAAAGCGGTTTCCTTGAAGGAACCTTTCAGCTCAGGTCCTTCTTTGACCCGGTGTCACTGGACGTGGTCAGTTTGAACAAATGTAATGCAAATGTCAATATGGCTGAAAATGTGCATGAGACAGAAGTGATGATCATGTGTCCGTTGTACAACTGGCAGTAGCGGGACCTCATGGGTTATTGGGGTCCCCGTCTGTAGTTTAGAGAAGAAAAACAGAGTCCTGCATGCAAAACGTATTCTTCCGTTCTAAACCCTGGACACTAGACAGATCCCAAAGTAACCAGTGGTGCCCGCTGCTTCTCATTGCAAAACTGGTGTAACGGGTCTCTTATTGCTAAATAATATAATAAATAAAACGGAACCAACAAACGCAGTGTCTGAAAGGATGTGTGAACAGAGCCCTATGTGACAGCATCTGTACCACAGGACTATATGAGGCAGAGATAGGGGTGAACAGTCACTGTTAGTTGAGTGAGCACTGCTATGCCTGGATGCTCAGTACTCACAACTAGTGATGAGCGGGCACTACCATGCTTAGGTACTCGGAACTAGTGATGAGCGGGCACTACCATGCTCAGGTGCTCAGTACTAGTAACTAGTGATGAGCGGGCACTACCATGCTCGGGTGCTCAGTTCTTGTAACTAGTGATGAGTGGGCACTACCATGCTCGGGTGCTCAGTACTTGTAACTAGTGATGAGTGGGCACTACCATGCTCGGGTGCTCAGTACTTGTAACTAGTGATGAGTGGGCACTACCATGCTCGGGTGCTCAGTACTTGTAACTAGTGATGAGTGGGCACTACCATGCTCGGGTGCTCAGTACTGGTAACTAGTGATGAGTGGGCACTACCATGCTCAGGTGCTCAGTACTGGTAACTAGTGATGAGCGGGCACTACCATGCTCAGGTGCTCGGTACTCGTAACTAGTGATGAGCGGGCACTACCATGCTCAGGTGCTCGGTACTTGTAACTAGTGATGAGTGGGCACTACCATGCTCAGGTGCTCGGTACTAGTAACTAGTGATGAGTGGGCACTACCATGCTCGGGGGACTCGGTACCTGTAACCAGCAGTTGGACACTCGGATGGGCGCCACTCAGGTACTGAATATAATGGAAGTGAATGGGACTTTTGCAGGTTTTGTGTGACTATATTTATATATACGCTCTCTATATACTTGTACTATGAATTGTATATTGTTCTTTATCTGCTGGCTACACTGCTGAGATGCAGAGCTGCTGCTGATGGATGGATAGGACAGAATATGCCACACATTAACACATTTTGTTTTTTCCCCCACTTGGTCTCTAGTTCTGAGCCCTGTGATATTGGGAGGTCACGGACTATGTTGGCGGCATCAGGTGCCCCTCACCCCAGCCTGCCCCTACCTGCTGCAGAGTCCGGGCTGTCCTTGTCGGTTCTGCCGTGCTCTGGCGCCCCCTGCTGCCGGTCGTTATTACACAAGCCCTGGTCCAGCCTGGCCTCGGCGCTGTTGCAGCAGTAGCGCAGTACACAGGTCCCACAGCAGATGGTGGCATCATCCCCATCAAACCTCTCCGGACACTGGTAGCCGTCCCTCCACACGTCCTGCGCGTCCGTCCACCCGTGACAATACTCCCCAGTCCCCCGGGCAGCTGCCAGCAGGAAGGAGGCGGCTGTGAGCAGTGCCAGGGGGGAAGCCTCAGCCCACATGACGGGCACCGATAGTGACAAGTCGCAGGTGGCACCAGCTATTACTCCTGGAGACTTTATTGTCGCAGTTCTGCTTCAAGTAGAAGAAATAATCCCGGAGTCAAGAAGTTTTCCCAAAGTGTGTGGAGTAAATGTCGCAGTGGAGAGATGACGGCTGCAGCGGCTGTCCTGCGCCCACCATGTACAGCGGCTTCAGGGGACGCGCATCCCAGCTGCCAAGTGTCCTGCCCAAACGGGAGGGTGCCGCGTCCCCGCCAGCATCCTGCCCACAGAGTGCCGCTATCCTGCGGGGAGGAGAGCCCGGAGCAGACGCAGAGGGGACAGCACAGAGTGCCGCTATCCTGCGGGGAGGAGAGCCCGGAGCAGACGCAGAGGGGACAGCACAGAGTGCCGCTATCCTGCGGGGAGGAGAGCCCGGAGCAGACGCAGAGGGGACAGCACAGAGTGCCGCTATCCTGCGGGGAGGAGAGCCCGGAGCAGACACTGAAGGGACAGCAGAGAGTGCCGCTATCCTGCGGAGAGGAGAGCCCGGAGCGGACACTGAAGGGACAGCACAGAGTGCCGCTATCCTGCGGGGAGGAGAGCCCGGAGCAGACACTGAAGGGACAGCAGAGAGTGCCGCTATCCTGCGGGGAGGAGAGCCCGGAGCAGACACTGAAGGGACAGCAGAGTGCGAGTGCGGCCAGGTGTCAGCGGGCACTGGCGGGGCAGAGCGGCTCCGAGGCAGCTGGAGCGCCCCGTCCTCCTCCTCCTCCTGTCCATCCTCCTGTCCATCCTCCTCTCCTCCTCCGCCTCCTCCTCAAGTGCATGTGCACTCCCCCTGCTGCCACTTCCCAGCTGCCAGGGCATGCTGCAGCTTCTAGTGCCACAGCATTCCACTGCAGGGAGTTCTAGAAAGTAAATTCACACCGGGTCCTAAATCTGTGACACTACATAGTAAAAACTCAAAATAGAATAATAAATACTAATAGTAATGGCAGTATTGGAATGATTACTACTACCGGTACTAGTGGAATGCTGAAAAATAATGTAAGAAAACAGAACTATAAATAATAACAACAGTTAATAATAATAATAATAATATAAAAATACAACATAATTCTAATGTATTATTATTATTATTATTCTTGTTGTTATTATTTTTATTATTAATAATTAATACTAATAGTAATGGCAGGGTTGGAATGATAACTACTACTAGTAGAATGATAACAAATAATGTAAGAAGACTAATATAAATATTAACAACAGTAATAATAATAATAATAATAATAATATAAGAATACAACATAATTCTCATGTATTGATTATTATTGTTTTTATTATTAATAATAAACACTAATAGTATAGCAGTGTTAGAATGATAACTACTACTAGTAAAATGCTGAAAAATAATGTAAGAAGATGTAAGAAGACTACTATAAATTTTAACAACAGTAGTAATAATAATAATAATAATAATAATAATAATAATATAATTTTAATGTATTGATTATTATTATTATTAATAAATACTAATAGTAATGGCAGTGTTGGAATGATAACTAGTAGAATGCTGAAAAATAATGTAAGAAGACTATTATAAATATTAACAACAGTAATAATAATAATTTAAGAATACAACATAATTATAATGTATTGATTATTATTATTATTATTATTATTATTATTATTATTATTATTATTATTATTATTATTATTATTATTATTAATAATAATAAGTACTAATAGTAATGGCAGTGCTGGAATAATAACTTAATAACTACTACTAGTAGAATGCTGAAAAATAATGTAAGAAGACTATTATAAATATTAACAACAGTAATAATAATAATAATAATAATAATAATAATATAAAAATACAACATAATTCTAATGTACCTGTGGTGTGCTGTCGCTGTCCTCCGGGGCTGATGGTAGTAGCAGCCAGGGGTGGTATCGCTCTCCACAGGTAGAGCGGGCCCCGGGGAGGATGATGATGGGAGTAGTAATGGCGGAGGGGAGTGGCAGTATGGGTAATAAAGAGTCAGAGTCTATAGCTGCGGTTCCAGGGATGTTTACTCAATTTTGTACGGTGCCGCTCACCCAGGTAATACCGGTCACTTGCTATGATGGGCTCCGTCGAACCCGAACCCGTTAGAGATGAGTCCGGTTTGGTGTTCGGTGGGTTTATCCTTGTAACTCCTGTCTGTGGCTTCCCTGGATTGAAGCTACAAGGGGACCCAGGGTTTCAGGAGATGTACTCTTGTCCCTATATGTAGGTGCCGCAGTTCGGGTCCGGCTTGATGCGAGGCCCTGGATCCTATATGGCACTGTGCTGTCGGGCGCTGTGTGGTCAGGGAAGCTTGAAACTTTCCCCGTCCAGGCAGATTCTGGAAAACCAACGTGAAGTATGATCTTCCCTAGGTCCTGCCGCCCTGTGTTGCGTCGGTTCCGAGAGGAGTAGGTTCACTCTCCCAAAGCAACCATTGTGAACTTGTCCTCCTTCCCACCGGAGCACCTATAAGGCATGTCTGCTCCGCTGCTCTCCTGCTGGAGAACTCTCTAACTGTTGTGTTGGCTCCTGACTCCCCCTACTGGCTGTGTGACGCCCTGGACCCCAGGGGTCACAGAATAACATCTCACACACACACACACACGCCCCCTCCCCTGGTAGGGAACACCCGTCAAACAAAACCCTTGTTGCCTCCTCCAGGGTCTGATGTCCACACCAGGTGAGGCAGAGCCAGGCGGTTGGCCCCATCCACCGAGGAGTTCACAGGCCTGGAGGCGGGAAAAGTAGTCAGTTAAGTTGGAGTTCAGAGTTGAGTGGAGTTGGAGGTTGAAGTGAGAGACTGTGTGTGTCTGGGTCGGAGCCCAGGCACAGTCAGCAAGGTCGGCAGACGGTGGTGGCCGTTTGTGGAACCGTAGGACCGGGGTCGGGAGGTAGCCCGCCGGTACCAAACCGGGGAGCAGAGTGAAGCTAAGCACCAAGGCAGGGTATTCAGACCCCGACTAGGCTTGGAAGCCCCCGTAACGGTCAAATTCTCTGATTGCGGTCTGGACCTCAGGGGTTCATTGCCACCCAAGTCCCGTCAGAAGGCAACAGCCCAACCCGTCCAGATAAGAGCTACCGCCAACGGCCAGAGATCCAAGGGCCAGCGCCTGTGGGCAGAACGGGCTCTCCCGACACGTACAAGCCGGGGAGCGGACAACCCGTGGGAATCCATAGGGGTCAAACACTTACACACAGGTGCCGGGAAAGACAGCCACCATCAACCCGTCCGGGGAAAGTGAAGAAACCGCAGCCGACTGCGGGCCCCGTCCATCCAGCCGTTTGGTTTACCAGAGACTCTGTCATTGACTACCTGAGTGAGTACACCAGTGCCATCCGGCACAGCGCTGCACTGCTGCCCTGCATCCGCGCTGCCTCCCCGCATCGGCACCTGCACCTATCCCCTACTCACTAATACCCCCCCAACCGGGGCCCCGGGACCAACACCCCCTACCCACGGAGGGGCCAACACCTCAGCTGCTCTCCGCCATCGCTCCCGGGAACCCCCGTCACCAGCAGCGGTGGTGCCCACCATCACCACAACCCCGTGGGTGGCATCACAACCGACATCCCACCACCAAACCTTTCCCTTTTCACTCGTGGGCGAGGAGGCGCTGCTCGAGCCCCGGGTCCGGCCCCGTGCTCGAGCCACCGAGGAGCAGAAGCACCGGACCCGAGCGCCAGAGATACCCCCAGGCGAGCGGCGTTCCCCAAAAACCGCTCTCCGCCCGTGACAGCTGCACCTCCCCCCCTCCCAGGTCCTAAGCTAGTGCGACTGGGGCTCCTGTTGAGGGCATCCTGTAAATGCTTCCTCTGTCGGCGACCCCTTTATTACCCGACCCTAGCCCAGTCCCCAGTTGGAACAGGGCAACCTGGAGTGTATTTGAGTGTGTAATGTGGTGAAACCGGGACTGACCTCCTCAGGAACTGGGTTTAGCATTACACCCAATGTTGGGTGCAATACTCTGTGGTGACTGAAGCCTCAGGGGTGCCACATATAGTGTGGGACATTGTGACCACAAGGGCCAGTAGTCATGGTGGCAGCAATATAAAACTAACATTTTGATCCTATGACTAATGGTGCATGTAGAGGAGCAATTGGGGAACAAACGCTCATTCCCAATTACCGCAATATGCCAGCAATCACCCAACAAAAGAGTAAAACGCTCATTGGACGAATAATCGGATCATTTACGTTGTTAAAAAAAATCATTGTAAAGAATGAACGTGCTGCCGACAACATAAACCATCGTATCAGCAATTGTTCTGTCTCCATCATTATCGACCTGCTTAAGGTAAATGAGCGCTAATCATCAGTGCTCGTTCTGTGCATTGTTGGGCTGAAAACGCATGTTTTTTTTGTTTGCATTTTAGAAACAGGTAAACAAAAATGAAGGCAATGCTGGATCTTTCAGATCAATGGCGCCCATTGACTAAAATACAGTGTCATTTTACCAGCATAAGTAACATTATTTGCTTTTAGAATTTTTTGATAGAATTTGTGATGGAGAATATTCTTCCACTTGTGCACTTATACATAAAGGAATATTCAATAAAACAAGCTCAGAAAAATGCCTGAAATGTTGGGTAAATGGGGGTCTTATCTCTGAGATCTCTACTAGATTTCCTGAAAGCACTAAAATGCTGGAGTGTTCGGTACTCGAACCGAGCAGGTCGGACGCTCAGAAGGACTCAACTCCAATACCAAGTATAATGGAAGTGTGACACCCTGGCAAAGCCAGGTTGTCACAGAAAGAGTTAATCCTCCTTGGTAATCTGATCTCACACTGGTGCAGCAGGACAAACCACTTCCCCCAGTGTAAGAGAAAAGCAGAGTAGAGGGGAGGGGCTGGAGCAGAGTGTTTGGAGAGGCAGACAGAAGAGGAGTCTGGAGTTGTAGCTCCCAGGCTGATAGAAAAGCGTGCTCCGAGAGGGCCGGGACAGGCTGCAGTGAGGAAGGGGCCAGAGGTAGGCGGGCAGGGTAGTGGCCCCCCGGTACCTGGGTGACCCGGATCACTGCAGGGGAGTGGATTCCCCGTTCCCCGCTGAGGAGAAAGAGGAAGAGAGTGGAGAGAAAGGCACCTGGCTGCAGGGAAAGAACAGGAGCTGCTGCACCGTGTGTGGGACACTAACACCCCCGTACCGAAGGCTGCGGACACCGGCAATTCCTAGTTTACCAGTGACTCCGTGTGAATTACTTGTGAGTACGCCCGTGCCCTTGGGCACCGCACCGCAGCACTGCGCCCTGCTCCCTGCTTATCCCCGAACGGGCCCCGGGACCAACTGCCCCTACCCACGGAGGTGTTAACATCCAAATCTGCATCCCAACACCGTTCCCGGGAGTCCTGCACCTTCATCGCAGCGGTGGTGTCCACCATCACCACAACCCGTGGGTGGCGTCACGGACAATCTCCCTTACCCATATCCCCTTTTACTGTGGAGCCTGGGATCACAGACCGGGTCACGCTACCGTGATACCCACAGGAGTGACCCCGTGGCCCGGATCTGAGTACCCCCTGGTCCCCGGGCGACACAGAAGTCAAGGAGAGGGAGAGAGAGAAAGATACAAAGAGAGAGACAGATAGTGATAAAGAAGGGGTGAGAGAAAGAGAGAGAGGGAGACAGAAAGGGATGGAGGAGAGAGGGAGAGCAAGAAAGAGGTAGAGGGGGAGCAAGAAAGAGAGAAAAAGAGACAGAGAGAGAAGGACAGAGAGTGATATAGAGAGGGAGAGGGGGAGAGAGAAAGATACAGAGAGAGAGAGAGACAGAGATAAAGAGGGGGTGAGAGAGAGAGAGGGAGAGACAAAGGGATGGAGGAGAGAGGGAGAGCGAGAAAGAGAGATAGAGGGGAGAGGGAGAGACTTCAACTCCATGGAGGAAGAAGAGAAACTGTCCATACTACTGAGGGAAGAGGAAAGTGCAGCGGCCAAAGTGGTGCAATATGTCAGCATCTGTCACAGACTAAGAGGAGCCTGAGAAGTCATGGACTTCTGTACCCCACCCTGGAGGAGCCTCCATCACCCCACCCTGGATGGGCCTCTATACCCATTTTTACCACTTGTTTTGGCAATGACAACGACAACATGTACTTGGTCCTGTCAATAAAGCTATTTTGAGTTGAATTGAATTGAGAGAGAAAGAGGGAGAGAGAGAAAGAGAGAGAGAGGGAAGAGAGAGAGAGGGAGAAGAGAGAGAGAGAGGGGGAAGAGAGAGAGAGAAGAGAGAGAACAATAGAGAGACAGAGAGGAGAAAGAGCAATAAAGAGAGAGAGAGGGAGAAAGGAAGGGAGAGAAAAAGAAAAAAAGGATAGAATGAGAAAGAGGGAGAGAAAGAGAGAAAGATCAATAGAGAGAAAGGGAGGGAGAAAGAGAAAAATGGGAGAGACAAAGAGAGGGAGAGAGAGAGAGGGAAAAAGGGAGAGAGAGAAAGAGAGGGAGAGACAGAAAAAGAGAGCGAGAAAGGGAGGGTGAGAGAGCAAAAGAGAGGTAGAGAGAGAGGGAGAGAGAGAAAGAGAGGGAGAAAGAGATTGAGAGAGAGAGAGAGAACGACAGAGAGACAGAGAGAAGAAAGGGAGGGAAAAAGAGTGAGAGAGAAAGTGAGAGAAAAAGAGATAGATAGAGAGAGGGAGAATGCCGGTCAGGGATTTGAGCGTTGTGCTCGAGCACCCGCGAAACTTGATGGAGTACCAAGCGTCTCGAGCACGCCAGTGCTTTATCGAGTATTGTGCAGCACACTCACTCATCACTAGTCTATGAATTGGGGTCCGGGGGCTCTGTGACCACATATAGAGCTGGTAAACATGGCTGCCGTAGCCCTAAAAGGGAGCAGGAGAGAGCCTCTGTGCCTTGACTCCACCTCGTTCTTCGCTTGCCACCAAGTTTAATACATCGGAAAATCCATGTAATGGTTGTATTATGTTCACTGTGACATGTAATAGTGTGGGGCTGGCGTACTGATTTGTTTTGCCCCTCTGCTGACCATCTTATGATTATGTCAATCATTAGGGGGGTTTAACAAGTAATTAAGACCAGCAGCTGCCTGTGGACTGGGACAGGGGGCAGATGTCTCTGGAGAGATATGTCACCAAGCCTGGTGCAATATACTATGTGACTGATATGCAAGAAGAGAAGCTGGTCACATTCCTGGTCACCCTCTTCTCCGGTGGGGAATGCTGGAATGTCCTCACAGACATATCGGCTGGTAAATGATGGTAGAGACAGAAAAAAACAATGTTAAAGCAACGCAACAACTTTATAATAGATCGCATACTGATTTATAAAAGTAGAAAAGTTGGAATAGCACAAGTCCTGACACTGACACTGCTGGGTACAACTCCTCCAAGTACTTAAAAAATAACGAAATTTAGGTTTTTTTAAAGCGTTGTTATCATTCCTGTAAAAAATGTTGCATGTAATTAAGTGGCTACTAAACTACTGCTTCTCCTCAGTCTTTCTACCTACCTTTAAAGGGAATGTGTCAGTTGGTTCATCCCTCCTAAGCCGTCTATATGGGCATGTAGGACATAGGACGCTGAATAAAATGATACCTTGATCTCTGCGATCTATTGTCTTATGCGGCGTCACACGAGACGATCTATCGTGCGATGCATCGTCGGGGTCACGGTTTTCGTGACGCACATCCGGCATCGCTTGCAACGGCGTCTCATGTGACACCTCATGCGACGCAGAATCACTCACAGATCGTGAGTCGTGTACTCGTCGCTTATTTTTAAAAAATTGTATATTTTTAATGGCGCCGGTTGTTCATCGTACCCGGGGCAGCACACATCGCTCCGTGTGACACCCCGGGAACGATGAACACAGCTTACCTGCGTCCCGCGGCTCCCGCCGGCTATGCGGAAGGAAAGAGGTGGGCGGGATGTTTACGTCTCGCTCATCTCCGCCCCTCCGCTTCTCTTGGCCGGCCGCTGTGTGACGTCGCTGTGACGCCGAACGTCCCTCCCCCTTGGAAGTGGATGTTCGCCGCCCACAGCGAGGTCGCCCAGCAGCTAAGTGCGTGTGACGGGGGTTTAATGACTTTGTGCGCCACGGGCAACTAATTGCCCGTGACGCACAAACGCCGGGGCGGGTGCGATCGCTCGTGCAATCGCACGATACATCGTACCGTGTGAAGCCCGCATTATTCCTGAGAAATCCACTTTTTCTTATATGTAAATGAACTGTGAAGATATTTTGCCGGGGCCTAGATATTAATTAGAATCTGCCTCCAGAGCTTATTGTAAATGAAAGGGTGAGACATGTAGATCAGGAGAGCAGACTGTCAGTCATTACATGTCTCACATTGGTTACGCCTCCTTTCATTTACAATAAACTCTGGAGGCAGATTCTCAGGGAGATCTGTGTCCGGCCCACAGATCTTACCATAGATCATTGCATATTATAAAAACATGGATTTCTCTGGAGTAAAATATCACAGGGCAGCATGATGGCTCAGTGGATAGCTCTGTTACCTTGCAGTGCTTGGCGTCCTGCTCACCAAGGACGACATCTTCAAGGAGTTTGTATGTTCTCCCCGTGTTTGTGTGAGTTTCCTCCTGGTTCTTTGGTTTCTTCCTACACCCCAAAGACATACAGATAGGGAATTTTGATTGCGAACCCCAGTGGGGACCGTAATGATCACGTCTGTAAAGCGCTGCGGAATATGTTGACACTATATAAGCAATGCTAAATAGATCGTAGATAGCAAGGTAGTATTTCATTCCGCTTCCTTTGACCTCCATGAAAGCAATATTTTAGTCTTTAGAAAATAGAATATTTGAAGGTGTTCTCCATGGTGCATCATCCCAGGTCTTGTCTCCAGAGATGTAATTAATGCCAAATTGGACAATAGGGGCAAGTAAAACCTTTATCCATGGCCTTAATAGACGTATCATCGATTGTATTGTTTTTTATTTTCTGATTGTAGATTTTTTATTTTACTTTTCTGTACATGATTATGGAGGGTGGCCAACTTTCCTAGCTACTGCCAATAGGAAACATTAGACCAGAGATGTTCATTGACTTCTTTGGGAGAGTGCTCTGTGATGTGCAGAAGGGTGAGGAGGTGAGCTGTGATATCACCTGTGGTGAATGGTGGATCCTGTGTTCTTTATATTACATTTCCCTGCAATCCTGCCTAAGATGATAATGAGCCTGCTGAGAAGAGGTATTTTCAGAATCACATGTATCAGTCTATTATGAGGTTCAGTGATTACAGTGATAACTGCAAGATTTCAGGATTTATTTTTTTTTAAATATAGACTTGGAGAATAAAAAAAAACTAAAACATTTTTTATTAATATTTTTAAAGGAGTTTCTTAGGACTGCTCCTTCTGATTCCACATGTTTCCCCAGGTAAAATAATAAAGCCTATACTCACCTCCCGTACAGACGCCTTTCCAGCTGTGACATTAAATGAGCCCCAAGTCCAATCGGACTTCCTTCTCCCCGCCTTTAGACCAAACGAGTGTATCAACCGGAAGTGAGCGTTGCGGCTGAGCTCACTTCCTGTTGATTTGGTCCAAAGGCGGGGAGAAGGAAGCTGGCGCTGCTTGGACATGGGGTTTGCTTGACGTCAGAACCCCCCCACATGAGCCCAACTGATTCAAGTAGTGGACAACCTCTTTAAAAAAAAAATTACTTGTAATAATAGGTCAAACACTTTAATGGCTAGAAGTAGCAAAACATCATAGACGCCACATTATCTCGGTAAGGGCTCATTCAGACGACCATGAAAATAAATCTGCGTACAGATCGCAGTGCGTGGCCTGGTTGTATATAATATACCCACGGTCAGTGTGTGCATTGCGGTCTGTGCACGTATCAGTTTTCATAGATGTCTGAATGAGTCCTAACAGTGCCATTCTTCCACATAGGGTCTTTTGAACAGGGTGCAGACTGCACTGCCAAGGTCTTTGACATACACATGTCAGGTGAATTGGGTACAGCAGTAAGGGCACTGAGTGATGGGAATCCTTGTTATATGACTTCAGCCTTGTTGTATATAATGCCCGCCTTACAGTCCTCATAATCTATGAAGGAAAATTAAACATCACCTATTTGATCCTCCTAAATTGGCATATAAGGCATATACACTATGTATGATATGCTTGGATGCCATTTAGAGATGAATGAATACATTGGCAGGACTCTGGTCCAGTGGCCAGGTCTGCATTGCGTGGATAGGAGCCCTGAGAATTGCCTCCTTACCTGCTGGACATCCCGCCTCCTCTTTAGATTAGCTAACCTGACTCCACAGCATATGTGCGACAGGCGGAAACAATGACCACTAATTAATTGAGGGATGCCATCCAGTCCCATCCAGGGGCCACGCAGTACTGACCAGGATTAGCGTCCTGCGAAGCGATACTGGATACAGACAGAAGAGGGCCCCTATGCAATTACAATATATGGACCTTTTGCAGCCCAAAAGCTTATCATAACACACAATTCCAGGAGTTTTGGAGGTAGACATGGCCCCCTGACCTCTTTGGCCCCTGATTGTCCGCACAGGTTGCACCAATGATATGTCCGCTCCTGGGCCTGGGTGAAACATTAGCACCTCCTATAGCAATATCCCTGCATACCTCCCCTTCCTGAAACTATATAGGACATACTATATATTTAGTTGGACTTTCACAGTTCTCGCACCCACATAGTGACAACAGCTGACCACTTTAAATCGCGTGGTATGTAAAAACACATCCACCGTACCAGGATCATCATATCCCAGATGGGAAAAGCATTTTGAGCAAATGGTTCATATGAACCATGGAAATGTCCAATCTATTTTTGTACTCAGGATGTGATACAGTTGCAGACAGATAAAAATAACCGTGAGAGGTAATCTGACTAGACTAGAACCACGAGTTATATAGCAGCACACCATAGATCCGGCATGGGATACGGTATACCTGCAGTCAGGGTATTCTAGTATCTCCATCCCTGAGCTCAATGTCTTCTAATATTTCAACACTGTCAGTCCAGTGATACCGGAAGTGAAGACGTTATGTCTAGGGGTGTTATACAATAGGTGTAGGGGTTGCAATCGCACACGTGCCCTAGAGCCTAAGGGACCCCAAAAGTCCGTTTGACCTATATGAAAAGATCAATACTATTAAGACTTGCAACAATTCCCGATTGGAGATTTTGCACTGGGGCCCATGTGCTTCACGTTAGGCCACTGGTTACATCCATCAGTAATCTGACCACTGCAGGCAATCACTGACCATAGAGGTCAAGTACCAAACATTTATATGCACCCACTGATGCCAGCATGGCTTAGATGTCACTTCCCATAGGAAGATGGTGCAGGGATCAGTTGATTACGTTGGGTCCAAGTCCTGAACGCTGGGCCAGCCATCAGCTATTACCATAAGGGCACGTTGTGTAATCTAATGTGGGAGAAGTGAGCATAGCCACTTTCAGGTTGTGAGCCGGAGGTTGACGAGCTAAGTGTTATTGTATTGTAAATATGATGTGTTAAGAGTGTAATGTATTTAATGTAGGATGTTTTAGTGTAGTGTAACTAGGGACCAAGTGTGCAGGCATGGGGTGCTGTGGTAGTTAGTGAGTTTGTTAGGATAGAGCAGGAACAGATGTAAATAGCTAAGTGGTAACCACGGAGACCAGGAGTGAGGAGTGAGCAGAGAAGGTTCTGGAAAGCAGGAAAGTTAGTCAGTTAAACGGCGGAGGTTCAATTGTGTGGGCAGTGTCAGAAGTGAGGGCCTGTTCAGTTTACAAATTAGCCATGTGGACAGAGCCAGAGGTGCTGGCCCTCAGCGCTCTTCAGATTTTTTGGTACGCCGTACCGGCACATACCACCGCAAAAAAGCACTGGTCTGAAGTAAGGGAGAAGTGGTGACCTCCAATAAACCGATTTCTAAATTGTTATGCAAAGAGACTTGTGTGCGGGAGTTATGTAGCTCGTCTGTCTAAGACAATGAACAGTAGTGAAGATGGAGGTAGCATTGTGCGTTATTGTAAGTGCCGCACACCCCACCGGGAATACAATACGAACAGACACATTGAATAAAGCAGGGGAGCGAGTGACCCTCGACCGGGATAGGGCTCGATAATTCACGCCCTCAATGGATTTTATGTCAATTTCTGACACTGCGTATTTTTGTTGCGACGAAAACACAACGTCTTACAGTTCCAGCAAAGTGGATGGGATTTATTGAAATCTCCTGCCCGCTGTGCTTCTTTTTTACTCACTATAATCTGAACTGTGGTGTGAGTTTCAAATGCACATCAATTTCTCTTGCTGATATGCTGAGTTTTATTTTCCCCTTTGAATTGCATTAGATGTGTAAAATTCACAGGTAAAAATAAGAAAATGCATTTTTAGTGCGTTTCCACTGCGGAAACACGCCCAAAACGCATACTGTAGCAATAAAGTTTTAGAAAAAAACAAACAAATCAAAAACAAAGCAGCTATATTTAAAGGGAACCTGTCATCAGAAATTTCGCCCAAAAGCTAAAAGATTCCCCCTCTGCAGCTCCTGGGCTGCATTCTAGGAAGGTCCCTGTTATTATTGTGCCCCATGTGAGACCAAAATAAAGCCTTTATAAAGTTCTACCTTTTTGTATGCAGCTTCTGTAAATGTGTCACGGGGGCGGGCTCTCTGCCGTCCGTTATTCTGCCTCCTGGTCCTGTATGCCGCCCCATCGCTCCTTTCCATATCTGATGCACCGCCCACTGCTCCAGCCATCCTCGCGCATGCCCAGTGCCAGTCTCACAGGACTGAGCAGTGTGACCGCTGGTGACGTGTGCGCAGGCAAGTGATTATGGGCGGGACTGTGACTGTTATCAGCAAGTACCCGCCCATAATCTCGTGAGTGCGCAAACCTCTCCAGCATTCACACTGAGCTCAGTGTAGATGCTAGACTGTATGGGCTGCTTCCAGGGATGACGTCCCTTTGTCATGTGATAGTATTTTGAACACGCCCCTATCACATGACAAAGGGACGTCATCCCTGGAAGCAGCCCATACAGTCTAGCATCTACACTGAGCTCAGTGTGAATGCTGGAGAGGTTTGCGCGCTCACGAGATTATGGGCGGGTACTTGCTGATAACAGTCACAGTCCCGCCCATAATCACTTGCCTGCGCACACGTCACCAGCGGTCACACTGCTCAGTCCTGTGAGACTGGCACTGGGCATGCGCGGGGATGGCTGGAGCAGTGGGCGGTGCATCAGATATGGAAAGGAGCGATGGGGGCGGCATACAGGACCAGGAGGCAGAATAACGGACGGCAGAGAGCCCGCCCCCGTGACACATTTACAGAAGCTGCATACAAAAAGGTAGAACTTTATTAAGGCTTTATTTTGGTCTCACATGGGGCACAATAATAACAGGAACCTTCCTAGAATGCAGCCCAGGAGCTGCAGAGGGGGAAGCTTTTAGCTTTTGGGCGAAATTTCTGATGACAGGTTCCCTTTAAAACATGACATATCAATAAGAACTATAAACTGCAGCATCAAAAACGTATGGAAAAAAATACATTAAAAAATGCAAGTAAGAAAAGCTGCAGACATTCTACAATATCAAAAACTTACGAAAAGCTCATTGTGGGCACACAGCCCTAGTGTTTCTGCATCGAATGCTAAATGTTTTCTGACCCAAATAAACAATAGAAATGTGCCCTGATTATTTGCATTTTTCATGGTCTTTCCTGATTATTTTTTTAAGTGTTTTTGATGTGATTTTGATGCAGTATTTTCTTTATGTATTTTTAGTGCAGAAACACTTAACAATGCAATTGCCCTTTTAAGGCTGTGTGTGTGGCGCCCCTGACCTGGTCAGGCTCCACTGAGTACTGCACCCATGCTGGGGGCAGTACAACACAGGTAATCCAGAAGGCTGACCGAGGTGTGACTACACAGGCGCATAGTAATCAGGTCTCCCACATCTACCTTTGATAGGGACCCCTGGGGAATCCAGGAGGGGGCGTGGCCTCCATGTCCACTTAAGGGGTGTGGTAGAGGGCCTGGTTGCTAGGTTGCGTAGGCAAGAACAGAGGGGAGGGAGTAGTGAGCAAGTTAGTGAGTGCAGCTCAGGGAGAGCAGACGCAGGAAGCAGACCCTGGAGCCTGGTGAAGCGATGGCCGAGAGGACCACCGCGGTGCAGAGTAGGTTACAGTACACAAGACGAGGTGCGAACAACAAGGGTGTATTTATTAACAGGCGAGGAAAGATGTGGAGAAGGCAGGTTCAAGCATGGGGTATACAGTGGCAAAACGGGATTTAACAACACTTTTGTATTCTCTAGCTGGTCCGCTCAATAGCACGGTGCTCCAACTATTACAGGTTCAAGAAACACAAAAACAGTAAGGTACAATGCTACTCTACACGTAACCTCTCTGGCCTCTGCTAAACGGGCCACACGGATGCCGTGTTCTACCTACTGAAGCCTACTTTAGCCCCTAGTATGTTCACAATATTCAACTCACAGTGATGCTGGGGACATGGATCTAGTCCCGGGGGCCCCCCAACAACAGTCTCATCTGAAGGTGCGCACTTCTCCTGGGCCGGGTTAAGGAGATCAAAATCTTCTTCTTGCTTCAGATTCCTCGCTGGTTCCCTGTTATCTGCAAGTCTCTCTCTTGATTCAGAAGAAAACTCCAATCCTCCGAGACACACCGGCTGTGTGTTCCTTCACATGCATCAAACAGGAAAACAGAAACTCACTTCTCTCCTTACACTCGGGCTGTCCATTAGCACACTTTTCTGCAGGGGGATCAGAACATTCCATTACCCCCAGACACGGGGAGGTTCCTGTCTCTTAAAGTGGCAGCGTGTTTCTTATTGTCCATAGCAGTAACACCCCCCAATATGCCTCCCCACTTAATGATGGTCGTCCTCGGCCATCACAGCTTCGGGCCCACTGTGTTTTGAAGGAAGGTTCAAACCTGTAGAGGAGACAACAATGGCAGTACAGCAGACCTAGTAAATTGTTCAACATATCGGATTGGTGGAACCCCTGCAGTAGACCTCTGAGATCTTCTAAGATCTTGACTATCAGGCCCGGCTTGACTAGCTTCCGGAGGAACACTTGCTGTGGGAGCTGCAGTGGAATCTTGCCTGGTCTCTTCTTCCCGTGGCGGTAGTGGCTCATCCATGGAATCTCCGTTTCTGCAAGGCTGAGGGTCCCCCCCTGCATCGGGGACTGCCCACCAGTCATCATCGACTTCACACACGGATGACGTAAGTTCAGGGAGTGGGGCAGAGACTACAGGAGATCTTGGCATAGAAAGAGCTTCAGACCGGCATGGTCGCAACATATTTCTGTGTAGTACTCTAGGGCCGGACGCTCCATTCTCAATTTGCACCTTGTAGACCGGGCCGTCAGCATACACCCGTTCGATTACTCTGTAGGGTTGAACTTCCCATCTTTCACTCAGTTTACCCTTGGGGCGTTTCTCTCTGACTAACACTCGATCTCCAGGTTGAAGCGGTATCTCTTGAATCGGTTTAGGGCTCATATGTTCTTTCTTCTGTAGCTGTTGACAAGCCAACCGACATATCGTCTGTAATCGTTGTCGATGTTCTTTCACCCACGAAGTGACAGTTCGTTCCATGAAATCCTCTGGCTGCTCCAAATTCAGCTCGATGATTTCTCGCCCAACTCTTCCAAACAGCAGTAGATATGGGGTGTAACCTGTAGTGGAGTGAACTCAGTTATTGTAGGCCCAGACCAATTCTGCCAGGTAATCCGGCCAACATGCCTTCTTATCTTCCTCCAATGTTCTCAGCATTTGAAGTAGAGTTCGGTTGAAGCGTTCACATGCTCCATTGCCTTGGGGGTGGTACGATGTAGTCCGAGATCGCTAGATGCCATACATACGACATAATTCCTCCATCACCTTGCCTAGAAAACATGCACCGTGATCGGAATGGATCCACTTCGGGCATCCATACACCCGGATGAAGTCTTGGCAGATGGCCCGTGCCGCCGACTCAGCAGTCTGATCTCTAGTCGGGGTGACTACAGCGAACTTGGAGAAATGGTCGGTCATAACCAAACAGTATTGTAGTCCCCGAGTGGAGTGTCCCACGAGGAGATAATCAATCATCAACAGTTCTAGCGGTTCTTTGGTCTGTATGGTCTGAACGTGTGCCCTTTGTTCGGTGCTTTTAATGAGGTCGCATACTCGACATTGCCGGCAAACCTCTTCCACCACAGACTCCAACCTGGGGCAGTACACGTACTGCTGTAACCATTGGTAGGTCTTTGCAGGTCCGAAGTGAGCGCCAAACTCGTGAGCTTCCTTAGCTACTTCTTAAGCCATTTTTCCGGGGATGACCACCTGCCATCTTGCTTCTATATCTTTTGGCTGTTGTCTCTTACGATATAACACTGATCCTCGAACTTCCAGTCTATCCCACTGGTGTAAGACACTCTTCATCTCGGCGTCCAGATTAGCCCTTTCTTGTTTGTCTGGCTTCTGCTTCTCAGTTACCCAGTGTTTCATCTGTTGCAGCCCTTCCTCTGCATCTTGGGCACGTCCCCATTCTTCATTGGTTCTCCCCAGGGACCGGGGCAGTGTGCAAGCCTGCCTACTTAACTGAGATGCAACCACCGAGGGCCCAAACTTGCTAAAGTCTGGCGTTTCTTCCTCCTCTAATCGTTCATCGAGATCCCCCACTGAGGTCTCCACTGTCACTCTTGACAGCCCATCCGCATTTGCGTTTTCGGTAGCAGGGCGATAACAGATGGTAAAGTCAAACTTTGCAAGGCGAGCCACCCACCGTTGTTCCAAGGCTCCCAATTTGGTATTCTCAAGGTGGGCCAGAGTATTATTGTCTGTCCGGACCTGGATCTTGGTTCCTGTCAGGAAGCCAGCAAATTTCTGTCATGGCCCACACTAGGGCCAGGAGCTCTAGTCGAAAGGAGCTGTAGTTGTGGGGGTTTCTTTCGCTGTCCCACAGGGACCTACTGGCATAGCCAATGACTCTCTCATGTCCATTTTGCCTCTGAGACAATACTGCACCGAGTCCATGAAGGCTACCATCTGTGTACAGCAGGAATGGTCGATTGAAGTCCGCATAGGCCAGGATCGGGGCTGAAGTAAGGGCATTCTTCATAGCCTGAAAAGCCTCATCTTGTCTCTGAGCCCAGGAGATGGCCTGGTTCTTCGACACTCCGGCAGTCCCCCTCAGCAGCTCGTTCAAAGGACCCGCCACCTTTGCGAAGTCTTTGACGAACCGGCGGTAATACCCGGCGAGTCCAAGAAATGCCTTGAGTTCTCTCACCATTCGAGGGACTGGCCACTTCTGAATGGCCTCCACCTTTTCTGCGGAGGGTAGGACTCCATCTTGTGACACTGTGTGGCCCAGGTACTCGATCTCTCTCTTGAAGAGGTGGCATTTTTTGGGCTTCACCTTCAGGTTATGAGCCTGTAGTCTCCCGAGTACCTGTCCAAGCCGGTCAAGGTGTTCTTTGAACGAGGCCGAGAACACGATGATGTCATCCAGATAGATCAGGGTCGCTTCAAAATTTAGGTCTCCCAAGCACTTTTCCATCAGCCATTGAAACGTGCCCGGAGCATTGGAGAGTCCGAAGGGCATCCGGTTAAACTCAAACAATCCCATTGGGAGGATGAACGCGGTCTTGGCTTTGTCCTTTTCCGCCACAGGTACTTGCCAGTACCCGCTTGCTAGATCTAAGGTGGAGAAATACTTGGCCTTCCCCAATGCCGTCAAGGATTCTTCAATTCGTGGAAATGGGTACGAGTCACGAACGGTACAAGCGTTGAGTTTCCTGTAGTCTACACAGAACCGGATGGTTCCATCCTTTTTCTTGACGAGTACCACCGGGGCCGCCCAAGGGCTCTGGCTGCCCTGCACTATTCCTGAATCCAGCATCTGCTTCAGTAACGTCTAATCGGACGAGCTTCCCCGGTCGGTATCTCATGCATGATGGCTTTAGTGCAGCCAAAATCTTCAGCGTGGCGAGCGAATGCGGCCTGGTTCTCCCACAGCATATCTTCTACTGCTTGCACACGCTCAGGGCCCAGCGATTTTACATCCACTTCCATCTGATCGAGGATGGCCTTTCCACTCCACTCTGGAGATGGCATCTCTTTGGCCCTCGCAGAGACTGCTAGGGTCCACCCTGCACCTTCTATCGGCGATAAGGATATCTCTTTATGACTCACCACCTCGCCTTTATGTACGTACACCAGGGCCAGATCCGTCCCTCGAGGCAAGGTGACCTCACCGGGGCCCACATTCAAGGCTCTGATAGGGACGCGTCCTTGTTGGACCACAGCTACCGTACGAGCTATCATAACTTCTTGGTCCACTCTTCCGGTTGCTACAGGCTGAACAATCACTTCTATCCCATCGAGATTGCGATATGTTCCCACTGGGAGGTGTAATATACTTTCTCGCCCGGGAGGCAGGATTATAGGTTCCTTCCCAGGAGCCCTGATGACCCCTACCGTCTGATGAGATGGCACACTCTTCTGCGTCCCACAGACGCGGATCAGCCGTTGAAGTGCTTCTTGTGTAGGCTTATGTGTAGTAGCTTGCTTCCAGTATCCAGGTCCCCGTTTGGTGAACATAATCTGGTCTAATTCACGTAGGACATTCATGCCCAATATTACAGGTACATCTTCGTTGACGGGCTCGGGGACTAGTAGGATCCCTTTTCTCCCCACTTCTTGCCCACAGATTCGAACATTCATCCACACAACTCCTGTGACCGGGATCGATTGTTGATTAGCAGCAATCACCCGGATCAGTGTCTCTTTCTCTGGCCTGGCCAGTGTCTGGAAATGTCGATTGAAGTATGCTTCTGGCATCGTCGTCACTTGTGACCCGGTATCTATCAAGCAATTCACTGGGACACTTTCGAATTCAGCACGTAGGATGGGACAACCAGCGATCAAATGTTCGTTATGATACGGAGCGGCCTCCCTTCTTGCCTCCCCCGCAGAGTGCCGCACTACTGCGGGGGCTGGTAGTTTAACGATGGCTTCCGTTGGCTTTGAGTGTTATTCCGGCACCCCCTGGCAATATGCCCCCGACCTCCACATCCCCAGCAGTGGATGTCTTCTCCTCGCTGGGGAATATCTCATGCCTCTGGTGGCTGATGAGAGGAAGCCTGCAGCCTCCAGTCCCCCATTGGTAGAGCAGAGGAATTATTGCATGAGTATGATGGACCAGGTTGGAAGGAGGAGGTGCAGCTGGGTAGGGATGTTCACCAGACAAATCCCTCATACTTTGCTCCATCTGGGTCAGCTTCTCCTGTACGTTGAGAACGGATTTCTGTAAATCTTGCACCACCTGGACCAGTGCCACCTGGGGGTTTGGGTCCACTCTGGAGGTTGCAGTTTGGACGCGCACCACCCCAGATGCGTAACTTTCTTCTTTACTTCGGACTACTGCTTCTGCTAGGATTTGACGAAAAGTAAGAGCCAGATTCGCTCGGACCCGTTCTGCCAGGGCTTGCCTCAAGGATACGCTATGCAATCCCAGAATAAACTGTTCCCAGAGTATCCGGTCGGTAGAGCCTATGCCGCCGAGTCCATCTGACTCCTTTCTCTGGACCTCCGCTAACACTTCTTGTAGTGCTGTTGCATACTGAGAGATCCCTCCCTGAAGATGTCCCGCGCTAGCAGTCTCACCATAGATCTCTTCCAAGAATCCAACTAACTCTTTCAGGGTACTACGGGTGGGTTCTGGTTGTAGGCAGACGTTTCTACGTGCTTCTCCCTCTAGGGCAGTCAAAGCGATGTCCACCTCAAGCTCTGGGCCGATGTTATACACTTTCAGGGTGCTCTGCAGCTGGGACACCCAGTCGCACAGTGCCATGTTATTGCCATCGAATTTTGGTAGCACACTAAATATGGTACCCATTGGAAGTGTCCTTACAGGGGTTCCACCATTGCCCACAGCACCCCCATTAACATTAGCGTTCCCGCCGTTGCTGTCTGCTGCCTCCATCTTGGTGACCGTACCCTGCTCGCAGCGCCACTTGAAGCGATGGCCGAGAGGACCACCGTGGTGCAGAGTAAGTTACAGTACACAAGACGAGGTGCGAACAACAAGGGTGTATTTATTAACAGGCGAGGAAAGATGTGGAGAAGGCAGGTTCAAGCACGGGGTATACAGTGACAAAACGGGATTTAACAACACTTTTGTATTCTCTAGCTGGTCCGCTCAATAGCACGGTGCTCCAACTATTACAGGTTCAAGAAACACAAAAACAGTAAGGTACAATGCTACTCTACACGTAACCTCTCTGGCCTCTGCTAAACGGGCCACACGGATGCCGTGTTCTACCTACTGAAGCCTACTTTAGCCCCTAGTATGTGCACAATATTCAACTCACAGTGATGCTGGGGACATGGATCCAGTCCCAGGGGCCCCCCAACAACAGTCTCATCTGAAGGTGCGCACTTCTCCTGGTCCCGGTTAAGGAGATCAAAATCTTCTTCTTGCTTCAGATTCCTCGCTTGTTCCCTGTTATCTGCAAGTCTCTCTCTTGATTCAGAAGAAAACTCCAATCCTCCGAGACAAACCGGCTGTGTGTTCCTTCACATGTATCAAACAGGAAAACAGAAACTCACTTCTCTCCTTACACTCGGGCTGTCCATTAGCACACTTTTCTGCAGGGGGATCAGAACATTCCATTACCCCCAGACACGGGGAGGTTCCTGTCTCTTAAAGTGGCAGCGTGTTTCTTATTGTCCATAGCAGTAACACCCCCCAATACTGGCACAATCTGACAATGCACATGCAGTGGCTACCGACGGGGGAGATCGGTCACCTGGTAGTGCCGCCTGAAATCCACCCAAGGCTAGAAAGAGCAGAGGGGTGGCTGAGTACGGGGACTGCCAGGGAGGTACCAGGCCCGCACGGGTTGCAGGTTCCCAGAGCAGGGGCCCATTCAGTTGACCTGCTCAATATGCAGGTGGGGGTACTTCACACCCTCACCATCACACCACAGAGTCTGGAGCCACGTAGCAAAGAGAGTGCCCATAGTTCACAAGAGGCAAGCAGCCAGAGTGACCTGGTCCAGGCTACAAGCAAACGGGCCGAAACGAGGGGAGAATAGGCAGCAGCAACTTCCCTGGGCGACCCTAGCAGAACTACAAGTCGGGGTCGCCCCAAAAATGCCAAGGCTAGGAGGGCGAGTCGGTAGTCATCCTCATAAGTCAGCCTGAAGGAGTGCCTGGTTTCCTCTGGTTCATCCCAGCTATGCCCGGGTACTCACCCTGCCATCAATTGTGAGTAAAACCCCTGAAAGACTGTCTGGACTGTGCCTGAGTCATTTTGCCACTTGTGGTTCCACACACACTCCAACCGGACCCTGGGGCCTGCCTCACTCTTGGCAGGCCACGACACCCAGCTGCACACAACACTAGCCCCAGGCGTCCCCTAACCTGCAGCGAGAGTGGCGAAAATCCAAAGAAGATAACTTACCTGTGACCAGACCATCCAACGTGGAGTCCCTGAAGGTAATGCTACACAACACCTGTGGAGGGGCTTCACATGTGCACACGTTGCTTTTTTTCCTACTTTTTTTGATTTGTTTTTCCTTGCAGATTTTAATCAATACTGCAAGGAAAGAATCCTGAGTTGCTGTGCACACTATGCTTCTTTTTTCCTTGAAGATTTTGTTGCAGAAAAAAGAAGCAGCATGTCAATTGTTTCTGCTTATTTTTCCTGCTGATATAATCCACTGCACTGCTCAAGCTCAATCACTGCAATGGACTTTGTCAGTGCAGCAGTCACAGCACTGACATTTCCTCTTACATACAGTGCCTTACGAAAGTATTCGCCCCCTTGAATTTTTCAACCTTTTCCCACATTTCAGGCTTCAAACAAAAGATAAAAATTTTAATGTTATGGTGAAGAATCAACAACAAGTGGGACACAATTGTGAAGTTGAACGAAATGTATTGCTTATTTTAAACATTTGTAACAAAGAATAAACTGAAAAGTGGGGCTGCAATATTATTCATCCCCTTTACTTTCAGTGCAGCAAACTCACTCCAGAAGTTCATTGAGGATCTCTGAATGATCCAATGTTGTCCTAAATGACTGATGATGATAAATATAATCCACCTGTGGGTAATCAAGTCTCCGTATAAATGCACCTGCTCTGTGATAGTCTCAGTGTTCTGTTTAAAGCGCAGATAGCATTATAAAGACCAAGGAACACAACAGGCAGGTCTGTGATACTGTTGTGGAGAAGTTTAAAGCTGGATTTGGTTACAAAAAGATTTCCAAAACTTTAAACATCCCAAGAAGCACTGAGCAAGCGATCATATTAAAATGGAAGGAGTATCATACCACTGCAAATCTACGAAGACCCGGCCGACCATCCAAGCTTTCATCTTAAACAAGGAAAAGACTGATCAGAGATGCAGCCAAGATCCCCATGATCACTCTGGATGAACTGCAGAGATCTATAGCTGAGGTGGGAGAGTCTGTCCATAGGACAACAATCAGTCGTACACTGCACAAATCTGGCCTTTATGAAAGAGCGGCAAGAAGAAAGCCATTTCTCAAAGATATCCATAAAAAGTGTTCTTTAAAGTTTGCCACAAGCCACCTGAGAGACACACCAAACATGTGGAAGAAGGTGCTCTGATCAGATGAAACCAAAATCGAAGTTTTGGGGCACAATGCCAAACGATATATTTAGCGTAAAAGCAACAAAACTCATCACCCTGAACACACCATCCCCACTGTCAAACATGGTGGTGGCAGCATCATGGTTTGGGCCGGCTTTTCTTCAGGGTTCTTGGGAGACACCAAACATGTGGAAGAAGGGATAGGGAAGATGGGTAAAATAGATGGGAAGATGAATGGAGCCAAATACAGGACCATTCTTGAAGAAAACCTGTTGGAGTCTGCAAAAGACCTGAGACTGGGACGGAGATTTGTCTTTCAACAAGACAATGATCCAAAATATAAAGCAAAATGTACAATAGAATGGTTCACAAATAAACGTATCCAGGTGTTAGAATGGCCAAGTCACAGTCCAGACCTGAATCCAATCAAGAATCTGTGGAAAGAGCTGAAAACTGCTGTTCACAAACGCTCTCCATCCAACCTCACTCAGCTCGAACTATTTGCAAAGGAAGAATGGGCAAGAATTTCAGTCTCTTGATGTGCAAAACTGATAGACACATACCCCAAGCGACTTGCAGCTGTTATCGCAGGAAAAGGTGGCGCTACAAAGTATTAGCTTAAAGAGGACAAATAATATTGCACGCCCCAATTTTCAAGTTTATTATTTTTTAAAAAAGTTTAAAATAAGAAATAAATTCCATTCAACTTCACAATTGTGTCCCACTTGTTGTTGATTCTTCACCATAACATTACATTTTTTTATCTTTCTGTTTGAAGCCTGAAATGTGGGAAAAGTTGAAAAATTCAAGGGGGCCGAATACTTTCGCAAGGCACTGTACCATGCATACAGCACGGTCTGTGAGGCAATTAGAGCTGATCGAACTGGCCAAAATCTGGGACTGGTGGATCACTGCTCAATAAAACAAAAACCCCGATCCACTCCGGAATCTGGTGCCCATATAAATCAATGGGGACCAGAATCCGGAGATTAAAAACGTTGGTGGAAGGGATAGGGGGGCAGGAGCAAGTGCGGTATACTCACCTACGCGGTGTCATGGCGGCAAAACCCTTCCGGGTCACGCTTTTCCCTTCCGGAGCCGACAATTCAATATTCACTGTTTTGCCCACCCATCGGCGCGTATAATTGGTTGTAGTTAGATGCACCCCCGCCCTGAGTGTCAGCGTGTCAGCTGACTGCAACCAACCACAGGCGCCAGGACGGCTGGTGGGCGGGGAAAGCAGTGCAAGTGTCTGCGGGTCAGTATGGTGAGCGTGCATGTACACAGAAACACATGCACGCTTCTGTCAGAAGTGTGCGCGTCTGTGCTGGGTGATGCAATGTCAGACTCGTACAAGTCTGGCATGACATCACCCGGCACGGCCTGCCGCTCTCTGAACATAAGCATGCATGTACCTGGAAATACATGAATGCTTCTGTCAGAGTCTGCGGTTGTGCCGATGATGCGATATCAGACTCATACAAGTCTGGCATGACATCTCCCGGCACGGCCTGCCGCGCTCTGAACATCAGCGTGCATGTACCTGGAAACACATGCACGCTCCTGTCAGAGTGTGCAGCTGTGCCGATGATGCGATGTCAGACTCATGCGACTCCCTCGCAAGTGTGACTCCAGCCTAAGAAAAACCGCATGCGGCTTTTTTTTTTATTTAAATAAATAATGTTTTAAAAAAAACAACATGCGGCCCCCCCTAATTTTGATACCCTGCAAAGATAAAGCCAGCTGGGGGCTGGTATTCTCAGCCCGCAGCCACGCGGATCTGGACTTTTACAGTCCGGATCCGCTCAGCCCTAGAGGCAATCCATAGCTCAGTAACCCAGGGTCGTCATGGTGATGACCCAGCAGCGATCGGGTATCTGTGATTGTATTACAGGGACCTGATCGCCAGGGAGAGGTAAGTGATTACTCTCCCTGCCTCCTGATTGCCACAATCGCATTGATCGCAGCATTCATGGGGTTACACTCCCGGAAGCAGCGCGGGCACCGCTCGGGCAGTGAAAGCCGGGTCTTGATCGCAGCGGGACTAGGCCTGGACACCCGTGATCGCCATGATTAAAAAAAAACAAATGGAAAAATGCCAGAAAAAATGCTTTAAAAAACGCAATTAAAAAATGAGTGTTTGTTTTTTTCTGCGGTGTTTTTCCTGCCAAAACATGCAGTTTTGTGTTCAGAACATCTGCACACTAATCTGCTACCTGGGCACATACGTTACATGCATTTTTTAGCCTCCCCATAGAAGTTCATAGAGAAAATAAACAACAACAAAAAAAGAAACGCACAGTTCAGCTCAATTGTTAAATGTACAGAGGGTATAAGTTTTTATGAAATGACATCCACTTTGATTGATTTGTTAAACACAGCAGAACTTATGCACAAAGAAACGCAGAGAAAAAAGCAAAGTATTTACACCTGGTGGGATATAAGCATCAACTACACAGGCAGGGTTGCCAACTTGACTTTTTATTTTTACTATACACTGTGTGCAGAATAATTAGGCAAATGAGTATTTTGATCACATGATGAGTTTTATACATGTTGTCCTACTCCAAGCTGTATAGGCTGAGAGCCAACTACCAATTAAGTAAATCAGGTGATGTGCATCTGTGTAATGAGGAGGGATGGGGTGTAATGACATCAACACCCTATATAAGGGGTGCATACTTATTAGGCAACTTTCTTTCCTCTGGCAAAATGGGTCAGAAGAGAGATTTGACGGGCTCTGAAAAGTCCAAAATTGTGAGATGTCTTGCAGAGGGATGGAGCAGTCTTGAAATTGCCAAACTTTTGAAGCGTGATCACCGAACAATCAAGCGTTTCATGGCAAATAGCCAACAGGGTCGCAAGAAGCGTGTTGGGCAAAAAAGGCGCAAAATAACTGCCCATGAATTGAGGAAAATCAAGCGTGAAGCTGCCAAGATGCCATTTGTCACCAGTTTGGCCATATTCCAGAGCTGCAACGTTACTGGAGTATCAAAAAGCACAAGGTGTGCCATACTCAGGGACATGGCCAAGGTAAGGAAGGCTGAAAAACCACCACCTTTGAACAAGAAACATAAGATAAAACATCAAGACTGGGCCAAGAAATATCTTAAGACTTATTTTTCAAAGGTTTTATGGACTGATGAAATGAGAGTGACTCTTGATGGGCTAGATGGATGGGCCAGAGGCTGGATCAGTAAAGGGCAGAGAGCTCCACTCCGACTCAGACGCCAGCAAGGTGGAGGTGGGGTACTGGTATAGGCTGGTATCATCAAAGATGAACTTGTGGGACCTTTTTGGGTTGAGGATGGAGTGAAGATCAACTCCGAGACCTACTGCCAGTTTCTGGAAGACAACTTTTTCAAGCAGTGGTCCACTAAGAAGTCGGTATCGTTCAAGAAAAACATGATTTTCATGCAGGACAATGCTCCATCACATGTATCCAACTACTCCACAGCGTGGCTGGCCAGTAAAGGTCTAAAAGATGAATAAATAATGACATTGCCCGCTTGTTCACCTGATCTGAACCCCATAGAGAACCTGTGGTCCCTCATAAAATGTAAGATCTACAGGGAGGGAAAACAGTACACCTCTCGGAACAGTGTCTGTGAGGCTGTAATGGCTGCGGCCCGCAAGGTTGAGCATAAAAAGATCAAGCAACTGACAGAATCTATGGATGGTAGGCTGCTGAGTGTCATCATAAAGAATAGTGGCTATATTGGTCACTAATGTTTTTGGGTTTTGTTTTTGCATGTCAGAAATATTTATTTCTAAATTTTGTGCAGTTCTATTGGTTTACCTGGAGAAAATAAATAAGTGAGATGGGAATATATTTGTTTTTTATTAAGTTGCCTAATAATTCTGCACAGTAATAGTTACCTGCACAAACAGATATCCTCCTAAGATAGCCAAATCTAAAAATCCCACTCCAACTTCCAAAAATATTAAGCTTTGATATGAGTCTTTTGGGTTGATTGAGAACATAGTTGTTGATCAATAATAAAAAAAAAATCCTCTAAAATACTTGCCTAATAATTCTGCACACAGTGTACGGCTTATTCAAAAAATCACGTACAGACAATATTTTTTGTTATCCATGTAAGACCCCTGATAAACTGCAGAGTGAATGGAGCACAGTGCTAAATCTGCGCTGCAGCCCCCCCTCCTGGTCAGTGTTGGTCTCAAAGGACAGATCCCCACCAATCACAAAATAATGTCATATCCTTGCGGTACGCCATCATTTTATAAGACGGGAAAGAAATCCCCTTTAATGACGTGGAATAAAGCGTTGGCAATTCTTGGCAACTCATGTGTGCCAACCCAAGTCACAGAAAATGGCAGAGATCAATTGCTGATTTGTCATACAAATTTACGGAAAATAGATGTCTGATATCTCTATGGTGTATGGTCAGATCATACTGAATTATGCTCATCCTAAAATTAAAGAGGTGGTTCACTACTTAGCTTTACTAGCCACATCGATTTAACATTCAGAAACAAGGCTTCTCGCAAATACCTTGTGTTGGCAATAGTGCCTGTGAGTGGTGCTATTGCGGTCCGCTCATCCCCCATCACGTGACCCCCGGTCTCTGTGACCTCTGAAATCCGGTGATATCACGTCAACTTCCAGTTTACCTGACATGACCAAGGCCGGCCCCATTCTCCATGAGTGAGTTGGCTGTGGACGGCGTTTTCCCACACATCACAGCCCAGCATCACTCCTGCTTGCGGCGCTCTGTAGTGAAGAAGGGAGGGCGTGAGATGCTGTGGCCCTTCGCGGTGATGTCTAGTCAACTCGAAGGTGACGTGACATCACTGGATTTCAGAGGTCACAGACCCTGTGGGTCACGCAATGGCGTATGAGCAGACCTCAATTTCACAGCTCACAGGCACTATTGCCAACACAAGGTATTTGAGAGAAGCCTTGTTTCTGAATGTTATATCGATGTAGCCAGTAATGCTTACTAGTGAACCACCCCTTTAAGTTAAAACATATCTCCACTGTCTGATGGAAGTGGATCTTGGAAATAGTTTAAAGAATGAGGAATATAAACATAAAAGCCAAAGAACTAAAAGGGCTGTGACAAGTTTATAAGTTATCTCTTATGGTTAGGGAAAACTTATTGTTCTCTGGGGTCTGACTGTTGAGACCACCTCTGATCCTGAGAATGGTACTCTGAATGGAATGAAGGTCCGCTCTATATGTGTCGCCCAGGGAAGTGGGTACTCGGTCCCGAGCAGTACTTATAATTGGGAATGTCACTTTGGTGGCCATTGCCCAGTTGAGTGCCCTGGGCCCCTTTTGTAATGGGAGTATACAGGGAAGATAAGAGTTTTTGTCATATGACGCCAACTGCGGGTTGCCGTTATGGATGAAAAACCGCCGCTGCTGAATGGGGGTACTCCCAGGGCTGGTGGTGATTGCAGCAATGGTGTTAGGTCCTCCGCAGGTAGGGCCGTGCCTGGGAGATGTAACAGGGGTAATAACGGAGATGATTATTTGGTTAGGTGAAGTTCGTGAAGGTGTCATCACCAGGCAGGTATTTATCAAACTGTTTGAAATTAATGCTTGACCTAGGGCCCTGTGCCCTGTTCGTGCTCCGGTCCCAGCGGTATCTCTGGTACCCATCCTGGTGACCTCTCTCCTGTGCCCCAGGTCACCGTTACACGGACCCAGCTCAGGCACGTCCGCACACCTTTCCGTGTGCTACCCTCTCCCGACCCGACTCACTACAGACTGACTGCTGACCCCTCCCACCAGGCTGGCTAAACCCAGGGACTCGTTCCCATGGCGTTCATCCCCTTCCATGGTTAACCCTCTATGCCCAGTGTGGAGTGGAGAACTAGGATTTTGGTTGTGTTTTGGTGGTATCGGCACTGGTACCCCAGGTCCCAGGGGGTAGGTCCTGCGTCCCCCAAGAGGATGCAGTTTCCTGTAGTGTGCTGAGGGTCTCAGGGGCGCTACATATATATTGTCAATGGCGCTGCACTCAGCTTTCTTTGGAAAGCTCATGAAGAATGAATGCAAACGCTTGACCTCTACTTCATTCAGAGACCAGTTCTTGTGATCAGAAAGGGTCTTGGCGATCATTAAAGTTGTCCCCTGTCCTATCAATAGGGAGTAACATATATACAGTACTTGATACAATCCTTTTAAACTTTATTCTCATAGCATGTGACCAACCATACACTGCACATTAGTCCAGAGAGTAGTGAGGTGGAGTGCCTGTGGAGAATATGGGCCTCATAGTTTGCTAACTAGCACCTGCCCGCAATTAATTCCACCACCTGCCCACTTGACTGCAGGTCGTAAATAAGCCTCTGACACAGGCCTCACCTCTCCGGTTGTACAGAGCCAGCAGTCAGCTCACAAGAGGTATCGTCAACCATTGCTCAGCTGTTTCTCACAGAGAGCTGTCTGGAGGTGACATTACGTCTGTCTGCTCCCCTGGAGGCCCACACACAGCAATGGTGTAAAGAAGATAACTCTCTATGTGGAGAGTGACATTTTCATTTCAAATTATGTAATTCCTTTTTTCATTTCAGGGGGTTTAAACCCTTTTCATAAATTATCAGATTCTGTGTAGAACCATCTCCAGTCTTGCAATGTTAGGTATGGTGTCATGAAAAAGTACTCAACGAGAAGTATGTAAAAAGCCACCACTCTTCCTTCACCTTGGTTTATAATATGGGAGCATAAGTATATCTTAGAAAATTGACATTGAGATCCAAAAGACTCCAGTTAACCCATTTAGGCCGCATACTGCTACTGGTGTCAGCTGGCCAGGACTGGATGACGACTCACACTCACAAGTGTTAGCCTTAGGGCTGCTTCTCACTTGCGAGTTTCTCGCAATAGAGCAATGCGAGAACATCTCGCATTGGAATCGGACACATGTTAGTGAATGATTCAGCTCTCATCTGCGATTTTTTTCTCAGTCCAAATCGGACTGAGAAAAAAATCGCAGCATGCTGCTTTTTTGCGAGTTTCTACTGCGAGTCTCTCCAATGCAAGTCTATGGGAGCGTGTAAATAATCGGATGTCACGGGACGGCACTCACCATCCTAGTGACATCCGATTTTCTAAATACATTTCTCGCATGTTTCCTAAAACACTGGAAACGAGCGATGTCTCCCAATGTCTGTCAATCACTATTCTCTGTCAGTCGGTCTCTCCCTCTCGGTCTCTATTCTCTCTCTGTCGGTCCGTCACTATCTCTCTCCCTCTCTCACAGTCTGTCGGTCATTTTCCCCCCCTCTCTCATACTTACCGTTCCCCGATCCCCGGCGCGGCGCTGCACGGCGTTCACACTGCTGCGCGGCTTTTACTATTTTGAAAAAGCCGGCCACTCATTAAACAATCTCGTATTCCCTGCTATCCCCGCCCACAGGCGCCTATGATTGGTTGCAGTGAGACACGCCCCCACGCTGAGTGACAGGTGTCTCACTGCACCCAATCACAGCAGCCGGTGGGCGTGTCATAGCTGCCACTAAATCCTAGATTAATCATATCAGGCGTCTCCCCGAGACTCCTTCCATGATTAATCTGTAAGTTACAGTAAATAAACACACACACACATGAAAAAATCCTTTATTAGAAATAAAAAACACAAACAAATTCCCTCATCACCAATTTAATAAGCCCCAAAAAGCCCTCCATATCCGGCGTAATCCACGGACATCCAGCGTCGCTTCCAGCATGGAGGTGACAGGAGTTGCAGCAGACACTGCCGCTCCGGTCACCTCCAAGCAGCAACTGAGGTGAGTAGCGCGATCAACTGAGCTGTCACTGAGGTTACCCGCGGCCACCGCTGCATCCACCGATGGATCCAGTGACAGCGGGTAACCTCAGTGACAGCTCAGCTGATCGCGCGGCTGTCTTCAGTTGCTGTGTGGAGGTGACCGGAGCGGCAGTGTCTTCTGCAGCTCCTGTCACCTTCATGCTGGAAGCGACGCTGGACCATCCTGGATTACGCCGGATATGGAGGGCTTTTTGGGGCTTATTAAATTGGTGATGAGGGAATTTGTTTGTGTTTTTTATTTCTAATAAAGGATTTTTTCATGTGTGTGTGTGTTTATTTACTGTAACTTACAGATTAATCATGGAGGGTATCTCATAGACGCCTGACATGATTAATCTAGGATTTAGTGGCAGCTATGGGCTGCCATTAACTCCTTATTACCCCGATTTGCCAACGCACCAGGGCAAATCGGGAAGAGCCGGGTACAGTCCCAGAACTGTCGCATATAATGTATGCGGCAATTCTGGGCGGCTGCTGGCTGATATTGTTAGGCTGGGGGGCTCCCCATAACGTGGAGCTCCCCATCCTGAGAATACCAGCCTTCAGCCATATGCCTTTATCTGGCTGGTATTAAAATTGGGGGGGACCGCACGCCATTTCTTTTAATTATTTATTTATTTATTTCACTGCACAGTATAGACACGCCCACCGGCTGCTGTGATTGGGTGCAGTGAGACACCTGTCACTCAGCGTGGGGGCGTGTCTCACTGCAACCAATCATAGGCGCCTGTTGGCGGGGAAAGCAGGGAATACGAGATTGTTTAATGAGCGGCCAGCTTTTTCAAAATAGTAAAAGCCGCCGGAGCAGTGTGAACGCCGTGCAGTGCAGCGCCGGGGATCGGTGAGTATGAGAGAGGGCAGCTAACTTCAGTCACTCGGGGGATTAGTGGTCACCGGTGAGCCCTTCACAGGTGACCGCTAATCAGGACACGGCACAGACAGAGCCGCAGCATGACAATTAAGTCGGGTGAAGTTCACCCGAGTTCATTCTGATTGTGCAGCTCTGTCTGTCTGCTGTCATCTGCCGTTCAGCTCTGCTACATGGCTGTCTGTGTCTGCTGTCAGTGGCCATGTAGCAGCGCTGAATGGCAGATGACATAGTAAAAAATACGCATTACACACGCATTACACACGCTAGTAAAATCATTAATTTATTCAGAAATAGCATCGCACTTGCGTTGCACTCGCACCTAACGTGAACTAAAATCAGCCGAGTTTTTTTCAGCCCAGTCGGACCGATTTTACTCGCATAGATGTGTTTCCACCCTTAAATCACAACTCTTTATTGGAAGGTTTATTGTCGTTCACAACTTTACACTTCAGATAGCGGGCACATATCTTCCAATACGTTACATTTTCTCTTTGCATTGACACAGTTCAACTTCCCTCTGGATTGCGTCAGATCTATTTTGGCCGGTGAGTCCCAGTGCAACCCAGTCCAGCATTACAGCACACTTTGTTACAGTCATCTACCCCACCTGCAGTACCACATCGAGTCTCTTCAGGGGTCCCTTAATCACTAGACTAAAGATTTGCACACCCGGACATCTAGCAAGAAATTAATCAGCTGGTTCACTAGGCCCCACACCAGTAGATGTTAACCCGGCACCTTGATGGTTAAGGGGCCTGGACACTTTCCGTCTCAAGTTACAACGCAGTGCACACACTCTGTCTCAAGCCACTTTTGAGATTCACGCTACCTTGCCTTCTGTCTCCTTTTCTTCCCTGCCAAAAACCACACACTGTATGCAACCTTCTCAACCAGCGGACTATACTGTGAGGGCCGGGGAGGACTGGTAGGCCCAGGAGGTGGATCCACTGGACCGAGCACCCCACCTGGAGGGCAGGGTACACGGTAGCTGGAGCACTAGTGTGGCGCCCTGGACAAGCCAGGGGCCACAGAGCACAACACCATCACACCCCACACTCCCAGCAGGCACACCGAAGTCAGAACACAAAACACTTGTTGCCTTCCTCCAGGGGCTGATGATCACACCAGGGGGTGGGCCAGGCGGTTGGTCCCGCCCACCAAGGAGTTCACAGTCCTGGAGGCGAGAAAACCAGGCAGATTGAGTTTGGTAGTGAAAGTGAGCAGAAGGAAGTAGTAGTTGAGCAGCCTGAAGTTGGTCCGGGTGTGTGGCCCGGACAGATCAGCAAGGTTGGCAGAGGGTGGTGACCATCTGCAGGAGTGGCCGATTGGAGTCTACCGTAAGGACCGTGGACGGGCGGTGGCCCGGCGGTACCGGACCGGTACACAAAGAGAAGCAAGCACCATCTGGCAGGGGCTTTTGGACCCCGGCAAGGCTAGGAGTCACCGTGAATTTGCCGAATCTGTTAGTGAAGGGGGACCTCCTGGGTTTCCAAACAGTCGAGTCCTGACAGAAGGCAACAGTCCAACCAACAGAGGTAGACACCGCCACCACCAAGGCAACCGTTTCTCAGGGCCAGCACCTGCTGGCAAAGAGGGGCTCCTCCAGCCCATATCCTAGCTGGGGAGCGGGTTACCGGTGGGAACCCATCGGAACCATCAACCGTACTTAGGTGCAGGGAAAGGCAGTCACCATCAACCTGCCGGGAGAAACAACACCGCAGCCGTCTGTGGGACCCGTCCATCCAGCCGAGTGTTTTACCGAGAACTGTGTCTTCATCATTGGGCTGAGTGAGTACCACCGTGCCGTGCGGCACAGCGCTGCCCGTGACCCTGCACCTCGCCAGGCCCCGTAACCCGCCTGCCATCCATCCCTACCCCATCACCGGGCCCCGGGACAACCAACCCCCTACCCACGGAGGGGAGAACTAACAACAAAGCTGCTCCCTGTCACCGCTCCTGGGATCCCCGTCCAGAGCAGCGGTGGTGTCACCATTATCACCACAGCCGTGGGTGGCGTCACGGACAATAAATCCCACAATCAATCCCCCCCCTTTTTCACTCACGGGCGAGGAGCGCCGCTCGAGTCCCCGGGATCCGGCCCACCGCTCGAGCCACCACCGAGCAGCAGCAGCCGCAGCAGCAGCGGCAGCCGGACCCGAGCAGTAGGAGAGCGCAGCGTCCCCCCCTCCGCCCGCGACACTAGCATGGCAGGAACGGGAAGAACCAGGTCACCAGGGTCATGGAGTCCCATAAGACAGTACAGGAACAGGTGCAGGTATCAGGAGCAAAGACACGACCAGATCCCTAGGGTCACAGAGACAGTAAAACAGGAAACAGGAACAAAAGGACCTGAGCACCTAGCTCACAAGACAAAGCAAAGAAACACAAGCGATGATCAGGCCCCGCCCACTTGGCGAGGCCAGTCCTATATACCCAGCACAGCCTCAGGTCATTTCCTGTTGCAGCAGTGCTGGGCCTATAAGACCAGGTGAGTGGGCGCGGCCCGGTCCTATACAGAGGCATCAGTCAGAGTCAGACTGCTGAGACCTGGAACAGGACTCAGGGGAGCATGAGCAGGAGCGGCAGCCATGACCGGTGGACGCATGGACTGGACCAGTGAGCAAGGAGAGGTAGTGCGATGGCGAGATTGGATCAGTGAGCACGGAGCGGTGCAATGCAGGTGCGACCGGATCAGTGGGTACGGAGCGGTGCATGGATGGTGAAACCGGCTCAGTAGGTAAGGACCGCTGCTGGGACACCGGGAGCGTGACATATACGTCTGTCACATTCGCTCACTAGGCTTCAACTGACTTTTTTTTTTTAGAATGGACTGTCCTTTCACTGTCAGCTGGCCCTTCCCAGGGTGGGCTAGTTTCAACACTTAAAGGGTTATTCCCAGCTCCAAGATCCTATCCCAATATGTAGTAGGTGTAATAATAATAATAATAATAATAATAATAATACAGTATTAGAAAATACCTCCAATTCCAAATGTAGTATTGATCTTCACAAGTACTGCTATGATGTGTAATGTGTATTGTGACATATGATATTAGTGGATTGTATGTTGTCTGATAGTAGGTGGAGTTAGGGTTACTGTTGGGACCAGCCAATAATGGGAGGGGCTAACTTGAAGGGACAGAGACAGTTTTCTGTCAGTAGGTTAGATAGGGCCCAGTGTGTAGCAAAAGCAAACCTAAGGTCTGACTACTGAGCAGAGCATGGGTGTCCCTGATGTGAGTGGAGGATAAGGCAATGGATAGTATAATCCTGAGTGAAGTGGAAAGAAAATGGACAGAAGTACAGAAAGGTCAATCGAAAACGTGTCCTGAGATAAGACGCCTAGCAGTACGGCCCTGAGTTTATGAAGTGAGAGGACGGCCGGCAGCCTGGTCCTATCACCGGTATGGAACCGAAGGCACAACGGGGTACACGGACCCTAGGTCAGGGAGAAGCTTCAGGCAACCCAGCAATTAACCTTAGGAGAACGGGGCCTTTATGGACTGTTCCCACCAGCTTCAGAATTGGGGCACTAGCGCAACGAGGGGGATAGGGCTTTCCTAGCAAACAGCCCACTAAAATCACAAGTGTGAGCCCTGAGAGCAGGCTCCTTCACTTAGCCACAATGGGGAGCGGGGCCCGGATAGCTCCAAGCTACCGGATCACAACGGACAATCTAAAACTTAGTGCCAGGAGGCAGGTTACAAACCACCAGCAGCACTGCAGGGGACGGGACCTGGATGAGCTCCCCTTGAGAGGCAACGGCGTTCAGAGACTTGGTTTACCCTGTTGTCAGCGTCTGCTTCGTTGCTGAGTGAGTACCCGACTGACCCCTGCACTGCGTCCCCGCATCACCCACCAGAGTCCCGGGGCCTGTCCCTACCCATGGAGGGTAACATCACCTAGCTGCCCCACTCCATCACCCCGAGTACTCCCAACGGCAGCGGCGGTACTCCCAATTACCGTACACCACAGGTGGCGTCACAAACTATATATGAAATCCCCTGTAAATACTCCCTTTTTCATTTGAGTGTGGCCCTAAGCCCCCGGGTCCGGAGACCCTCGAGCCACAAACGGACACTACCCCCGGATCCGAGCGGTTCGATCCGCTGCTGGGGCAGCACAACTGCACGTGGCAGTAGCTACAAGTATGGTCAAACCGCTATTCCTGGATATTCGCTTTATATCCACCTTATGAAGATATTGTGATATTGAAACGCATTGTGGCTGTAAATGTCGCGGGCGGGGAGGAGGGTGTCAGCACACCGCGCTCACCCCTTCTGCTCGGGTCCGGCTGCTCAGTGGTGGCTCGAGCCGTAGGCCGGATCCCGGGGGTTTTCCTCGAGCGGCACTCCTCGCCCGTGAGTGAAAGGGGGGTTGTTTGGGGTGTTGGGATAATGTCCGTGACGCCACCCACGGTTGTGGTGATTGGTAGCACCACCGCTGCTTAATACGGGGATCCCGGGGATGGTGATGTGGAGCAGCCAGGTGTTGTGTTGCCCCTCCGTGGGTAGGGGTTGGTGATCCCGGGGCCCGGTGATGGCTTGTGAGGTGCAGGGCCTGGTGGGCGCAGGGACTCGGGGGCAGCGCTGTGCCTTGCGGCACTGTGGTACTCACTCAGCCTGAGACTTGGACACAGTTTGTACAGTAAACCAAACGGCTGGTAGGACGGTCCCACAGACGGCTGCTTTGCTTTCCCGGTAGGTGACGGTGATGTCCCTCTTCCTTGCACCTGTATGTACGGATGGTTGCGATGGGTCCCCACCGGTAACCCGCTCCCCGGCTTCAAGCTGGGCCGGAGGAGCACTACACTTTGCCCGCAGGCGCTGGCCCTCAGAGACTGGTGCCCTGGCGGTGGCGGTGCCTCTGTTGTACGGGTTGGGCTGTTGCCTTCAATCGGGACTTGGTTGTTGGGGGAATCTACGTCCCCTTCACTGACGGATTCGGCAAATTTGGCGACTCCTAGCCTTGCCGGGGTCCGAGAGGCCCCTGCCCTGGTGCTGACTGTCTTTCGGAACACTGCTCCGGACCACCGGGCACACAGCCAACGGGGTCCTTCCAGGAACTTCCAAACGGTCCCCCTCCAGACAGTCACCGCCGTCGCTGACCTTGCTGTTCTGGCCCTACACAAAGCTGGGCTCTCAGGCTTGCACACTCTCTGCTCTGTCACCACTTCTTGCTTTCCTCCTTTTCCACTTTTCTGTTGTTTACTCTAGCCCTTCACTGGACTTCACTCTTCCCCTGCCCGGGGCTATCTGCCTGGTTTTCCCGCCTCCAGAGTTGTGAGCTCCTCGGTGGGCGGAGCCAACCGCCTGGCCCACCCCCTGGTGTGCATCATCAGACTCCTGGAGGAAGGCAACAAGGATTTTTGGTTCAGCTTAGGTGTGCCTACCTGGGATGTGGGGTGTGGTGGTGTTGTGACCTGTGACCCCTGGCTTGCCCAGGGCGACACATTCCCCCTTAGCAAAATGCAGACCGTCCGCGGGCTGCCGTCCTACACCGGTTTTATTTTTCTGAAAAAGGGGTAACAGGGTTAAACAAACAATAATAACATTTTTAATAACTTCTTCCCAAGACGGGAGGCACATTTTACTTTTAACGTTTCAACGGTATACAGTCACGGTTTCCGCTCTCTCCCACCCAAGTAACCTGGCCCTGATGCTGCCCCTAAAACCCAGGCAGCACCCCTTGACCCACAGTCCAGCACACGGTACCCGAGCGGGATCTGTCCTTCCCCTCCAGAGGGTAGCCACCGGTTCCTTTGGTGGCTGGGCCCTGGCCTGCTCTGCTCAGGGCCCTCCCTCCAACCTGCCTCTCCGGAGGCGGCCTGCGGAAACGGTAACGGTACCCAACATATTTACAAGCCACTAACGTTTGTGGTTGCCCTGCAAGTTCACGGGCTTGTCCATGGATAGTTCCCATGCATAACTTTTTAAACGGTCCCCACGGGGACAACGGTGCCGGCTCCAGCCGGTTGCAAATCACAAAAACAAATCTGGTTACTGTTCGGTAATCATTTTTCTTCATTCTTTAAACTTTTAAACTTTTCAAACAAGCAAACAAGCACTCTTTACATTCCCGACCCCTTTTACTCACAGAACGGTCTCCCTGTACCTAAGTGGAGGTCTACCTAGGTTGGAACGGTTGGACCTTCGGGGCCCGGTGTCAGTGGTGCTAGACAGTGGGGTAGAGGGAACAATCGGTTCCTCCTCCCGGCTATAGTGTGGAGCAGGCGGGGGCGTAGGGGAGCTGGGTACAGGTTCATCCCTGGCCACTGGCACTGGTTCTGGCTCACGGTTAACCATTTCCACTACTCCTTCATCCACGGGTTGTGGGAACAGTATCACTGGAAGAATCACCGTGCCGTTCTGTGTAGGCCAGTTTGCTGGGAAGTCACCCATTACCGTGTGGATTACCTCTGCTGCCTTCTCCGCTGGTGGAGGAACCGGTACTTCAGCCTCTGCCCTCAACGCTGGAGGGCACCTTTTTAGATGGTCCCGGGAAACTGTGGCCAGGGTGCCCCCTTGGTCACGACTGATCTGGTAGGCCTTCCCATCTTCCCATTCTGTGGGTTGTATGACGTAAGGGACTTGCTCCCACTGATCATCCAGCTTGTGGGCTTTCCTCTTCCGTTTCAGCACTACATCTCCTGGCTGGAAAGGATCCGCGGACGCCTTCTGATTGAACCGGTGCTCCTGCTGTTCTCGACTTCGACTGAGGTTTTTCTCCACATACTCCTGGATTTGCCGGTATTGTGCTCTCCTCCGGCTTTCCCACTCCACCGTCGAAGGGAGTGCTTCGGAGGCCTCCAACCCCATCTCCAGATCCACCGGCAGGCGGCCGGGCCGAGCCCTCATCAGATACGCTGGGGTGCACTTCGTCGAGCTAGAGGGGATATTATTGTACATGTCGACCAGGTCGGGTAGCTTTTCTGGCCACAGGTTCCGTTCTTCCAGTGGTAGCGTCTTGAGAAGTCCCAGGACCAAGTGGTTCATTTTCTCGCACATGCCATTGGTTTGGGCGTGGTACGGAGTGGTCCGGATTTTCTTGCAGCCGTACAACTGGCAGAATTCGTGGAACACCTCTGCTTCAAAGGCCGGGCCCTGGTCAGTCAGTACTTTCTCGGGGTACCCATGGGGTCGGCAAAAATAAGCCTGGAACGCTCGAGCAGCGGTTCGACCAGTCAGGTCCTTAACGGGGACTACCACCATAAATCTTGAGTAGTGGTCCACAATGGTCAATGCATAGGTGTACCCACTTCGGTTAGGGGTGAGCTTGACATGGTCTAAGGCGACCAATTCCAGCGGCTGATGGGTGACTATTGGATGTAAGGGTGCCCTCTGGCTAGTCTCGTCCTTTCTCCTTAGCGTACAAGGACCGCATTCCCGGCACCAGGCTTCCACCGATTCACGCATCCCACTCCAATAGAACCGCTCCCTCAACAGCATCTCCAGCTTCTTCCACCCGAAGTGGCCAGCACCATCATGGTATGCCCGCAGGACAGTGGCGACGTCAGCTTGAGGAATGACCAACTGGCATATTTTCTCATGGGTCTTCGGGTTGATCAGCTCACGGTACAGCTTCCCCTGGTGTAGGTAAAGCCGTTTCCATTCCTTCCACAAGCGTTGGGCTTCGGCTGGGGCGGCAGGGTCTATTCCCGTAGCACCTTGTTCCACCAGAGTCTTGACAAGGCGAACAGCCGGCGCTTGATCCTGAGCTTCCTGTCACTCTTGACTTGGCCGTGGGTCCAGATCCACTCGTTGCTGATGTACTTGTACCCTCTCAGTAGGCGGCTGATGAAACGCAGGTAACTCAATCTCCTCGAGGTCGTCATCCTCGCACCCTTCTTCGGACAGATGGGGCATCCGGGAGAGTGCATCCGCATTGATGTTGACGCGACCGGCCCGGTACTTTATGGTGAAATCATAATTGGCTAGCCGGGCTACCCACCGCTGCTCCAGCGCGCCCAACTTGGCCGTGTTCAGGTGCGTCAGCGGATTGTTGTCCGTAAACGCAGTGAATGTTGCTGCCGCCAAGTAGTGGCGGAACCGCTCCGTGATAGCCCACACCAATGCCAATAGCTCGAGCTTGAAGGAGCTATAGTTCTCAGGGTTCCTTTCGGTCGGCCGGAGTTTTCGGCTAGCATAGGCGATCACCTTCTCCTTTCCATCCTGGACCTGGGATAGGACCGCTCCTAGCCCCACGTTACTGGCGTCCGTGTGGAGGATGAACGGGCGCCCATAATCAGGGTATGCCAGGACCTCTTCTCCGGTCAAGGCCGCCTTCAGCTGGCAAAAGGACTCCTCATGCTTGTCCTCCCACGACAGTGGGGCTCCAACGGGTCTACCACCTTTGGTCTGTCCCACGAGGAGGTCTTGCATGGGGGCCGCCATCTTCGTGTATCCCTTGATAAAGCGCCGGTAGTACCCCACAAGGCCCAGGAACTGCCTTACTTCCCTCACCGTGGTTGGCCTCGGCCAGCTCTGGATGGCAGTAATCTTCTCAGGGTCAGGGGCAACACCATCTGCACTCACCACGTGCCCCAGGTACTGCACTCTGGGTTTCAGCAGGTGACACTTAGAGGGCTTCAATTTCATCCCATACTTGGCAAGGGACGCGAACACCTCGGCCAGGTGCTCCAGATGGGCCTCGTACGTCTGGGAATAAACAATCACATCATCCAAGTACAACAGGACGGTCTCGAAGTTTAGATGTCCCAGACAGCACTCCATCAGCCGTTGGAAGGTTCCTGGGGCGTTGCACAGCCCGAACGGCATACTATTGAATTCGCAGAGCCCTATCGGGGTGGTGAAGGCGGTTTTCTCCTGATCTTCTGGGGCCACGGCCACTTGCCAGTATCCGCTGGTGAGGTCAAGGGTCGAGAAGTAGTTTGCAGTTCTCAGCGCAGCCAAAGACTCTTCAATCCGAGGTAACGGATAGGCATCTTTATGGGTTATCTGGTTGATCTTCCGGTAGTCCACACACATCCGCATGGTACCATCCTTCTTCTTGACCAGTACCAACGGAGCGGCCCAGGGACTACAGCTGTCCCGAATAACCCCTGCCTCCTTCATATTCCTCAACATATCCTTGGCACACTGGTAATGTGCAGGGGGAATAGGTCTATACCTCTCTTTGATAGGGGGATGTTCACCGGTGGGGATGTGGTGTTGGACTCCCTTAATCTGCCCAAAGTCTAGGGGGTGCTTACTAAAAACCTGTTCATACTCCTGCACCACCCTGTATACCCCTGCCCTGTGATGTGTAGGGGTGTCATCAGTGCCTACATGTAGCTGTTGATGCCACTCCTTTGTCTCCCTCTGGTGTGGGGAAGTGCTGGTGGTAGGTGGGAGTGTAGATGGGCTGGCTTCATGGATAGTGTGAGGGTCCAGGGTGAGCAGCTTGGCAATGGTGGCACTAGAAGATTAACTCCGGCACACTAAAATTTCCCATAGACCAAAAATGAATGCAATAGTTGGATATCAAAATCTTTTTTCTTTTATTTTGTTAGTGCAAAACGTGAAAAAAAGTGCTGTACAATTGTCCGCCAGGAGTCGACGTTTCGGCTAGCAAGCCTTCATCAGGTCGGACAGACTAGTGACATTATATACAAATGAGAAAACAAAACAAAGAAAAGAAGATCAATAATTTGTAATAAATGGCTGCATAGTTAGGGTACATGAGGCTAAGGTTGCACAACAATTTACATAGAAGGCAAAAACATAGAAACAAAGGTACATAGGTCAGTGTATACAGTTTTGACATGGAGAAAACATGCATAGAGGTTTACCAAACTCATTAATTGCTCATATCATGTAACCCAGTGGTGTAAGGTGCGGGAGCGACGTGGAGTAATCGTGCGGTATAGGGAATGGTAAGAATGCTCACCTTGACCAATATTGGAAAGTAGTCTAGTAAATATGTAGGATGATTTGCCAGGATATAGAGACCTCCGAGTGGAGACAACTGAGGGAGGAAAACAGCAAAAGTAAGGAGGAAGGAAGAAAATAGGGTAAAAAGGGAGAGAGGATGTCACCTGCAACATACCATCTATGGAGTCCCTTGGTAATGCCGGTATACGGGATCAGGCCCTAAGAATATGTGTGGCTTCTAATGAGGAGATCTGGAGCAGAGAACATGAAATGATCTATTAATTTTGTACTACTGAGTGGTACTGTTCATCAGATGCGAACCATAGGGGGAACAAAGTGTTAATTACCTCAGTAATAGTATATGTCTCTTGTTTGAGCGTCCAGGTGTTTGGATAATCTGGCAACCAAGTAGCGATCAGGTAGCTCCTATAATGTAATGTCGATGTTCAAAGCTTATTAGATGGAATAGTGGGTAAGAGGAGGGAGTTAAATAAGAGTAATATTACCAATTTAACTTAGGTGCTATAGTCCAGTGTGAGGTCCGTTGGACTCAAATAAGTCTCTTGGGATTTAACAAGGGCAGCTCCTGTGATATGGAGACAGGGTCCACGGATCATGCCAGGAGACAGAGGATTGTACCTGATAATTATTTGGTGTGCCAAATGAGATGACATCAAGGTGATTAGCATGGTAACAGAGTCAGGAAAAGAGGGTGGGGGGGAAGAACATTGAGAGACAAGAGAGAAATAAGAGAGACACATTACCTAGTGGCTTCAGTGGTATAGCCAGGAGGGAGGTCCGTAAGGTTAATGATCATGAGAGAGTCATGTAAAGTGCAGCTCCTGTAGTATGGAGACAGGGTCCAGGGCTCACGTTTATAATCAGAGTGATGAGTCTGATTGTTGCTTTAGCTATACAAATAAAGCCAAGGGTAATAACATGGTAACTATGTAGTATAAAGTAAAGTGGGAGAGAACGAGATGGAGAATAAATAAAGGTGAAGTTACCTAGTGCCCTCAGAGGTATGGCCTGGAGGAGCGGTCCATGGGCATGGAGGGAATAGAGGTAGCTGACTATGAAGAAAAGGGAATCAGTAAACCATATGTCTCAAGTAATGGTATGGGTCCAGCAGTGTCAAGGTGAGTGCCTTACCATGAATCTGTGGTGCCGCAGAGGTGAATCGCTCGTCCTGTGGGATGCATAGTTAATGTGGAAGCATCCTTTTAACAGTGAAAGAATCGTAACGTCACTTCCGGTTTCGTCGGAAGTGGTGCATGATGGGACATTGTGCACTGCGCATGCGTGAATGGTTTTTCCAGTGCAAGAGGTGGAGGGCACGTAGTAATTGCTGGTGGAACGCGGAAGTGTGGTATTGGAGCGCACATGTGACTGGGAGGGCGTGCTGGAGAGTCACATGACCGTGTCAGTGGAGGATCCAGATACGGAGATCGCATTTCAGTGCAGGGATGTGTGACAGGCTGGATGTGGTTGTCACAGTGAAGTGCTAGTTCTGTAATATAGAAAAATAGAGTTAGAATACCGTATAGTAAGTTAATCATATACATGGATAGAGGTTATACCAAGGGTTATATAGTGAAATACCAGTTTCTGCATAGTTAATTATACTATTCATGAGCATTGATAAGGAACAATCCGCAAGTTGTTCATAAGGTGACAGCACTAGAATTACCCACTTATGGTGGGATAACCATAGTTTAATGTGTGAATTCACCTTTTTCAGAGGAACAGACTTGTAACAACTGGGCATAAATATACATATATATCCATATGCATAACAACCACCTATATATGTGTGTATACCCGCACCTACATCCACATGTGCATATATACATACATACGCATTTACATCCCACCATATACATTAATTGATGACAATAAATTGTACAAGGAATGATTTATTAGAAAACCTGTTCATATTTCCGGTTCAGACCGTGGGGTTCAAGGGTACCCAGGGTATGAATCCACCGGGCTTCCTTTTCCCGAAGGATTTTAATCCTGTCACCACCTCTACGATTGGTGCCCACCTGGTCGATAACCTGAAACTTCAGTTGAGAGATCCTGTGACCCGCGGTTGTAAAATGGAATGGAACAGGTAGTAAGGTGCGACCGCATCTGATGTCAGATTTGTGTTTGTTAATGCGGTCTCGGATATGCTGGGTAGTCTCCCCAACATATCCGAGACCGCAAGGGCACTTGATATAATAGACAACGAAGGAGCTGTCACAGGTGAAAAAGTCCCTAATGGGAAAAGATTTTCCAGTTCTGGAATGTGTGAAAAAGCCTCCCTTGGTGATGTTAGAGCACTGGGCACATCTGAGGCATGGGAAGGTGCCAAACTGCGGATTATTAAGGAATCTTTGTCTTGGGGTGTGATGATCGGAGCCTATATCTGCCCGAACTAGTTTATCCCTAATATTTGGAGATTTTTTGTAGCAGAATAAGGGAGGTGTTTTGAATTCGCTGATTTGTGGGTAGGACAGGCCAAGAAGCGGCCAATGTTTTAAAACAATTCTTTTGACCATTGGAGAAAAAGGGTGGAATGTATTGATTAGAGGCATACGGTCAGATTGTGTTGGCGACTTATGGGATACAGAACTGGTTCTAGTAGCTACGTTGTTGGGGTAACCCCTCTGTCGAAACTTGTTACTCATTTCGTTGTGTCTTACCAAACGACTCTCTTCATTGCTGACGATCCGATCAACTCTCGTATGTTGGCTAATTGGCAAGGAATTTTTAGTATGTCTTGGATGGTTGCTGGTGTAGTGAAGAAGACTATTCTTATCTGTTGGTTTGGTGTAGATATCGGTTGTGATAGTACCATCGCTATCTTTAATAACCCAACAATCCAAGAAGTTGATCTTATTAGAACTGTGGTTGATGGTAAACGTGAGACCAGGTTGATACGTATTGACCTCTTCGAAGAATGTGAGTAATGAGTCTACGTCACCATCCCAGATCAAGAAGACATCATCTATGTATCGACGCCATAGTAGGGCGTGGCGTAAGATCAGAGGATGAGAATGTACATATTTGTCCTCAAAAAAGGCCATGTAGATGTTAGCGTAGGGGGGCGCGACGTTGGAACCCATCGCGGTCCCCCTACGCTGTATGTAAAATGTATCCTGAAATAGGAAAAAGTTTCTTTCTAGGATAATCCTCAGTAGATCAGTACAAAACTCCCTGTTTCCAGTGGGTAAGGTGGTGAACTGTTCGAAGAACCACTGCACTGCATCTAAACCATCCTCATGGTTTATGCTAGTGTATAGTGAATTGACGTCGAGTGTCACTAGCAGAGATGTACGTGGAATCTGACGTAGATCCATTAATATCTCCAGGAAATGGGATGTGTCCTTCAGGTAGGAAGGGGTCAATGGGATGAATGGTGAGAGAATTTTCTCCACTGTACGAGCCAGTGGGGAAAGGACCGAGTCCGTAGAGGCCACAATGGGTCTACCGGGGGGATGAGTAAGGTGTTTATGCACTTTTGGAAGTGTATAAAAGACCGGGGTGATCGGATGTGGGTTGTTGAGAAAATCTCTCAATTTGTGGTCAATGATGCCCCGTTCGAAATGGAATTGGGCCGTAGTTTTAATTAGAGAGGCAATTTCAGTTGTTGGATTATGGGCGACTGGTTCGTACGTGGACCTATCAGATAGTTGTCCCATAATTTCTGAAATATAATAGTGTCGGTCAAGGACGACGATGGCGCCGCCCTTGTCAGCCGGCTTGATAATGATGGTGTCATTATCCCTCAGACTTTTTAGGGCCCTGGACTCATCTATGGATAAGTTATTTTTGATGTGAAATATGCCTGCGTGAATCCGTTTGTTCAGATCCTCCATATCATTGGAAACCAATGAAATAAAGGTCTCAACCGGATGATATGACCGTGGAGGCGTGAAGGAGCTCTGTGTTTTGAGCTGTAGGGATTTAAGTGAAAAGCAGGGGGAGGTGGTAGATGAGACCATGACAGCATTATTTGCATTATCGGCAATATTTACATTGTTAAAATGCACTTTCAATCGTACAGATCGGAAAAACCGATCAAGTTCCTGTTGTGTGGAGAAGGCATCATACGTCGGAGTAGGGCTAAATGAAAGACCTTTCTGGAGGACCAGATGTTCAGCAGGAGACAAGTTATATGCAGAGATGTTATAGACTAGGTTTGCATTACCTGTGACCTGGTCCATATGCGATCTGTCCGATAGTTGCGATTGCCGCCTGTGCCCCCTCCTCGTCTTCTTGAGGGAGGTCGTCGTTGGCCTAAAAAACCGGGCTGTTGACGTTGAGGACGGATGTCGAAATCTGAACTTCCGGATGAAGAGTAGCCTGTATAACGAGAGGGACGTCGTGAGAAGAAGGAGGAGGATTCCCCTGAGCGCCATTTATAGACGGTCCCCTGGGAGTAGTCCTCCTGATCTCTGAGAAACTTGTTACGTTTTTTAGCCTCTAATGCTCTCCTGAAGTTTGAGATATAATCGTCGGTTTCTTTTTTGAGTTGTTCAAGGTCTGTAACTGATAGAACTTGTTTGCCTCGAACTTGTCACAAAACTCACTATTATCCGCAAAAATGAGTTTTGTGACAAGTTCGAGGCAATCTTAAACAAATGTTCGATGGACATAATCACCTTGACTATCGACTTCCTGCAAAAAGAGGTCGACCAACTTTCTGCTAACATCTCAGCAACCGAAATTCAACTAAAACAAGTTCTATCAGTTACAGACCTTGAACAACTCAAAAAAGAAACCGACGATTATATCTCAAACTTCAGGAGAGCATTAGAGGCTAAAAAACGTAACAAGTTTCTCAGAGATCAGGAGGACTACTCCCAGGGGACCGTCTATAAATGGCGCTCAGGGGAATCCTCCTCCTTCTTCTCACGACGTCCCTCTCGTTATACAGGCTACTCTTCATCCGGAAGTTCAGATTTCGACACCCGTCCTCAACGTCAACAGCCCGGTTTTTTAGGCCAACGACGACCTCCCTCAAGAAGACGAGGAGGGGGCACAGGCGGCAATCGCAACTATCGGACAGATCGCATATGGACCAGGTCACAGGTAATGCAAACCTAGTCTATAACATCTCTGCATATAACTTGTCTCCTGCTGAACATCTGGTCCTCCAGAAAGGTCTTTCATTTAGCCCTACTCCGACGTATGATGCCTTCTCCACACAACAGGAACTTGATCGGTTTTTCCGATCTGTACGATTGAAAGTGCATTTTAACAATGTAAATATTGCCGATAATGCAAATAATGCTGTCATGGTCTCATCTACCACCTCCCCCTGCTTTTCACTTAAATCCCTACAGCTCAAAACACAGAGCTCCTTCACGCCTCCACGGTCATATCATCCGGTTGAGACCTTTATTTCATTGGTTTCCAATGATATGGAGGATCTGAACAAACGGATTCACGCAGGCATATTTCACATCAAAAATAACTTATCCATAGATGAGTCCAGGGCCCTAAAAAGTCTGAGGGATAATGACACCATCATTATCAAGCCGGCTGACAAGGGCGGCGCCATCGTCGTCCTTGACCGACACTATTATATTTCAGAAATTATGGGACAACTATCTGATAGGTCCACGTACGAACCAGTCGCCCATAATCCAACAACTGAAATTGCCTCTCTAATTAAAACTACGGCCCAATTCCATTTCGAACGGGGCATCATTGACCACAAATTGAGAGATTTTCTCAACAACCCACATCCGATCACCCCGGTCTTTTATACACTTCCAAAAGTGCATAAACACCTTACTCATCCCCCCGGTAGACCCATTGTGGCCTCTACGGACTCGGTCCTTTCCCCACTGGCTCGTACAGTGGAGAAAATTCTCTCACCATTCATCCCATTGACCCCTTTCTACCTGAAGGACACATCCCATTTCCTGGAGATATTAATGGATCTACGTCAGATTCCACGTACATCTCTGCTAGTGACACTCGACGTCAATTCACTATACACTAGCATAAACCATGAGGATGGTTTAGATGCAGTGCAATGGTTCTTCGAACAGTTCACCACCTTACCCACTGGAAACAGGGAGTTTTGTACTGATCTACTGAGGATTATCCTAGAAAGAAACTTTTTCCTATTTCAGGATACATTTTACATACAGCGTAGGGGGACCGCGATGGGTTCCAACGTCGCGCCCCCCTACGCTAACATCTACATGGCCTTTTTTGAGGACAAATATGTACATTCTCATCCTCTGATCTTACGCCACGCCCTACTATGGCGTCGATACATAGATGATGTCTTCTTGATCTGGGATGGTGACGTAGACTCATTACTCACATTCTTCGAAGAGGTCAATACGTATCAACCTGGTCTCACGTTTACCATCAACCACAGTTCTAATAAGATCAACTTCTTGGATTGTTGGGTTATTAAAGATAGCGATGGTACTATCACAACCGATATCTACACCAAACCAACAGATAAGAATAGTCTTCTTCACTACACCAGCAACCATCCAAGACATACTAAAAATTCCTTGCCAATTAGCCAACATACGAGAGTTGATCGGATCGTCAGCAATGAAGAGAGTCGTTTGGTAAGACACAACGAAATGAGTAACAAGTTTCGACAGAGGGGTTACCCCAACAACGTAGCTACTAGAACCAGTTCTGTATCCCATAAGTCGCCAACACAATCTGACCGTATGCCTCTAATCAATACATTCCACCCTTTTTCTCCAATGGTCAAAAGAATTGTTTTAAAACATTGGCCGCTTCTTGGCCTGTCCTACCCACAAATCAGCGAATTCAAAACACCTCCCTTATTCTGCTACAAAAAATCTCCAAATATTAGGGATAAACTAGTTCGGGCAGATATAGGCTCCGATCATCACACCCCAAGACAAAGATTCCTTAATAATCCGCAGTTTGGCACCTTCCCATGCCTCAGATGTGCCCAGTGCTCTAACATCACCAAGGGAGGCTTTTTCACACATTCCAGAACTGGAAAATCTTTTCCCATTAGGGACTTTTTCACCTGTGACAGCTCCTTCGTTGTCTATTATATCAAGTGCCCTTGCGGTCTCGGATATGTTGGGGAGACTACCCAGCATATCCGAGACCGCATTAACAAACACAAATCTGACATCAGATGCGGTCGCACCTTACTACCTGTTCCATTCCATTTTACAACCGCGGGTCACAGGATCTCTCAACTGAAGTTTCAGGTTATCGACCAGGTGGGCACCAATCGTAGAGGTGGTGACAGGATTAAAATCCTTCGGGAAAAGGAAGCCCGGTGGATTCATACCCTGGGTACCCTTGAACCCCACGGTCTGAACCGGAAATATGAACAGGTTTTCTAATAAATCATTCCTTGTACAATTTATTGTCATCAATTAATGTATATGGTGGGATGTAAATGCGTATGTATGTATATATGCACATGTGGATGTAGGTGCGGGTATACACACATATATAGGTGGTTGTTATGCATATGGATATATATGTATATTTATGCCCAGTTGTTACAAGTCTGTTCCTCTGAAAAAGGTGAATTCACACATTAAACTATGGTTATCCCACCATAAGTGGGTAATTCTAGTGCTGTCACCTTATGAACAACTTGCGGATTGTTCCTTATCAATGCTCATGAATAGTATAATTAACTATGCAGAAACTGGTATTTCACTATATAACCCTTGGTATAACCTCTATCCATGTATATGATTAACTTACTATACGGTATTCTAACTCTATTTTTCTATATTACAGAACTAGCACTTCACTGTGACAACCACATCCAGCCTGTCACACATCCCTGCACTGAAATGCGATCTCCGTATCTGGATCCTCCACTGACACGGTCATGTGACTCTCCAGCACGCCCTCCCAGTCACATGTGCGCTCCAATACCACACTTCCGCGTTCCACCAGCAATTACTACGTGCCCTCCACCTCTTGCACTGGAAAAACCATTCACGCATGCGCAGTGCACAATGTCCCATCATGCACCACTTCCGACGAAACCGGAAGTGACGTTACGATTCTTTCACTGTTAAAAGGATGCTTCCACATTAACTATGCATCCCACAGGACGAGCGATTCACCTCTGCGGCACCACAGATTCATGGTAAGGCACTCACCTTGACACTGCTGGACCCATACCATTACTTGAGACATATGGTTTACTGATTCCCTTTTCTTCATAGTCAGCTACCTCTATTCCCTCCATGCCCATGGACCGCTCCTCCAGGCCATACCTCTGAGGGCACTAGGTAACTTCACCTTTATTTATTCTCCATCTCGTTCTCTCCCACTTTACTTTATACTACATAGTTACCATGTTATTACCCTTGGCTTTATTTGTATAGCTAAAGCAACAATCAGACTCATCACTCTGATTATAAACGTGAGCCCTGGACCCTGTCTCCATACTACAGGAGCTGCACTTTACATGACTCTCTCATGATCATTAACCTTACGGACCTCCCTCCTGGCTATACCACTGAAGCCACTAGGTAATGTGTCTCTCTTATTTCTCTCTTGTCTCTCAATGTTCTTCCCCCCCACCCTCTTTTCCTGACTCTGTTACCATGCTAATCACCTTGATGTCATCTCATTTGGCACACCAAATAATTATCAGGTACAATCCTCTGTCTCCTGGCATGATCCGTGGACCCTGTCTCCATATCACAGGAGCTGCCCTTGTTAAATCCCAAGAGACTTATTTGAGTCCAACGGACCTCACACTGGACTATAGCACCTAAGTTAAATTGGTAATATTACTCTTATTTAACTCCCTCCTCTTACCCACTATTCCATCTAATAAGCTTTGAACATCGACATTACATTATAGGAGCTACCTGATCGCTACTTGGTTGCCAGATTATCCAAACACCTGGACGCTCAAACAAGAGACATATACTATTACTGAGGTAATTAACACTTTGTTCCCCCTATGGTTCGCATCTGATGAACAGTACCACTCAGTAGTACAAAATTAATAGATCATTTCATGTTCTCTGCTCCAGATCTCCTCATTAGAAGCCACACATATTCTTAGGGCCTGATCCCGTATACCGGCATTACCAAGGGACTCCATAGATGGTATGTTGCAGGTGACATCCTCTCTCCCTTTTTACCCTATTTTCTTCCTTCCTCCTTACTTTTGCTGTTTTCCTCCCTCAGTTGTCTCCACTCGGAGGTCTCTATATCCTGGCAAATCATCCTACATATTTACTAGACTACTTTCCAATATTGGTCAAGGTGAGCATTCTTACCATTCCCTATACCGCACGATTACTCCACGTCGCTCCCGCACCTTACACCACTGGGTTACATGATATGAGCAATTAATGAGTTTGGTAAACCTCTATGCATGTTTTCTCCATGTCAAAACTGTATACACTGACCTATGTACCTTTGTTTCTATGTTTTTGCCTTCTATGTAAATTGTTGTGCAACCTTAGCCTCATGTATCCTAACTATGCAGCCATTTATTACAAATTATTGATCTTCTTTTCTTTGTTTTGTTTTCTCATTTGTATATAATGTCACTAGTCTGTCCGACCTGATGAAGGCTTGCTAGCCGAAACGTCGACTCCTGGCGGACAATTGTACAGCACTTTTTTTCACGTTTTGCGCTAACAAAATAAAAGAAAAAAGATTTTGATATCCAACTATTGCATTCATTTTTGGTCTATGGGAAATTTTAGTGTGCCGGAGTTAATCTTCTAGTGACTGTTTAAATTTCTCCTGAGCACCTATGGGAGGTGATGCGAGGTCTTTAGTTTTTCATTGGCAATGGTGGCATACCGGGGAAGCCTGACTTCTTCCTCTCCACAGTTCAGCACTCTCACAGGCACTCTCCCTTTCTTCACATCCACCACCCCTCGGGCGGCCATTACAGTGGGCCAGTGCTCGGAAGGCAGGGGTTCCATCATTGCAGGGTAGTCACGCCCCTGAGACCCTACTGCTGCCCTACACCAGATCATCATCTCGCTCCTAGGGGGCACAGTCAATGGAGCAACATCCATCACTCTCACTCCACCAATCTCCCCTCCTGTCGAGCTTACATGCTGGCGGTACATCAGGGCTCGGATCTCACGCTGCACAGCCCTCTGCCGGCTCCCTGCCGCTGTGGCGGCCAGCTGTTGCAATAGGGACAACACATCAGTCATACAGTGCGCCATCACATTGGTTCCCAGCACTATTTTCGGGTTATGATCACTGGGCTCGTTCATAATCACAATCATACCCTGGTGTTGCAGTTCGGCTTGCCCCACTGTCATAGCCACTTGTTTATACCCCACCTGGGTCAATGGGAGTCCATTAGTGGCAATCAATGTTATACTATTGTCTGGGGGCGCCAGTTCGTCTACGGCCCAATACTGCTGGTACAACGTGTATGGTATGGTAGTTACCTGTGATCCAGTGTCCAAGAGAGCCATCACTGGTATGCCGTCCACAGCCACGGGGATGATAGGGCGGGCCCCGATATATCGGTCCCGCCAGTCCGGGGGGCCACGATGTTCTACTCCTGAGGATTGGCCCGGGGCCCCAGGGGTTGCTCGTTTAACGGGCACTGTCGGTAGTAATGACCCGGCTTACGGCACTTGTAGCAGATTGGGGGTCTGCTCCGCGGGTTGTTAGCACTTTTCCGCTGCATCCAGGGAACATCCTCGGGACTGTCAGCAAGCTGGATCTGTGCTGGAGGCTGAGGTCGGGTCAGAGGTTGTAGTGCAGCCAGGATTTTGGCAAGGTCTCCGTCCATGCGGCGGACCTGGGCTGCCAGTTCTTCCACTGTGCTGCTCGGGACTGCAGATGTTGGAGAGGTTGATTTGGCTGAGGCTGCCACAACGGGAGCCGTCTCAACGGGCCACGGGGCGGGTTCCAGACCTTCGGTTGCTGGGGGCTGTAGTGCTTTAATGGCCCGCTCCTTTAACACAGCAAAGTCCACATCAGGGTGTTCTAGGGCCCACAGCCGGAGTTGTTTACGATCCTCAGGGGACCTCATCCCCTGTGCAAATTGCTCCACTAACATCTTGTTGCTATCCGCCTCATTGATAGGATTCGCCCGCTTCAGCGTGCGGAGGGCGGTCTGCAGACGTAGAGCATAGTCCCGAATGCTATCCCCAGCTCGTTGCCGGCACTGGTAAAACTGCATCCTCAGCTCAGCTTCAGTCCGGGTCTCGAAGGCAGTCTGTAGCTTCTCAAAGATGGTGGCTACAGAGAGCCGGTCCCCCTCGGCCCAGGTCTCCGCTTCCTGCTCCGCCGCACCGGTTAACTGGCTTAGCACTATCGCTGCACGTTGCTTATCAGTCAGGGGGTACAGCTCTAGCAACGGGTTAAGCTTTTTCCGGAAGGCCTGTAGGGCATCCGGTTTCCCGTCATACTGCGGTAGCCAGGCAGCTCCGGGCGCATAGGGCAAGGAAAACGGCATGACCTGAGCGAGCGTGGGGGCCGCGGCACCTCCCGCCGGTACGGCCGGGACCTGGGCAGGTCCATCCCCATCCGCGGGTGCCGCTGCGGCTACGACCACCGCTCCTCCGGCGGCTCCGTCGGGCGCAGACATCTTGTTTCCGTCCCCCTTAGCTCTTTCCGGCCCCTCCTCTCTCGGGGCGGGGTTTTGGCCTTCGCGCCTCTACTGCTTGAGAAGACGCTCGAGCGGGAACTTTTCGCGCCAAAGATGGCGGCTTCTGAAATTTTTCTGCCGGATGCCTCCGGCGGTAACAAGGCGCACCTCCACCAGACGGCAGAGCGGTAAGATCCTGTTCGTGACGCCAAGTTGTCGCGGGCGGGGAGGAGGGTGTCAGCACACCGCGCTCACCCCTTCTGCTCGGGTCCGGCTGCTCAGTGGTGGCTCGAGCCGTAGGCCGGATCCCGGGGGTTTTCCTCGAGCGGCACTCCTCGCCCGTGAGTGAAAGGGGGGTTGTTTGGGGTGTTGGGATAATGTCCGTGACGCCACCCACGGTTGTGGTGATTGGTAGCACCACCGCTGCTTAATACGGGGATCCCGGGGATGGTGATGTGGAGCAGCCAGGTGTTGTGTTGCCCCTCCGTGGGTAGGGGTTGGTGATCCCGGGGCCCGGTGATGGCTTGTGAGGTGCAGGGCCTGGTGGGCGCAGGGACTCGGGGGCAGCGCTGTGCCTTGCGGCACTGTGGTACTCACTCAGCCTGAGACTTGGACACAGTTTGTACGGTAAACCAAACGGCTGGTAGGACGGTCCCACAGACGGCTGCTTTGCTTTCCCGGTAGGTGACGGTGATGTCCCTCTTCCTTGCACCTGTATGTACGGATGGTTGCGATGGGTCCCCACCGGTAACCCGCTCCCCGGCTTCAAGCTGGGCCGGAGGAGCACTACACTTTGCCCGCAGGCGCTGGCCCTCAGAGACTGGTGCCCTGGCGGTGGCGGTGCCTCTGTTGTACGGGTTGGGCTGTTGCCTTCAATCGGGACTTGGTTGTTGGGGGAATCTACGTCCCCTTCACTGACGGATTCGGCAAATTTGGCGACTCCTAGCCTTGCCGGGGTCCGAGAGGCCCCTGCCCTGGTGCTGACTGTCTTTCGGAACACTGCTCCGGACCACCGGGCACACAGCCAACGGGGTCCTTCCAGGAACTTCCAAACGGTCCCCCTCCAGACAGTCACCGCCGTCGCTGACCTTGCTGTTCTGGCCCTACACAAAGCTGGGCTCTCAGGCTTGCACACTCTCTGCTCTGTCACCACTTCTTGCTTTCCTCCTTTTCCACTTTTCTGTTGTTTACTCTAGCCCTTCACTGGACTTCACTCTTCCCCTGCCCGGGGCTATCTGCCTGGTTTTCCCGCCTCCAGAGTTGTCAGCTCCTCGGTGGGTGGAGCCAACCGCCTGGCCCACCCCCTGGTGTGCATCATCAGACTCCTGGAGGAAGGCAACAAGGATTTTTGGTTCAGCTTAGGTGTGCCTACCTGGGATGTGGGGTGTGGTGGTGTTGTGACCTGTGACCCCTGGCTTGCTCAGGGCGACACATAAACATCTAATAAATCTACAAATCCATTATATCACCGTGGCCTCCTTAGCGCATTCAAGACCGTGTTCTTTTGCATTCTCTGGATACAGAAGCACACACAGACAGAAGATGGCCCCCACACAAAAATAATATATCGGCTGTTTGCAGTCCAATAATCTAAATGTGGAAGAATCTCTTTGCTGCTTTTGTGGTAGAAGTGGGCCCCTAACCTCTTGGGCCCCTGACGGCTACACAGATTGCACCATTGATATGCCTTGCCTGGACAATGTGTGCCTTGTAGGGGCCTGACTCTAATGCGGGCGTTACACGAGGTGATCTATCGTGCGATAGGTCGTCTGGGTCACGGTTTTCGTGATGCACATCCAGCTTCGTTGGCGACGTCGTCCCGTGTGACACCTACGAGCGATCGTAAATCGGTGACAAATCGTGTATCGTGTACTCGTTGTTTATTTTAAAAAAATCGTTTATTTTACTTTTCGCCGTTTGTTCATCGTACCCGGGGTAGCACACGTCGCTCCGTGTGACACCCCGGGAACGATGAACTGCAGATTACCGGCGGCCGCCGGCAATGCTGAAGGAAGGAGGTGGGCGGGATGTTTATGTCCCGCTCATCTCCGCCCCTCCGCTTCTATTGGCCGGCTGCTGTGTGACGTTGCTGTGACGCCGAACGTCCCACCCCCTTCAGGAAGTGGATGTTCGCCGCCCACAGCGACGTTGCTCAGCACGTAAGTACGTGTGACGGGGGTTAAACGACTTTGTGTGACACGGGCAGCGATTTACCCGTGACGCACAAACGACGGGGGCGGGTACGATCGCACATGGGATCGCACGATAGATCGCATCGTGTGACGCCCGCATAAGTGTCCTTGCCGATTATCAAAGTAATTTGATTGTAAAGATCACTGGAGTGCCGTGGCCACTCTAATGTTTACCCAGACCACAGTGGCTCCTTTATATTTGTGGCTATGACTAATAATGCAGCTTAGCCACATTTATGTTCATCTGCATTTCAGCTGATCGATGAGGGACAAGGCGATGGACCCTTAGGGGTACTTTGCACGCTGCGACATCGCTAGTCGATGGTAGTGATGCCGAGTGCAATAGTACCCGCCCCCGTCGCACATGCGATATCTTGTGATAGCTGCCGTAGCGAACATTATCGCTATGGCAGCTTCACATGCACTTACCTGCCCTGCGACGTCGCTCTGGCCGGCGACCCGCCTCCTTCCTAAGGGGGCGGGTCGTGCAGCGTCACAGCGACGTCACACGGCAGGCGGCCAATAGAAGCGGATGGGCGGAGATGAGCGGGACGTAAACATCCCACCCACTTCCTCTCTTCCGCATAGCCGGTGGAGGCAGGTAAGGAGAAGTTCCTCGCTCCTGCGGCTTCATACACAGCGATTTGTGCTGCCGCAGGAACGAGGAACAACATCGTACCTGTCGCTGCAGCGAAATTATGAAAATGACCGACATTACACAGATCACCGATTTACGACGCTTTTGCGATAGTTTATCGGGGCATTTAGGCTTTACACTTTGCGACGTCGTTACTGGCGCCGGAAGAGCGTCACTTTCGATTTGACCCCGACGACATCGCAGCAGTGATGTCGCAAAGTGCAAAGTACCCCTTACTTATTAAACAGAACAAATAGGGGAACAATCTGGCCTCTGCATTATAAATCTGGGCACGATGACATCTAATTGACCGTGCCTGGCGCTGCAGCTGAGGCCCCTTCGTTCTAATGGACAGGTCAACATTATTGTAGTCCGAAAATCAACTTCCAAGAGGCCCAAAGGTGCAGCTCCACTTTCATACCTTTGGCCATTTCCACATTATGAGATATTAGATCCCTGTAATTGTTATGTACACTAATGGATTATGCGTCTCTTGTGTGTGGCGCCAGATGCCGAATCGAGGTTATGACATTTTGGAAGGTGGTGCAGATGACTGATGTAAGAAGATATCTTGAGCACAATTATTTCTTGCTTCGCAGGAAGTTCATTTCCAATCAATGTAATTCTCTCATATTCAAGCCTTCAATGTTGTTGGTTTTGGGCTTAGTCCCATTCCGGCATCTTGTCTTAAGTCCAGAACGGCTTTCCTTTGTCAGTGTGATGTTTACGTGGATTACGCCAAGTGCCGAGAGAGAGGATGAAGAGATAATCTTCGCTGTTTTGGCTCTCTAATATACAATAGAGCAGTGACTGCGCCTACTGCGGAGCGGGCACTGTCCTGTAACATCCAGCGCTGATCAAATAATGACATCAGCTGGCAGCAGCTAGAGGAAAGTACCCGGGTAATACCCTCCAAGTGTCCTCTTATTAATGATTAGTAGTTTACAACATTGTAAGTGTAAATTGAAGCTTTTTGCCACCAACTACTATGTGCCATCTAAAGCTGCCACATTGCTGTCATCGTGTGTGGCACTTAGACCACTAGGCTCATTTAGCCTCTACCCAAGCATGCTTATTTACAAAGGACATCATCTCATTGGGTCCCTGCATCCTTTTCCGGTGGGAACGGGCAGGGGTGGGATACAAATTTTTAACAACAGGTTCTCTGTAAACCCCGCCCATTTGAAAATGAGCAACTGAATACTAGAGGCCCACAAAATAGCATTGGAATCCAAGGTGAGACGTTCCTTTACAGAAAGGGAGGCATAAGAAAAGGCCAAAAGGGTAGAAGCAGAAGCCAAGAGGGCAGAAGCGGAAGCTCTTGTAGTAGCAGAAGCAGCAAAAGCAGAAGCCTAGAGGGAAGAACATACAAACTCCTCGCAGATGTTGTCCTTGGTGGGATTTGAACCCAGAACCCCAGCGCTGCAAGATTGTAGCATTGGTGATCGTACAGTTTGGGCAAGAGGTACAACCATGCTTTGGACAGAACTGTCAATCATTCAAGAGATCACTACACCCCAACAAGCGAGAAGTCAGCAGGCTGGAGAGCAGTGCACTCCTGAAGATTCATGATGAGCCAAATACGTTATAGGGGTTCTCAACTATCAAACAAGTTCACCTTAATGGGCTCAGGGAGGTGAAAGAAATCTATACTCACTGGTGCAGCTCCTCTGCACTCCATACTGTGTCCCTTGGTATCAACATCTGGCAGGAAAGGGGAGCGCAGCTGGTCATCACGTCACCGCTGCAGCTGATTAGCAGCCATTGATTGGCTGCAGCGATTATGTGGCACCCCTTCTGACAGATGTTGATGTCAGAAGACTGACAGGGGACATAGCACTGAGTGTGGAGAAGCAGCACTCCTCTGGGAGGCGAGTATAGGGGTTTTGTTTGTCTTCTTGCACCTCCTTAAGCCCATTAAGATGAACTTGTTTAGTACTGGAGAACCGTTTTCTGAAATCTCTCCATTATGCCTCCTCCATTCCCCACTTCAACTTTTAGACTTACATTTGTTTGCGTCTCCTTCTCAGTCTTCTGGAGTGATGTTGTGAAGCCCCGCTAGTATGTGTCGGTGCAGTACCTTCAGGGACTCCACGTGGATGGAACAGTCTGGTCACAGGTAGGGAACCTTCTTTTAGGATTGTCGTGACGCCACTCTCAGTATTGCGGTCAGCGGGGACCGCCACTGCAGATTAAGGGATGCCTGGGGCTGATGGTGGGTGCAGTCAGTATATTAGCCCCCTGAGAGTGAGGCAAGCCCCAGGCCCCTGTGTATGTGGGTGGGACCACAGGTCGCAGAATGACTCAAACACAGTCCAAGAAGTCTTTCAACGTGTTTACTCACTGTTTGGAGGTCACGGTGAGATGCCCGGGCGACACTGTGATAACCAGGTTGAACCAGGAATTCCAGGAGGCCGTTCTGAGGGTAGCTGTCCACTCGCCTTCCTTGCACTCTTTCTGTTTTAGGAGGATCCTTTGCTTGAAGCGTGGTAGGACCCCTCCAGGGAAGCTGTTACCACCCTGCTCCCCTCTCTCTGGCCCGTCTGCCGGCAGCGTGGCCTTGGTGGGATGGCTTCTGGCCCTGTCCCCTTATGGGCCTGGTGATTGCTGCTTGGCTCAAGCTCTGTGTAGTCGTGGTGAGGGCATGAAGTACCCCCCCCACCTGTAGGTTAAGCAGCTCTGGATGATCTGCTGCCTGTACTGGGGACCTAGTTCCCCTTGTGTGCTCGGATACCGGGATCTCCGTACTCAGCCACCCTTCTCTCTGGATGATTTTCAGGCCGACCCACGGTACTCCTTTCTCCCCCGCTTTCAGCTACTGCACTCCTCAGGACCTGTCTGACACGAGAGCTCCTCTGCTCCCTTCCACACACTTCAACTTCTTCCTCCAGACTCTTCTCTTCCTCTCTCTCTCTCTGCCCTGCTTCCTAGCAACCAGCCCCTGAACACACCCCCAGCTGGGAATTGAAAGTTAACCCCTTCTGGCTACCCAAGGGTCCCCTCTGGTAATGTGGGAGGCCTGGTCACTATATGTTTGTGTGTGCACCTCATCCTGGCCTTTGGAGATTACCTGGAAGCATTGTTCCCGCATGGGTGCAATACTCTGTGGTGCCTGACCAGGTCAGGGGCGCCACATTCCCCCTTAGTTATCATCAGCACGTCCTCGGGCTGCAAAGACAAGAGAAAAAGGTAAATACAAACTTTTCCCACACAGGGGCAATCATTTACATTTAAACATACCAGGTACCATTCCACCACCAACCACCCACATGTCCGAACCCCACCCAAAAACCTCCAGGAGGTAGGTCGCCGGTCCTTTTGGTGACCAGGTCTGGGCCATCACATTCCCCAGACCTTTCCTCCAATCTTCCTCTCCTGAGGAGAGTGGTGTAAGGTAGGCCCCATAAACAGGCGTACCCGCTTCCGAGTGTTGGAGGGCAGGCCCCATAAACAGGCGTGCCCCCTTGTTGGTGCAGAGCCATGCCCCTCAACAGGCAGACTCTGGGATTGATACCAAGAAGGCAACTTTTTACAATGCAAGAGTTTGTGGTTAAAGCCAGTTCATAACCAGTGGTCTAACATTTTAAGGAGGTCTCACAATAGTCCTTGTGGGCACATTTCGCTTAAACGTTACTTAACTATAACAGGTTAAACATTACCTTTCATACCGTCACTTTGAACTAAACTGTACTTTCTCTATAGCGTAATGGGAGCTGACCAAAGTTGCTGCGGGTTGATCTACGCAGTACTATACTGTCATCTGTCTGAGGTTGTGTCCTCCCACCCGATGTATGTGTCTCAATGTGAATAATAGGTGTGCTAGGTATTGATGCCAGTGCATGGTCTTCTGCTTCAGCTACATTTGGCTCTTCCAGGTTCTGAACAGGTTCTTCTGGGTCTCTTACTTCTCCAGATTGAGGGAATGTAATAACCGGAATAACTACTGCTCCATTGTATTGAGGCCAACTTGCTGGAAAATCTCCAAGTACAGTATGGATCATCTTTTCTTTTGGTTCTTGAACTGGCAAAGGGTTGGGAATTTCTTCAGGGATTCTTAGTTGTTCAGGACATTTCTTTAAGCGATCTCTAGAAACGACAGCTGTTGTTTTTCCTCCATCTTTGCTGATAAGGCATGTCTTTTCACTGCTAAGCGTCGATGGTAACACAGTATAGGGTTCTTCTTCCCAGTGATTGTCAAGTTTATGACGTCTTCTCTTTCTTTTGAGAACTATATCTCCTGGCATCAAAGGAACAGCAGGTGCTTTTCGATTGTAGGCCTTTTCTTGTTTCTCACGCTGCTGAGTCAGGCTTCGCTCCACACACTCTTGTACTTTCTTGTATTGGGCTTGGCGGTTGGAATCCCAATCAGCACCTTGTAGATGGTCTTCAGGGGTCTCAACTCCCATTTCCAGATCTACTGGCAATCTCCCTGGTCTGGCCCTCATCAGGTATGCCGGTGTGCAGTTCGTGGAACTCACAGGGATGTTGTTATACATGTCCACTAGATCGGGCAGTTTTTCCGGCCACTGACTTCGTTCTTCTAGTGGGAGCGTCTTCAGAAGGTCGAGAATGATGTGGTTCATCTTCTCACACATGCCATTGGTCTGAGGATGGTAAGGCGTAGTACGAATCTTCTGGCAGCCGTATAGGTTACAAAACTCCTTAAACACTTCAGCTTCAAAGGCTGGTCCTTGGTCAGTGAGCACTTGATCTGGATAGCCATGTGGTCGACAGAAGTGTGTCTGGAAAGCTTTGGCTGCAGTTTGACCTGTCAAGTCCTTGACTGGTACTACCACCAGGAATCTGGAGTAGTGGTCAACCATAGTGAGAGCGTAGTTGTAGCCTTGTCTGCTGGGTGCCAACTTTACATGGTCCAGGGCCACGATCTCCAGGGGCCGTTTAGTTTGGATTGGCTGGAGTGGTGCTCTCTGGCTGTGCTGGTCTTTTCTTCTAAGATTGCAGGGCCCGCAGTTTCGACACCACTTCTCTAGGGCAGATCTCATGCCCACCCAGTAGAATCTTACTTTAAGTAGGGCCTCCAGTTTCTTCCAACCAAAGTGGCCTGCACCATTGTGATAGGCCTCTAGCACCATCCTCGTATCCTTCTGTGGTACAATCACTTGCCACACCTTCTCATGCGTTCTCGGGTCAATGATGCTCCTGTAAAGTTTGTCTTGATAGATGAATAATCGACCCCTCTCCTTCCATAGGTACTGTGCCTCAGGTGGGGCTCCTTTGTCAAGGCTGGCGCCCGGCTGGCTGATCAGTTTCTTTACCAAGCCTACCGCTGGATCATTTTCCTGGGTCTCCTTCCAGTTGTAGTGAGGTAGTGGGTTCAGGGTCACCTCTTGGCGGTTGGCACGCGACTGCCGACACTGTTTTGCTCCATGGCGATGGAACGCTGGCAGCTCAATCTCTTCAAGATCATCTACATCTTCACCCTCGTCTGCTAGGTGAGGCATCCTGGACAGAGCATCTGCGTTGCCGTTCTTGCGGCCAGCTCGATACTTGACAGTAAAGTCATAATTCGCCAGTCGGGCTACCCAACGCTGCTCCATGGCACCCAATTTAGCAGTATCCAAGTGGGTCAGGGGGTTGTTGTCCGTGAAGACAGTGAATTTGGTGGCTGCCAGGTAGTGCTTGAACCGCTCTGTGATAGCCCATACCATGGCCAGGAACTCTAGCTTGAATGAGCTATAATTCTCCGGGTTTCTTTCAGTAGGCCTGAGCTTCCTGCTGGCGTAAGCAATCACACGCTCTTTGCCTCCCTGCACCTGTGAAAGCACTGCTCCCAGTCCCACATTACTGGCATCTGTGTACAGTACGAATGGCAGACCGTAGTCAGGGTAGGCTAGGATCTCTTCACCCGTCAAGGCCCCTTTCATTTGTCTGAAGGAGTGTTCTTCTGCTTCTCCCCAGTGAAATGGCGGGCCGGAGATCTTTCCTCTCTTCTTTGGGTGGCCTACCAGGAGCTCTTGCAAAGGCGCTGCCATTTTCGTGTAGCCCTTGATGAACCTTCTGTAGTAGCCTACCAAGCCAAGGAACTGACGTACCTCCCGGACGGTAGTAGGTGTGGGCCATTCCTGGATGACTGTGACCTTCTCTGGGTCCGGTGCTACTCCTTCTGCACTGACCACGTGACCTAGGTACTGGACCTTTGGCTTCAGTAAATGGCACTTGGATGGTTTCAGCTTCATTCCATATCGGGATAGTGCTTCAAAGACTTCAGCCAGGTGTTTCAGGTGGTCCTCGTAGGTCTTGGAGTACACGATGACATCATCCAGGTAGAGCAGGACGGTTTCAAAGTTGAGGTGCCCTAGGCAGCATTCCATAAGCCTCTGGAAGGTCCCGGGGGCATTGCAGAGTCCAAATGGCATGCTGTTGAACTCACAGGGGCCCATTGGGGTGGTGAAGGCCGTCTTCTCCCGATCTTCTTCTGCTACAGATACTTGCCAGTAGCCACTAGTAAGATCTAGGGTAGAAAAGTAGTTAGAGGCTTTCAAGGCAGCGAGGAATTCCTCTATCCTTGGCAAAGGGTAGGCATCCTTGTGTGTTATCTGATTTATCCGTCTGTAATCCACACACATCCTCATCGTGCCATCCTTCTTTCTCACCAGGACCAGGGGAGCCGCCCAGGGGCTGCAACTGTCCCTTATGACTCCTGCCTCCTTCATGTCCTTCAGCATGTCCTTTGTGCGCTGGTAATGGGCTGGTGGAATAGGCCTATGTCTTTCCTTAATGGGAGGATGACTGCCTGTGGGTATGTGATGTTGCACCCCTTTGATCCTACCAAAGTCTAGTGGGTTCTTACTAAAGACCTGCTCGTATTCCTGCACGACCCTGTAAACCCCATGTTTCTGGTAGACGGGTGTAGAGTCAGTCCCCACGTGTAGTTTCTGGCACCAGTCCTCTAACTGCTTTTGGGAGGTCTCATCCTCTGTTGAGTCAGCTTGTGTCAGGGGACCTACAGGTGTTATGGCGTCATCTGAGCATGTAAACAGTTTGGCTATGGTAGCGTACCTTGGTAGTCTGGCTTCCTCCTCCCCACAGTTCAACACTCGTACAGGCACTCGTCCCTTGTGTACATCAACTACCCCCCTGGCTGTCAGAATCGTGGGCCAGTGGTCTGAATGAGTGGGCTCTAGTACAGCCTGGTAATCTTGTCCTCTGAGACCTACCGCTGCTCTACACCACATCATCATTTCACTCCGTGGGGGTATCACAATGGGGTTAGCATCCATCACCCGTACACTACCAATCTCACCGCCAGTCTGTTTTACCTGTTGCTTCCTCAGAATGATTCGGATCTCCTTTTGCAAGGCTCTTTGCGACCTGCCCTCAGCACCTTCAACAATCTGGTGAAGCAACAACAACACTTCCCCTAGGCAATTTTCTATGACATTAGTGCCTAAAATCATTTGCGGGTTCCTTTCTCTAATATCAGTGTCCACAACAATCAGTCCTTGTCCCTTCATTTCCTGCCTTCCCACCTTTATGGTTACCTCTTTGACCCCGATCTGGTCTATAGGTTGTCCGTTGGCAGCATAGATGGTGAGGGAGGGGTCCGGTGGTCGGAGATAGTCGTCCAACCAAAACCTACGATAAAGGACATACGGGATCGTGGTGACCTGAGAGCCGGTGTCCAATAATGCCGGGGTAGGGATCCCGTCCAGGACAATGGACAGGACAGGACGTCCACCCACGTACTGATCACAGCAGCGACCTGGGCCTGATCTTCTTAATCCTGAGGACTGGCCCCCGGCCCCAGGTTTGGCTCGTTTAAAGGACAGGCCCTTGCATAGTGTCCTGCCTCCTGGCAACGACGACAGATGGGTTGTCCAGATGAGTCATAGCGATCACTGCTCCTGCCTCGGGTTGGGGGACCTCTTCTCCTCCGCATCCAAGGGACGTCCTCTGGGTTGTCAGCTAGCAGGATCCGATGAGGGACTTTGGTCTCTGAGGGCAACTGCATTGCTTTCAGGATTTGTGCGACGTCCTTAGTGAGCTGTTGCACCTGGGAGGATAGCGTACTTATGGTCTCTGCTGGCGCGTTGAGTCCTTTTGCAGTTATCAGGGTCTGCGAGGAGGATTCCGCTCCTGCAGCCGTGGAACTGGCAGGCCATGCTGGTGCGACGGGGTCTGTGTCCACAGGAGGTTGGAGTGCTTTCACTGCACTGTCTTTCAGAATGGCAAAGTCCACGTCAGGGTGTTCCAGGGACCACAGCTTCATCTGCTTCCCATCCTCAGGAGAGCGCAGGCCCCGCAAGAATTGTTCCTTCATCATCCGGTTTCCTTCCTGATCACTGACAGGGTCCACCAGCTTGAGAGCCCGTAGTGCAGCCTGCAGCCTGAGGGCATAGTCTCTTATACTATCTTGGGGCTTCTGACGGCAGTTATAGAAGTCCGTCCTCAGCTCTCCCTCTGTGCGGTGTTCAAAAGCAGCTGCTAGTTTGGCAAAGATGGTCTCAACAGAGCCCCGGTCATCATTGGTCCAGGACTCAGCCTCCAATTCTGCTGCTTCAGTCAATTGTCCCAGCACCACAGCGGCCCTCTGCTTACCAGTCATCGCGTGCATGTCTAGCAGGGTGTTGATCTTCTTCTTAAACCCGGTCAGCGTGTCTATTTTACCGGCGTATTGGGGCAGCCATTGCGCTCCTGGGACATACAGTAAGGAAACTGGCATTATGGGGGAGACTTCGGCCGGCGCAGCTGCGACCGCGGCACCGGCACCGGGCGCTGCTGCGTCCAGCGCGAACGGGGCTGGCATCGCTTGGGCTGCGTCGCCCTGACCAGGGGCATTACCTCCTGCAGCGTCCATTTTTCTTCAGAAATCCCCGCGCTCCCTTTCCACTTCCTGGATCAGAACGCTCTCTGAATTGTGGGGGTTCTGGGGCGGCCACACCTCTTCGTGGGCGGTGCTCTTCTCCCTCGCGCGGGCTGCAGCGCGCGCTTTTGAAGATGGCAATATGGCGGCGGTTCAATTTTTGCGGTCGGACCTCTGAGGCACACGGTCACCTGTCTGAACAGGTCTAGTCCTTATCCTGTTCGTGACGCCAGAAGTTGTGAAGCCCCGCTAGTATGTGTCGGTGCAGTACCTTCAGGGACTCCACGTGGATGGAACAGTCTGGTCACAGGTAGGGAACCTTCTTTTAGGATTGTCGTGACGCCACTCTCAGTATTGCGGTCAGCGGGGACCGCCACTGCAGATTAAGGGATGCCTGGGGCTGATGGTGGGTGCAGTCAGTATATTAGCCCCCTGAGAGTGAGGCAAGCCCCAGGCCCCTGTGTATGTGGGTGGGACCACAGGTCGCAGAATGACTCAAACACAGTCCAAGAAGTCTTTCAACGTGTTTACTCACTGTTTGGAGGTCACGGTGAGATGCCCGGGCGACACTGTGATAACCAGGTTGAACCAGGAATTCCAGGAGGCCGTTCTGAGGGTAGCTGTCCACTCGCCTTCCTTGCACTCTTTCTGTTTTAGGAGGATCCTTTGCTTGAAGCGTGGTAGGACCCCTCCAGGGAAGCTGTTACCACCCTGCTCCCCTCTCTCTGGCCCGTCTGCCGGCAGCGTGGCCTTGGTGGGATGGCTTCTGGCCCTGTCCCCTTATGGGCCTGGTGATTTCTGCTTGGCTCAAGCTCTGTGTAGTCGTGGTGAGGGCATGAAGTACCCCCCCCACCTGTAGGTTAAGCAGCTCTGGATGATCTGCTGCCTGTACTGGGGACCTAGTTCCCCTTGTGTGCTCGGATACCGGGATCTCCGTACTCAGCCACCCTTCTCTCTGGATGATTTTCAGGCCGACCCACGGTACTCCTTTCTCCCCCGCTTTCAGCTACTGCACTCCTCAGGACCTGTCTGACACGAGAGCTCCTCTGCTCCCTTCCACACACTTCAACTTCTTCCTCCAGACTCTTCTCTTCCTCTCTCTCTCTCTGCCCTGCTTCCTAGCAACCAGCCCCTGAACACACCCCCAGCTGGGAATTGAAAGTTAACCCCTTCTGGCTACCCAAGGGTCCCCTCTGGTAATGTGGGAGGCCTGGTCACTATATGTTTGTGTGTGCACCTCATCCTGGCCTTTGGAGATTACCTGGAAGCATTGTTCCCGCATGGGTGCAATACTCTGTGGTGCCTGACCAGGTCAGGGGCGCCACAATGTCACGTAACCTGAACTCCCTGTTGTGATCTGGTTGTGATTACATCACTCATGGTCTCTGGTTTTTACAGCACCGCGTCGTTTACGGGACCTCATCGATTCGATGGTTGGCGCACAGCCCTATGGTTACATCGCATGCACAGAGCAGCAGCTGCTTCTTATGTGCATCCAGTCTGATGGCAAGAAAGGAGACTGGAAACAATATACAATGTAAAGGGATCACCTACAAATTATTTTTATTAGTATGAAGGGGAAAAAGACTACAAATATAAAAACAATTAAAGATCCCAATAGGCTACGTGTACAGATTTAGGAGATCCCACCATCGAGCAATCACTGATCCTCATCAGCCTGAGCAATGGTAGTATACAGGGTACTAGACAATATAAATTAGCATCTATATAAATATAGATAGATATGTTGTGCCAACATGGAGTGATAATTATTGAAGTAAACCTGGTGTCATACCTGATAAGCATAAGTGAAATCATGCAAAGAAATATTCCACAGATAAAGATTACAAAGGAATTAATATATTGCCAGCACAACCTAACCATCAGTTTGAATAGCAATGGAGGATTCAGGAGTGAGGGGTGTCATAAATATAAATACTGATAAAAACTATGTAAATTAGGCAATGATAAGATGAGGAAGAAAGACCCCATAGATATCACAACCCAAACTCGTTGGCTCCTCGGACGTGAAGTAAATTCTTTTCTGTTTCCTATATGCCCAAAATTCTGGTATATATGGCCCCCATCCTGGTATATATGGCCCCCCTTGTGGTATATATTTCCCATTCTGGTATAAATAATCCTCATCGAGGTATATATGTCCCTTATTCTGGTATATAAAGCCCAATATGATATATATGGCCCAAATACTGGTATAGATATCCCCATCCTGGGCTCATCCTGGTGTATATGGCACCCATCCTGGTTTATAGAATGTAAGCCCGCAAGGGTAGGGTCCTCTTGCCTCCATACCAGTCTGTCTATTGTAACTTGTACATGTATTTTGTATGTAATAACCCCTTCTCATGTACAGCACCATGGAATCAATGGTGCTCTATAAATAAATATAAATATTAATAATAATAATAATAATAATAATAATAATATGTGTCCCACAATAATCCTGGTAAATAAGTCTTCTATCCTAGGCCCCTGCCTGGTAGATATAGTCCCTGCTCTGCGTCTGCATAACAAAACAAAACAAAACACTCATTGTTCTCAGCTCCCCTGCCGCCCTGCTTCCTCTTCTACAGTGCAGGAGTATACTCATCTACAGTGCAGGGCAGATTATATCGGCACTATGGTGCATTACGTCATTACTATGCGCCCCCAGCCACTGCATGCCAATGTTAGCTGCTGGTGTCTCATTGGCCAGCAGAGCTTATAGCGGCGCAGAGTCCCAATAGGCCTCTGTGCCACTATACACTTCAGCTGGTTGTGCGTTCTCTGCAACCCACATCCAGCTGAAGTGGGCACTGGGGACGGCGGACCCCTGCTCCCCATATCCATCCGCTATACACTTAAGCTGGTTGTGCATCCTCTGCATCCAACATCTAGCTGTAGTGGGCACTGGGGTCGGCAGGCCCCTGCTACCCTTATCCAGCAATAAGGATGTTCTTCAAGCTGAGCTGTGTGTCTGTCTGTGTTATAGCTGAGATGTGTGTGCATGTGTCTGTTGTAGTTCAGCTATGTGTGTATGTTCTAGCTGAGCTATGTACGTGTGGCGCCCCAGGACCTGGTCGCCACAACAGCATTGCCCTCCCAAAGGGTTAATGCTGAGCCTGGAGGTAATTGGGAGGTCCATTGGCCAGCAAGTTTAACATCCAACGCAGTTCTCCCTCCGGCCAGCAGGGGGAGCTCTGAACCTGGGATTCCAGGGAGCATCCCTTAAGTCTGATCTGAGGGAGGAAGTAGTGGTCAGTCTGTAGAGAGCAGTAGAAGTGAACAGACGCAGAGTGAGCTGTCCTGTGGATCTGGGGCCTAGAGCTAGAGTAGCTTGGCCCAGAGAAGCAGGAGTAGCTGAGAGGCAGCGGAGAGACTCGGACATCGGAGTCTGTGGCCACCAGGGCTTAAACATACTCCCTGGTAGCCGAATCCGAAGGGCAGGAGAGCTGCAAGCACCTGGCCCAAAAACATCCCAAAGATACAGCTGCAGCATCAAGGCCCGGTGTGGACTCCAGCAGAGAAGCACCAGAGAGGGCCTGCGCAGCCTGCTACAGAGGGAAAGGGACGTACCATCAGTCCCAGCAGCAAAGAGGGCCATAGCTGGATTCAGAGAACAAAGAAAAGTACAGGAGTAGGCCTCATACTCAGCTGGCCAGAAAGATCACCCCAAGTACTTCCAGGTCGACCGGATCCCCATCACCACCTGTAACGGTCTCCCAGGACTGGACTGTTTCCAAAGTAAAAGAGGAAAAGGTAAAGAGACTGTTGTTTGTGCCTGGTTCTTTCATTGCCTGTCGGCCCTGCACCGTGTTAGCCACACAACCCCATAGACTTCCACGAGCACTAACAGTGTCCCCGGGGCTCCGCTCCACCTGTGGGGAGCAGTACCACCATTGCTGCTATAACATCACCCCGGAGGCCTCACACAGCAGCGGCGGCTTAATAGCCGCAGACCACAGGTGGCGCCACGAACACAAACTTTATTCATCAAGCCACATATTCTACTGACACCCACCAGGGCCACGGAGCCGGGCCCAGCCACCACTGACTACCACCGGACTAGTCCGGCCCGGCACCGGGTGTCCCATAGCCCTGGGGTGGGCGAGTCAACTTTGGCGTCACGAACAGGATTTCGTGCCCGGTCCCACCGGGTACTGTGCGCCTGCAGAAACTGTGCTTAAAAGACTGTGTTACTGTTTGCAAACTGCCGCCGCCATTAGCCCCGCTGAGCGCAGGAAGAAGGGGGGCGTGCCTGACAAAGAGCGCGAAGGGAGCGCGCCATCAGAGCAGAGCGCTGTTAACCCCGCGCGACCCAGAAGGGAATTTGAAAAGTGAACGGAGCCTGGTAAGGTTCACTAAGGGGGAGGAAGATGTCCGACTCGGAGGGAGGGCAGGTGGCTGCCATAGCCCGAGACGCCGCAGCACCAGCCGAAGCAATCCCAGTCGCCGTCGCCCCAGCCCCCGCTGTAGCGCCGATAATGCCGATCACAATGCCGTACATCCCGGGAGCGGAGTGGCTGCCGCAGTACTCCGGGGAGTCCCATACCTTGAGCGACTTCAGAGAAAGTCTGCACAGCTTGTTCCGGGTGTATCCTCTGACTGAGAGCCAGAAGGTGGGCATATTAATGGGGCAGCTAGCGGGCGCGGCCCAGCGTGAAGTGAAGTCCTGGCCTGATACAGATAAAGGGACAGCAACCCAGATACTGGCCAAGCTAAAGAGTACTTTTGACACCTGCACCGCAGCAGAAATAAAGATGAGATTCTTTGGGTGCAAACAACGGGCCACAGACAGCATAAGGGACTATGCCTTAAACTTGCAGGAGGCCCTGAAAACAGTTAAACAGGTGGACCCAGAGAGTGTACATGAAGAACACAAACTCCTAACTGAGCAGTTCATAGAGGGGCTCCTGTCAGATGCCCACAGGACCCAGCTGCGTATCATGGTCCTGCAGAACCCTGCTCTGGACTTTGCAAAGTTTAAGGACCAGGCCATCCGGGTACTGAGAGAATCTACACCGAATGACCCAGTATCCCTCCGGCCTCTTGCTATCACGTACCCCGGGGTGGTGCCTGCAACACCAGCTGCTGCAGGGGCCGAGGCGCAGTCCCTGGAAAAGGATCCCACTGCAGAGCTCAGACAGCAGGTCCGGGAGCTGACCAAGACTGTAGCTGCCCTTGCCAAGACCGTGCAGTCTCTATGTGGCGCCCTAGGACCTGGTCGCCACAACAGCATTGCCCTCCCAAAGGGTTAATGCTGAGCCTGGAGGTAATTGGGAGATCCATTGGCCAGCAGGTTTAACACCCAACACAGTTCTCCCTCCGGCCAGCAGGGGGAGCTCTGAACCTGGAATTCCAGGGAGCCTTCCTCTACCTGACCAGAGGGAGGAAGTGGAGTCAGTCTGAAGGGAGTAGTGAAAGTGAACAGACGCAGAGTGAGCTGTCCTGTGAATCTGGGGCCTAGAGCTGGAGCAGCTTGGCCCAGAGAAGCAGGAATAGCTGAGAGGCAGCAGAGAGACTCAGACATCGGAGTCTGTGGTTGCCAGGGTATAAAATCCGTCCCTGGTAGCCGAGTCCGAAGGGCAGGAGAGCTGCAAGCCCCTGGCCCAGAAAGATCCAAGGTACAGCTGCAGCATCAGGGCCCGGTGTGGACTCCAGCGGAGAAGCACCAGAGAGAGGGTCTGCGCAGCCACCTACAGAAAGAAGGGACGTGCCATCGGTCCCAGCAGCAAAGAGGGCCATTGCTGGATTCAGAGAAGCAGGGTCCTATCATCACAAAGCAAAGTACAGGAGTAGGCCTCATACTCAGCTGGCCAGAAAGATCATCCCAAGTACTTCCAGGCCGACCGGATCCCCATCACCACCTGTAACGGTCTCCCAGGACTGGACTGTTCCCAGAGTAAAAGAGGAAAAGGTAAAGAGACTGTTGTTTGTGCCTGGTTCTTTCCTCGCCTGTCGGCCCTGCACCGTGTTAGCCACACAACACCATAGACTTTCACGGGCACCAACGGTATCCCGGGGCATCGCTCCACCTGTGGGGAGCAGTACCATCATAGCTGTCATAACATCACCCCGGAGTTCTCCCATAACAGCGGCGGCTTAATAGCCGCATACCACAGGTGGCGTCACGAACATTAACTCTAACTCATCAGCCACATATTCAACTGACACCCACCAGGGCCACGGAGCCGGGCCCAGCCACCACTGACTACCACCGGACTAGTCCGGCCCGGCACCGGGTGTCCCATAGCCCTGGGGTGGGCGAGTCAACTTTTGGCGTCACGAACAGGATTTCGTGCCCGGTCACACCGGGTACTGTGCGCCTGAAGAATTGCGCTTTAAAGACTGTGTTACTGCGTGTTTCACTGTTTGAAAACTGCCGCCGCCATTAGCCTCACTGAGCGCAGGAAGAAGGGGGGCGTGCCTGACAAAGAGCGCGAAGGGAGCGCGCCATCAGAGCAGAGCGCTGTTAACCCCGCGCGACCCGGAAGAAAATTTGAAAAGTGAACGGAGCCTGGTAAGGTTCACTAAGGGGGAGGAAGATGTCCGACGCAGAGGGAGGGCAGGTGGCTGCCATAGCCCGAGACGCCGCAGCACCAGCCGAAGCGATCCCTGTCGCCGTCGCCCCAGCCCCCGCTGTAGCGCCGGTAATGCCGATCACCATGCCGTACATACCGGGAGCAGAATGGCTGCCGCAGTACTCCGGGGAGTCCCATACCTTGAGCGACTTCAGAGAAAGCCTGCACAGCTTGTTCCGGGTGTATCCGCTGACTGAGAGCCAGAAGGTGGGCATATTAATGGGACAGCTAGCCGGCGCAGCCCAGCGTGAAGTGAAGTCCTGGCCTGATACAGATAAAGGGACAGTAACCCAGATACTGGCCAAGCTAAAGAGTACTTTTGACACCCGCACCGCAGCAGAGATAAAGATGAGATTCTTTGGGTGCAAGCAGCGGGCCACAGACAGCATAAGGGACTATGCCTTAAACCTGCAGGAGGCCCTGAAAGCGGTTAAACAAGTGGACCCAGAGAGTGTACGTGAGGAACACAAACTCCTAACCGAGCAGTTCATAGAGGGGCTCCTGTCAGATGCCCACAGGACCCAGCTGCGTATCATGGTCCTGCAGAACCCTGCTCTGGACTTTGCAAAGTTTAAGGACCAGGCCATCCGGGTACTGAGAGAATCTACACCGAATGACCCAGTACCCCTCCGGCCTCTTGCTATCACGTACCCCGGGGTGGTGCCTGCAACACGAGCCACTGCAGGGGCTGAGGCGCAGTCCCTGGATAAGGATCCCACTGCAGAGCTCAGACAGCAGGTCCAGGAGCTGACCAAGACTGTGGCTGCCCTTGCCAAGACCGTGCAGTCTCTACAAGTGACCCCATCGCCTGCAAGAATCGAGTTGGCCTCCAGCCCAGATGACGTCCCATGGATGCGACAGAGGAGGGTTCCGCCGACCCGAGGCAGAGACACAGACCGGTATGATTCAACGGGACAACCGATCTGCCGCCGCTGCAGCCAGGCGGGCCACATTGCACGATACTGTCCTTTAAATGGGCCGAGCCTGGGGCCAGGAGCCGACCCCCAGGTGTAAGGAAGCCCGGCTCAACACCCAGCCGCAGCAAGTATGTGGGAGGACGACCGGTCCTTCCTATTGTGCTGGATGGGATCCCTTTGAATGCCCTCCTGGATACGGGGTCCCAGGTAACAACCATCCCCTACAAACTGTACAAAAGATATTGGGCTGATTCAGACATTGACCATGGCCCAGATGATGATTTAACAATTGTGGCCAGTAATGGTCAGCCCTTACCTCAAATTGGGTACAAAGAAGTAACCATTAAAGTGGGGCGGGTAGAATTGCCGTGTCAGGGGATGATAATTGTAGATATTGATCGCAAAGAATCTGACCCATTGGTAACCATTGGTACAAATGTGATAGAAAATTGTGTTGCCGAAGTGATAATTTTGTTGCAACAGGCGTCTGAAACTGCCAGCTCCGGGCAGCAGCGTGCCCTACAGAGGGAGATCAGAGCCCTGATGAGGAGGCAGCAGGTAGAGCTGGCCGGAGGAGAAATTGGCAGTGTGAGGGTAAGTGACCCCCTCCCCATTGCAATACCCCCAAGAAGTGAAATGTTGATATGGTGTCGGGCAGCAATAGGCCTCAAGGGTCAGGATTACCATGCCTTGGTAGAACCGGTGTATTCAGACAGCAGGCCTGGAGTCCTGATAGCCAGAGGGGTAGCAGACGTCCGCAAGGGGAGAGTGCCCATCCGTGTCCTGAATTGTGGGGAGGAGGAAGCCAAATTGCCCCGGTACGCCACTGTAGCAAAACTGTACACTGTCAGCAACAACACCATCAAAGCAGTGGAACCCTTGATCCCGTCCGACCAGGCGGAAGACAATGGCTCCAAGGGGCAGCTGGAAGACTGGTGCCAAAACTTACATGTGGGCACCGACTCCACCCCCTCACACCAAAAGCATGGGGTTTACCGGGTGGTACAGGAGTACGAGCGGGTCTTCAGCAAACACCCCCTAGATTTTGGGCAGGTGAAAGGGGTTAAACATCAAATCCCCACGGGTGATCATCCTCCCGTTAAAGAGAGATACCGCCCTGTACCCCCCGCACAGTATCAGCGTGCCAAAGAAATGTTACGGGAAATGAAGGAGGCTGGGGTTATCAGAGATAGTTGTAGCCCCTGGGCAGCTCCACTAGTGCTCGTAAAGAAAAAAGATGGTACAATGAGAATGTGTGTAGATTACAGGCAAATTAACCGCATTACACATAAAGATGCTTATCCACTACCCAGAATAGAGGAGTCACTAACAGCCTTAAAGTCAGCTAACTATTTCTCCACCTTGGATCTCACCAGTGGGTATTGGCAGGTTCCCGTGGCAGAGGCGGACAAGGAGAAGACTGCATTCACGACGCCAATGGGCCTCTGCGAGTTCAACTGTATGCCATTCGGGCTCTGCAACGCCCCAGGGACATTCCAACGGTTGATGGAGTGCTGCTTGGGCCACCACAACTTCGAAACCGTGCTGTTGTACCTGGATGACGTCATAGTCTACTCCAAGACTTATGAAGACCACCTGAAGCACTTAGCAGAAGTGTTTGAGTCTTTGTCAAAATATGGCCTGAAGATCAAGCCGTCCAAATGTCACCTCTTGAAGCCAAAGGTACAGTACCTGGGTCATGTGGTCAGCGCAGAAGGTGTGGCACCTGATCCGGAGAAAGTCACCGTAATCAAGGACTGGCCAAGACCCACCACGGTAAAGGAGGTGCGGCAGTTCCTTGGGCTGGTGGGCTACTACCGAAGGTTCATTGATGGTTTCACCAAGATAGCAGCGCCCCTTCAAGATCTCCTGGTGGGCCAGCCAAAGCAGGCTAAGAAGCAGAGCCCTCCCTTTGAATGGAGCAGCCAACTAGAAACATCCTTTGTCCAGCTGAAAGGGGCTCTCACGGGAGAAGAAATTCTGGCCTACCCTGACTACAGCCAGCCGTTTGTACTGTATACAGACGCCAGCAACGTGGGCCTGGGAGCCGTGTTGTCCCAGGTGCAGGGAGGCAGAGAGAAGGTGATCGCGTACGCCAGTAGGAAGCTTCGGCCCACAGAAAGGAATCCAGAAAACTACAGTTCCTTCAAGCTGGAGTTCCTCGCTATTGTTTGGGCAGTGACTGAACGCTTCAAGCACTATCTGGCGTCGGCCAAGTTCACCATCTTCACGGACAACAATCCGTTGACACACCTGGCAACAGCCAAGTTAGGTGCGTTGGAACAGCGGTGGATGGCCCGGCTGTCTAACTTTGACTTTACCATCAAGTATCGGGCTGGCAAGAAGAATAACAATGCTGATGCGCTGTCCAGAATGCCTCACTTACCCGAATCTGGAGAAGACCTGGATGAACTCGAAGAGATAGAGTTACCGGCTTTCCATCATCAGGGTGTTTCCCAGTGTGAGCATGCTGTGGGAGTGAAGCGCTCGAGCCAACACGAGGTCTCGGTTAACCCATTACTCCACCATAATTGGGAAGAAACACAGAATGGTGACCCGGCCGTGCGATTGGTCAAAGAGAAGCTAGCGCAAGCTGAGACCCATCTTGGCCCAGACGCTCCAGAGGAAGCCCAGCAGCTGTGGAAGGAGAGGGGACGACTGTTCACCTACCAAGGCAAGCTCTGCAAGAGATATGTCAACTATCGAACAAATGAGCTTGTCTGGCAGATAGTGGTTCCGCAGAGGGATGCTCCAATGGTCCTAGCCGCGTATCATGATAACGCAGGACACTTCGGGTGGAAGAAGTTGGAGGCATTACTCCGTGATCGGTTCTACTGGGTGCACATGAGAAAGATGATCGAGAAATGGTGCCGAGACTGTGGCCCGTGTAACTTGAGGCGGAAAGATGATGCCAGCCAAAGGTCTCCCCTACAGCCAATTGTCACGAAGCAGCCCCTGGAGTTGGTGGCCCTGGACCACGTGAAGTTGACACCAAGTCGGTCAGGCTATGTGTACGCCCTCACCATTGTGGACCATTACTCTCGTTTCCTGGTAGTAGTGCCTGTGAAGGACCAGACAGCCAGGACGGCAGCTAGAGCGTTCCAGGCATCCTTTTGTCGACCGCACGGCTATCCGGAAAGGGTACTGACGGATCAGGGTCCTGCATTCGAGGCTGAAGTGTTCCAAGAGTTCTGTAACATGTACGGTTGTAAGAAAATTCGAACCACACCGTACCACCCCCAGACCAATGGACTGTGCGAGAAAATGAACCATGTGGTTATTGATATGCTGAAGACCCTACCGCTGGAAGAGAGGAACCAATGGCCAGAAAAGTTGCCAGATCTGGTAGACCTGTACAACCACATCCCAGTGACTTCGACCAATTGCAGCCCCGCTTACCTGATGCGAGCCAGACCAGGCAAGTTGCCTGTAGACTTTGAGATGGGGACTGTGTCGCCTGAGGCGGTTCAAGAAATAGAGGATTGGGATGCAGAACGGCAGCAGCGGTACCGTAAGGTCCAGGAGTGCGTGGAAAGGAGCCTGTCTCAAGCAAGAACGAGACAAGAACAGCATTACAATCAAACAGCCCCAGCAACTCCCTTAGCACCTGGAGAACAAGTCCTCAAGAAGAAGCGGAAGACGCATAAGTTGGATGATCAGTGGGAAAACGAGCCCTACACCATTATCCCCTCCAACTTTGACAATAGTAAGGTATGCCTCATAAGCAAAGATGAAGGCAAGACCTGCCAAGCAATTTCCCGAGACCGCCTGAAGACGTGCCCTGAGCGGTGCAAAGTTCAAAAGGAAGTGGAGGAAGTTCAAGAAGAGGGGGAAGAGATGATACAAACAATCCTCGGCAAATTCCCCAAGACTTGGACCCGCATAAATGGTGCCGTAGTGGTACCGGTCCTGACGTTCCCACAGTTGGTCGAGCCAGAAACAGAACAGGTTCCGGATTCACCCAAAGAACCGTCCGCCCCGACACGAGGTGACACGCCAGCAGTGGAACAGGAGGATCAACCCCCTGTCAGTGGTGAACCTGTCATACCCTTGGCGACTCTTAGACCACATGGGCGATCATCATGCATACCTATTGGGGTTAGGCCTACCGGTAGTGCTGAGATAGGAGACACACTAAGTAGTCAGGGACAAACACCAGAGCTACGCAGGTCCCAACGCAGCACTCGGGGACAACCCCCTCTAAAGTATAGGGAATCAAATGTATAAAGGAGAAAGAAAGAGTATTTATTGGAATGTAAATAGTTATGCGAAATGTCTGTAATGTTGTGTACAAAATGTTTTTCTTTTTCTTTGATTGTGAAAATGGACAATTGGGCCACTGGACTATGGGTGGCCAACACCTAAATTGTTCATAGTTAGCACCAGTGTGCTCGACACCCCTGAAGAAAAACCCGTCCGGCGTGCATAGAGTGGGGTCATCAATGCTCTGACGCACGCCCAGAGCCTACGTTGGGGGTTTTATCGCGGCGGGTCCCCCATGGAGCAGTGTAATGGACACCCGGCAGGGAGCCACACTGGACTCTTATAGTACTGTTTGAATTTGTAACGTTAAAGAGAATGTGCCTCCCATATTGGGATGAAATGTATGACATGTTATGTTTTGTTTCCACAGTCCGGGAGTACTGAATTTAACTAAGGGGGAGTGTGGCGCCCTAGGACCTGGTCGCCACAACAGCATTGCCCTCCCAAAGGGTTAATGCTGAGCCTGGAGGTAATTGGGAGATCCATTGGCCAGCAGGTTTAACACCCAACACAGTTCTCCCTCCGGCCAGCAGGGGGAGCTCTGAACCTGGAATTCCAGGGAGCCTTCCTCTACCTGACCAGAGGGAGGAAGTGGAGTCAGTCTGAAGGGAGTAGTGAAAGTGAACAGACGCAGAGTGAGCTGTCCTGTGAATCTGGGGCCTAGAGCTGGAGCAGCTTGGCCCAGAGAAGCAGGAATAGCTGAGAGGCAGCAGAGAGACTCAGACATCGGAGTCTGTGGTTGCCAGGGTATAAAATCCGTCCCTGGTAGCCGAGTCCGAAGGGCAGGAGAGCTGCAAGCCCCTGGCCCAGAAAGATCCAAGGTACAGCTGCAGCATCAGGGCCCGGTGTGGACTCCAGCGGAGAAGCACCAGAGAGAGGGTCTGCGCAGCCACCTACAGAAAGAAGGGACGTGCCATCGGTCCCAGCAGCAAAGAGGGCCATTGCTGGATTCAGAGAAGCAGGGTCCTATCATCACAAAGCAAAGTACAGGAGTAGGCCTCATACTCAGCTGGCCAGAAAGATCATCCCAAGTACTTCCAGGCCGACCGGATCCCCATCACCACCTGTAACGGTCTCCCAGGACTGGACTGTTCCCAGAGTAAAAGAGGAAAAGGTAAAGAGACTGTTGTTTGTGCCTGGTTCTTTCCTCGCCTGTCGGCCCTGCACCGTGTTAGCCACACAACACCATAGACTTTCACGGGCACCAACGGTATCCCGGGGCATCGCTCCACCTGTGGGGAGCAGTACCATCATAGCTGTCATAACATCACCCCGGAGTTCTCCCATAACAGCGGCGGCTTAATAGCCGCATACCACAGGTGGCGTCACGAACATTAACTCTAACTCATCAGCCACATATTCAACTGACACCCACCAGGGCCACGGAGCCGGGCCCAGCCACCACTGACTACCACCGGACTAGTCCGGCCCGGCACCGGGTGTCCCATAGCCCTGGGGTGGGCGAGTCATCTACAAGTGACCCCATCACCTGCAAGAATCGAGTTGGCCTCTAGCCCAGATGACGTCCCGTGGATGCGACAGAGGAGGATTCCGCCGACCCGAGGCAGAGACACAGACCGGTATGATTCAACGGGACAACCGATCTGCCGCCGCTGCAGCCAGGCGGGCCACATTGCACGACACTGTCCTTTAAATGGGCCGAGCCTGGGGCCAGGAGCCGACCCCCAGGTGTAAGGAAGCCCGGCTCAACCCCCAGCCGCAGCAAGTATGTGGGAGGACGACCGGTCCTTCCTATTGTGCTGGATGGGATCCCTGTGAATGCCCTCCTGGATACGGGGTCCCAGGTAACAACCATCCCCTATAAACTGTACAAAAGATATTGGGCTGATTCAGACATTGACCATGGCCCAGATGATGATTTAACAATTGTGGCCAGTAATGGTCAGCCCTTACCTCAAATTGGGTACAAAGAAGTAACCATTAAAGTGGGGCGGGTAGAATTGCCATGTCAGGGGATGATAATTGTAGATATTGATCGCAAAGAATCTGACCCACTGCTAACCATTGGTACAAATGTGATAGAAAATTGTATTGCCGAAGTGATAATTTTGCTGCAACAGGCGTCTGAAACTGCCAGCTCCGGGCAGCAGCGTGCCCTACAGAGGGAGATCAGAGCCCTGATGAGGCAGCAGCAGGTAGAGCTGGCCGGAGGAGAAATTGGCAGTGTGAGGGTAAGTGACCCCCTCCCCATTGCAATACCCCCAAGAAGTGAAATGTTGATATGGTGTCGGGCAGCAATAGGCCTCAAGGGTCAGGACTACCATGCCTTGGTAGAACCGGTGTATTCAGACAGTAGGCCTGGAGTCCTGATAGCCAGAGGGGTAGCAGACGTCCGCAAGGGGAGAGTGCCCGTCCGTGTCCTGAATTGTGGGGAGGAGGAAGCCAAATTGCCCCGGTACACCACTGTAGCAAAACTGTACACTGTCAGCAACAATACCATCAAAGCAGTGGAACCCTTGATCCCGTCCGACCAGGCGGAAGACAATGGCTCCAAGGGGCAGCTGGAAGACTGGTGCCAAAAATTACATGTGGGCACTGACTCTACCCCCTCACACCAAAAGCATGGGGTTTACCGGGTGGTACAGGAGTACGAGCGGGTCTTCAGCAAACAACCCCTAGATTTTGGACAGGTGAAAGGGGTTAAACATCAAATCCCCACGGGTGATCATCATCCCATTAAAGAGAGATACCGCCCTGTACCCCCCGCACAGTATCAGCGTGCCAAAGAAATGTTACGGGAAATGAAGGAGGCTGGGGTTATCAGAGATAGTTGTAGCCCCTGGGCAGCTCCACTAGTGCTCGTAAAGAAAAAAGATGGTACTATGAGAATGTGTGTAGATTACAGGCAAATTAACCGCATTACACATAAAGATGCTTATCCACTGCCCAGAATAGAGGAGTCACTAACAGCCTTAAAGTCAGCTAACTATTTCTCTACCTTGGATCTCACCAGTGGGTATTGGCAGGTTCCCGTGGCAGAGGCGGACAGGGAGAAGACTGCATTCACGACACCAATGGGCCTCTGTGAGTTCAACTGTATGCCATTCGGGCTCTGCAACGCCCCAGGGACATTCCAAAGGTTGATGGAGTGCTGCTTGGGCCACCACAACTTTGAAACCGTGCTATTGTACCTGGATGACGTCATAGTCTACTCCAAGACTTATGAAGACCACCTGAGGCACTTAGCAGAAATGTTTGAGTCCTTGTCGAAATATGGCCTGAAGATAAAGCCGTCCAAATGTCACCTCTTGAAGCCAAAGGTACAGTACCTGGGTCATGTGGTCAGCGCAGAAGGTGTGGCACCTGATCCGGAGAAAGTCACCGTAATCAAGGACTGGCCAAGACCCACCACGGTAAAGGAGGTGCGGCAGTTCCTTGGGCTGGTGGGCTACTACCGAAGGTTCATTGATGGTTTCACCAAGATAGCAGCGCCCCTTCAAGATCTCCTGGTGGGCCAGCCAAAGCAGGCTAAGAAGCAGAGCCCTCCATTTGAATGGAGCAGCCAACTAGAAACATCCTTTGTCCGGCTGAAAGGGGCTCTCACGGGAGAAGAAATTCTGGCCTACCCTGACTACAGCCAGCCGTTTGTACTGTATACAGACGCCAGCAACGTGGGACTGGGAGCAGTTCTGTCCCAGGTGCAGGGAGGCAGAGAGAGGGTGATAGCGTACGCCAGTAGGAAGCTTCGGCCCACAGAAAGGAATCCAGAAAACTACAGTTCCTTCAAGCTGGAGTTCCTCGCTATTGTTTGGGCAGTGACTGAACGCTTCAAGCACTATCTGGCATCGGCCAAGTTCACCATCTTCACGGACAACAATCCGTTGACACACCTGGCAACAGCCAAGTTAGGTGCGTTGGAACAGCGATGGATGGCCCGGCTGTCTAACTTTGACTTTACCATCAAGTATCGGGCTGGCAAGAAGAATAACAATGCTGATGCGCTGTCCAGAATGCCTCACTTACCCGAGTCTGGAGAAGACCTGGATGAACTCGAAGAGATAGAGTTACCGGCTTTCCATCACCAAGGTGTTTCCCAGTGTGAGCATGCTGTAGGAGTGAAGCGCTCGAGCCAGCACGAGGTCTCGGTCAACCCATTACTCCACCATAATTGGGAACAGACACAGAACGGTGACCCGGCCGTGCGATTGGTCAAAAAAAAGCTAGCACAAGCTGAGACTCATCTTGGCGCAGATGCTCCAGAAGAAGCCCAGCAGTTGTGGAAGGAGAGGGGACGACTGTTCACCTACCAAGGCAAGCTCTGCAAGAGATATGTCAACTGGCGAACGAATGAACTCGTCTGGCAGATAGTGGTCCCGCAGAGGGATGCTCCAATGGTCCTAGCAGCTTATCATGATAATGCAGGACACTTCGGGTGGAAGAAGTTGGAGACCCTACTCCGTGATCGGTTCTACTGGGTGCACATGAGAAAGACAGTCGAGAAGTGGTGCCGAGACTGTGGTCCGTGTAACCTGAGGCGGAAAGATGATGCCAGCCAGAGGTCTCCCCTACAGCCAATTGTCACGAAGCAGCCCCTGGAGTTGGTGGCCCTGGACCACGTGAAGTTAACACCAAGCCGGTCAGGCTATGTGTACGCCCTCACCATTGTGGACCATTACTCTCGTTTCCTGGTAGTAGTGCCCGTGAAGGACCAGACAGCCAGAACAGCAGCGAGAGCATTTCAGGCCTACTTTTGTCGACCTCACGGTTACCCTGAAAGGGTACTGACTGATCAGGGTCCTGCATTCGAGGCAGAAGTGTTCCAAGAGTTCTGTAACATGTACGGTTGTAAGAAAATCAGAACCACACCGTACCACCCCCAAACCAATGGATTGTACGAGAAGATGAACCATGTGGTTATTGATATGCTCAAGACTCTACCTTTGGAAGAAAGAAACCAATGGCCAGAAAAGTTACCAGATCTGGTAGACTTGTACAACCATATCCCGGTAAATTCGACCAACTGCAGCCCTGCTTACCTGATGCGAGCCAGACCTGGCAAGTTACCAGTAGACTTTGAGATGGGGACTGTGTCACCTGAGGCGGTTCAGGAAATAGAGGATTGGGATACAGAGCGGCAGCAGCGGTACCGTAAGGTCCAGGAATGCGTAGAGAGGAGCCTGTCTCAAGCAAGAACGAGACAAGAGCAGCATTACAATCAAACAGCCCCAGCAACTCCCTTAGCACCTGGAGAACAAGTCCTCAAGAAGAAGCGGAGGGCGCATAAATTGGATGATCAGTGGGAGAACGAGCCCTACACCATTATCCCCTCCAACTTTGACAATAGTAAGGTATGCCTCATAAGCAAGGATGAAGGCAAGACCTATCAAGCAGTTTCTCGGGACCGCCTGAAAGCGTGCCCTGAACGGTGCAGAACCCAAAAAGAAGTAGAAGAAGTACAAGAAAGTCCCCAAAGTCAAGAAAAAGAGGAAGAGATGATCCAAACAATCCTTGGAAAATTACCCAAAACTTGGACCCGAATAAACAATGCCATAGTGGTACCAGTCTTGACGTTCCCGCAGTTGGTCGAGCCAGAAACAGAAGAGGTTCCAGATCCACCTAAAGAACCGTCCGCTCCAACACGAGGTGACACGCCAGCAGTGGAACAGGAGGTTAAACCCCCTGCCAGTGGTGAACCTGCCGTACCCTTGGCGAATCTGAGATCCCGTAGGCAACCGACATGTATCCCTGTCAGGGTTAGGCCTACCAATCACACGGGGGGGGGGCAGACACTCTAAGTAGTCAGGGACAAACCCCAGACCTACGCCGGTCCCAACGTAGCACTCGGGGACAGCCCCCTCTAAGGTATAGAACATAGAAAGTAAAATACCTAACAGAATGTAAATAGTTATGTGAAATGTCTGTAATGTTGTGTATAAAATGCTTTTTTGTCTTAGGCGATTAAGTAAATGGACAATTGGGCCACTGGACTATGGGTGGCCAACACCTAAATTGTTCATAGTTAGCACCAGTGTGCTCAACACCCCTGAAGAAAAACTCGTCCGGCGTGCATAGAGTGGGGTCATCAATGCTCTTGACGCACGCCCAGAGCCTACGTTGGGGGTTTGATCGCGGCGGGTCCCCCATGGAGTAGTGTAATGGACACCCGGCAGGGAGCCACACTGGACTCTTATAGTAGTGTTTAAGTTTGTAACGTTTAAGTAATGCGCCTCCCATAATGGGATGAAATGTTGTAACATGTTATGTTTGTTTCCACAGTCCGGGAGTACTGAATTTAACTAAGGGGGAGTGTGGCGCCCCAGGACCTGGTCGCCACAACAGCATTGCCCTCCCAAAGGGTTAATGCTGAGCCTGGAGGTAATTGGGAGGTCCATTGGCCAGCAAGTTTAACATCCAACGCAGTTCTCCCTCCGGCCAGCAGGGGGAGCTCTGAACCTGGGATTCCAGGGAGCATCCCTTAAGTCTGATCTGAGGGAGGAAGTAGTGGTCAGTCTGTAGAGAGCAGTAGAAGTGAACAGACGCAGAGTGAGCTGTCCTGTGGATCTGGGGCCTAGAGCTAGAGTAGCTTGGCCCAGAGAAGCAGGAGTAGCTGAGAGGCAGCGGAGAGACTCGGACATCGGAGTCTGTGGCCACCAGGGCTTAAACATACTCCCTGGTAGCCGAATCCGAAGGGCAGGAGAGCTGCAAGCACCTGGCCCAAAAACATCCCAAAGATACAGCTGCAGCATCAAGGCCCGGTGTGGACTCCAGCAGAGAAGCACCAGAGAGAGGGCCTGCGCAGCCTGCTACAGAGGGAAAGGGACGTACCATCAGTCCCAGCAGCAAAGAGGGCCATAGCTGGATTCAGAGAAGCAGGGTCCTATCATAACAAAGAAAAGTACAGGAGTAGGCCTCATACTCAGCTGGCCAGAAAGATCCCCCCAAGTACTTCCAGGTCGACCGGATCCCCATCACCACCTGTAACGGTCTCCCAGGACTGGACTGTTTCCAAAGTAAAAGAGGAAAAGGTAAAGAGACTGTTGTTTGTGCCTGGTTCTTTCATTGCCTGTCGGCCCTGCACCGTGTTAGCCACACAACCCCATAGACTTCCACGAGCACTAACAGTGTCCCCGGGGCTCCGCTCCACCTGTGGGGAGCAGTACCACCATTGCTGCTATAACATCACCCCGGAGGCCTCACACAGCAGCGGCGGCTTAATAGCCGCAGACCACAGGTGGCGTCACGAACACAAACTTTATTCATCAAGCCACATATTCTACTGACACCCACCAGGGCCACGGAGCCGGGCCCAGCCACCACTGACTACCACCGGACTAGTCCGGCCCGGCACCGGGTGTCCCATAGCCCTGGGGTGGGCGAGTCATACGCAGCAGAGCTGTGTGTTTGTATAGCTATATTACAGCACAGTAATCATAGGCAGAGTGGCAGATTGAGCTGTGAGGAGGGAGAACAAACACCTACAGAGGAGAATAGAGAATTCGACTTGGATGAAAGTATGAGATGGAATAAGAATGGGAAACATACACATTACTTTTTTCATTTTGCAGACAAAGCAACACAGGCAAGAGAGAGTTGTAGCCTATGGAAAATGATAAACCAGAACGTAACAAAGGAGGTTCTGCTGCACCAGTGTGGCTCCCCTGATCTGGTCAGGCACCACTGAGTACTGCACCCATGCTGGGGGCAGTACAATACAGGTAATCCAGAAGGCTGACCGAGGTGTGATTACACAGGCGCATAGTAATCAGGTCTCCCACATCTACCTTTGATAGGGCCCCTGAGGAATCCAGGAGGGGGCGTGGCCTCCATGTCCACTCAAGGGGTGTGGTAGAGAGCCTGGTTGCTAAGTTGCATAGGCAGGCACAGAGGGGAGGGAGTAGTAAGCCAGTTAGTGAGTGCAGCTGTTAAGACAGGTGACCATGTGCCTGGGCGGTCCGCTTGAAAAATTGGAAGCGCCGCCATGTTGCCACCACAGAAAGCGCGCCAAAGAATAACAGCAGCCCGCGCTAGAAGAAGTAACCGCCCGCGAAGAGGTGTGGCTACCCAGAGAACCCCTGCAGTGTCCTGACCTTGCAAGAGAAGATGGGAGGCAGATCTGTCCCTGGACGGCTATGAAAGGCTGTGAAGAGGCGACGCTGAGAGCAGAGAGCATGGCAGAGACCCAGAGCCAGGCTCCGCTGCCGGGTGGGACTGGGAGCTTGCCCAGTTCTGCGAACGGCTGGAGGCCAGGATCTTACAGCAGCTCAGGGAAGGACGCACGGAGCTACGGGAGATGACTACAGCGGTGTGGGCTTATGAGAAGTGGACCGCACGACGAACGCCACACCGGACGGCGACGACTGAGACCCCGATGATGCTGCCGATGGGTGAGTCCTGTGTTCCTGTGTTGCCCTTGCCCGCTCAAGTGCACCGACCCTGCCAGCTCTGCCATATCTAGAGCCCGTTGCGACGCCCGCGGCATGCCACGCTGCCACACCTGCTGAGACCCCTGCTGCGACCCCGGAGGCGACGCCCGTGCGGATCCCTGCTGAGAGGCCCACGGTTCCCGCAGCGACGCCCAGCCTGGCCCGCCAAGACCAAGTCGCAGTAGCGATGCCCTGCCCGGCCCGTCAAGACCAGGCCGCAGCAGCGATGCCCTGCCCGGCCCACCAAAACCAGGCCGCAGCAGCGATGCCCTGCCCGGCCAGCCAAGACCAGGCCGCAGCAGTGATGCCCTGCCCGGCCCGCCAAGACCAGGCTGCAGCAGCGATGCCCTGCCCGGCCCGCCAAGACCAGGCCGCAGCCACGCCAGGCTCGGCCCACAAAGACCAGGCCGTAGCCACGCCAGGCTCGGCCCGCAAAGACCATGCCGCAAGGCCATCTATCCCGGTCTGCAAGGCCAGAGCAGACACTGATCCCCTATCTGCTCCCCAGGCGCTCACCCAGAGTGACTCCCACGGCTGAAGACCTACCACCCTGGCCTGCTGATGAAAGCCTGTCCCCAGCGCTGCTGCCGCCAGAGGAGTGCTCAGAAGAATTAAGGGGGAGGGGAGGCCTGAAGGCTGAAGCAGCAATCCCAGAACAGTCGGAGGAGGACGCAGCACCCTGTGAAGCTGAAGGGGGCTCAGAGCCTGATATGTTGCCATACTCCCGCTGGGATGAGAAGAGTCCAACACTCTCTGCTGATGAGGAGCTGTCAGTTCTGGTCCCAAGCATGTATGTAACCTGGGAGCCTGCAATCACCAAGAGCCCGCCATGCAGAGCACGCCGCCGCAGAGGAAAGCCTTTCCCTACGCAAAAGTCCCCTGAGCAGAAAAAGAGAGAAGAGGTGACGGCTCGGGACCTAGAAGAGAAGCGGTTCCTGAGAAAATTCCGCCACCAGGAAAGAGGAACCCTTTGCCGTGGTGTAGTAGAAGAGTTCAGCCTTAAGTCAGGATATGGCTTCATTGTCGCACCCGGTATGAAAGAAGGGATATTCGTCAGTAGAAGAGATGTAAGAGCCCATTTGCCCAGAGGACATCCAGGAAGGAATTTACGCATGGGAGACCTGGTGGAGTTCACTAAGCATCAAGGAGAGCGTGGGTGGTATGCGCTAGACGTTACACCATGTCCCAGAAATCTTGATTGTGGCCCAGTGTCTTCCGCCCAACCCCCAAAGTCAATAACAGAACAAGAAAAAGATAAAGAAAGAATAGAACAAGACAGAGAAAAAGAAACAGAAACAGAAGATGAGGATAGAGAAATAGAGGACAAAGACAAAGAACCAATGGAAGATACCACTTGTTAGGTCCTGGTGGTGGAAGCACTGGACCGTACACCGGACTTCCCTAGTGAGGCAACCAGGCCGGTCACCCCGCCAGAGGGCCTTGATGCACGGCAGCCGAAGCACTACGGGTAGCAGGACAGTCCGTTCAGGGAACCGGGATGAAGAAGTGTCTGGGACCACAGAGTCTCTGAAGGTAGTCCGGGTGGCGAGGCTCAGGTTCGGAGGCCGGGATGCGATGTCAGGCAGAATCCGGAACCAGCTGAGCGAGGGGGTCGGTCACCACACGGATCCAGGGATCGGAGACTGGAGAGACTGAAGAGGTGGCGGACAGTCACCGACCGGAGCTCCGGAACCGTCATGGACAGGACCGGTTGGCGTGGCAGGAGCGGCTCGACGAGACAGATAAAGTCAATACTGGACAAGGCACAGGAGGACCTGACTCCTAGCTTACTAAACACGAAGAACAGGCCCCGCCCACCTGGAGAAGGAGCCCCTATATACCCTGTACCTGTGTAGTCAATATCCTGTCTCTGGACGCTGGCCCTTTAAGAGAGGGTCAATGACCGCGCGCGCATCCTAACGCGCATGTGCGAGGCCCGGGTGCCAGAAGCCAGGGCAGGCAGCGGTGCACAGGAAGCAGGAGTGCCCGGCAGAAGGCTCAGCGTCGCAGAGGGGTGCCGGGAGCGGGGACCAGGACACCTGGAGGACGCAGGTGAGGGAGAGGGAGCAAGGAGGCCGCGGAGAGGAGGACCGGGGACCGGAGCGGTGCGCAGGGAGCGCCGTCGGGAACCGGAGAACGGGACACAGGGACTGGGGAGCGTGGCACGGGAGCCGGGGAGCGTGACACCACTACAGACGATGATAGAGACTGTCCAGCGCCAAGGCCCTGGTAAAAAGGAGTTCATGTAAAGTACAGAAAGTTCCAGATTGCAACGGTCAAGTTTAAGTAAAGAGCCCACATGAACTTATGTGAGAAACCCCTTTGAAAATTCTGCACCAGTTTTTGTGCACTTTTACATGGACCATTAGGCTATGAACTGGCTATAGCCACAAACTCTCGCAGTGTTTATAGTTACCTTGAATGGTACCACCACCACCAGAGCCAGCCTGTTTAGGGGCCTGGCTCGCCTGTGACCAGGGAGCATGCCTGTTTATGGGGCTTGGCTCTCCACCCCAAAACAACAGCTTGACCGAGAACACCGCCTCTACAGCCTGCCAGAAGTGGCCGAAGACGCGGCGCATCAGAGAGGAGGGGCTTACTCAAACCACCGACCTTAGGAGAGGAGGATTGGAGGAAAGGTCTGGGGAAATGGATGGCCCAGACCTGGTCACCAAAAGGACCGGTAACCTACCTCCTGAGAGGGTTTTGGGTGGGTAACGGACTTGAGGATGGAGGGTGGTGATGTATAGTACCGGGTATGTTTTATAATGTTTTAAATGCTTTTACCTGTGGTATGCATTTTAAAATGTTTGTCTTGCAGCCCGAGGACGTGCTGGTGATAACTAAGGGGGAATGTGGCGCCCCTGACCTTCTAATTTTATATATATAAAATATATATATATATATATATATATATATAGTGCCTACAAGTAGTATTCAACCCCCTGCAGATTTAGCAGGTTTACACATTCGGAATTAACTTGGCATTGTGACATTTGGACTGTAGATCAGCCTGGAAGTGTGAAATGCACTGCAGCAAAAAAGAATGTTATTTCTTTTTTTTTTTTTTTTTTAAATTGTGAAAAGTTTATTGAGAGGGTCATTTATTATTCAACCCCTTAAACCACCAGAATTCTGTTTGGTTCCCCTAAAGTATTAAGAAGTATTTCAGGCACAAAGAACAATGAGCTTCACATGTTTTGATTAATTATCTCTTTTTCCAGCCTTTTCTGACTAATTAAGACCCTCCCCAAACTTGTGAACAGCACTCATACTTGGTCAACATGGGAAAGACAAAGGAGCATTCCAAGGCCATCAGAGACAAGATCGTGGAGGGTCACAAGGCTGGCAAGGGGTACAAAACCCTTTCCAAGGAGTTGGACCTACCTGTCTCCACTGTTGGGAGCATCATCCGGAAGTGGAAGGCTTATGGAACTACTGTTAGCCTTCCACGGCCTTGACAGCCTTTGAAAGTTTCCACCCGTGCCGAGGCCAGGCTTGTCTGAAGAGTCAAGGCTAACCCAAGGACAACAAGGAAGGAGCTCTGGGAAGATCTCATGGCAGTGGGGACATTGGTTTCAGTCAATACCATAAGTAACGTACTCCACCGCAATGGTCTCCGTTCCAGACGAGCCCGTAAGGTACCTTTACTTTCAAAGCGTCATGTCAAGGCTCGTCTACAGTTTGCTCATGATCACTTGGAGGACTCTGAGACAGACTGGTTCAAGGTTCTCTGGTCTGATGAGACCAAGATCGAGATCTTTGGTGCCAACCACACACGTGATGTTTGGAGACTGGATGGCACTGCATACGACCCCAAGAATACCATCCCTACAGTCAAGCATGGTGCTGGCAGCATCATGCTGTGGGGCTGTTTCTCACCCAAGGGGCCTGGCCATCTGGTCCACATCCATGGGAAGATGGATAGCACGGCCTACCTGGAGATTTTGGCCAAGAACCTCCGCTCCTCCATCAAGGATCTTAAGATGGGTCGTCTTTTCATCTTCCAACAAGACAACGACCCAAAGCACACAGCCAAGAAAACCAAGGCTTGGTTCAAGAGGGAAAAAAATCAAGGTGTTGCAGTGGCCTAGTCAGTCTCCTGACCTTAACCCAATTGAAAACTTGTGGAAGGAGCTCAAGATTAAAGTCCACATGAGACACCCAAAGAACCTAGATAACTTGGAGAAGATCTGCATGGAGGAGTGGGCCAAGATAACTCCAGAGACCTGTGCCGGCCTGATCAGGTCTTATAAAAGACGATTATTAGCTGTAATTGCAAACAAGGGTTATTCCACAAAATATTAAACCTAGGGGTTGAATAATAATTGACCCACACTTTTATGTTGAAGATTTATTAAAATTTAACTGAGCAACATAACTTGTTGGTTTGTAAGATTTATGCATCTGTTAATAAATCCTGCTCTTGTTTGAAGTTTGCAGGCTCTAACTTATTTGCATATTATCAAATCTGCTAAATCTGCAGGGGGTTGAATACTACTTGTAGGCACTGTATATATATATATATATATATATATATATATATATATATATATATATATATATATATAATTACACATAGATAGATAGACAGATATACATACATACACACTACTTGCACACACACACACTACTCGCAAAGACGTATATATTTGGGACATTTGGGTTTTGGGTGAAATTTCAGGATGATCCTAAAGGGCACTGTAACCTTTTCAGGTGAACTAAATGTGACTTTCTCTACACTTTTGACTGCACAAGTCCAACTGTTCAGTGTCTCAGGACTTTTTGCACAGTTTTCTATTCTCTAATAAGGAGCTTAATGGCAAAATTCACAACAGGTATTTGATCCATAGATCGCCAAATACATTTTGGGGTTCAATTAGAATTAATATTAAACAGTCCGCCTCATCCTGCTGTGAACATATTTGACATCATGAGACCAAGGCGACACCTAACAATTGATCAACAGTACCATTGTGAGGTTTCAAGCAGGATGTTCACAGACAGAAGTGGCCACTGAGCTTAGTGTGTCACAGAGTGTCATCAGCAGGTTGTAACAGAGATGCAGAGAGCCTGAAGATCACAGAAAAGCAAAGAAATGGATGTCCTTTTGCCACATCCCACACTGATGACTGCTTCATTGTGAACAATGCCCTTCAGAACCAGATGATGAATGCCATACAACTCAAAGCACATTTAAGGGAGGTAAGAGGCATCAAAGTGTCACATCAGTCCATTTGAAACTGTTTACATCAGCATAGTTTGAATGCTAGAAAACATGCAAGGGTACCTGACTGCACCACCAGGCACAGAGAGCATCTACACTGGATGAGGGACCAGTGGGCCTCAGTGCTGTTCACTGATGAAAATAGATTCAGGCTGAGCAGAAATGATGGCCGCTAAGAATGTTGCAGACATTAAGGAGAGCGCTATGCTTCAACCACTGTTGTCACCAGACGAGCCTTTGGTGGTGGTGGTGTTAGTGTGGGCCGGCGTGTCTGGTCAATACAGAACTGCCCTACACTTTATGAATGGTACAGTTGTAGGGGGGTCGAGGCTACGTCACCTCCCTTCAGAAGTAGCCGACACACAAAGTTTTATCTGATGTAATAAATTGTCATGTGTATGTTGTAAATAGCCACCAGGTGGCAATGTGGTTTAGTGATGGCTGCCCTGGCAGCTGGATAGGCAGAACAAGGGTTAAGTGAAACATTGATAAGGTATATATAAGACAGGAAATGGAAGGAGGGTAGGAGAGTCCCCAGGAGGAGATATAGACAAAAGGCCATAATATTCTATTAATTCAAGATCCTAAATGTCAACCCTTTTATCCCGGACACGCGGGATCCAGCTCTTAAGAAGACTGTGGAACTGCATCCCCAGAAGAGGGGTTTAATCCGGTCGGTCAGGGTGACGTCCGTTCATTCCTGGATAGAAAACCCAAAGAAATCCCCTGTGTGACCAAAGGTCAGTGGGCCCTTAAAGGAGAAGGGTAGGTCCTGGCCAAAAAGTATGAACGGAGGAGTGCTGTCGCACATAGCCCTTCTAAAGCGCAAGCTAATCCCTGTGAGTGGGACGGATAGGCTTAAGGACTATTTGAATCGGTTCGTGCAGCATGACGTCAGACAGGAGATGTTTGAAGAAAATATACCGGTGTCTGAATTATTGACTCAGAGAAAGAATGGACTGTGGCGAAAGCATTCCTGTAGTGATGCGGTGACCGGGAAGCAAGGGGTTACCGAACGGCTGCACTGTGGCCTGGTGACCCCTGCACACACGACTACCACTGCCTCCCCTAGCCGTTCTACACAGTGACAGCCCCTACTACTTGAATAACATCATTAATCCAGTCATTGTGCCTCTACATGAACAACACCAGAATAATTTCATCTTCATGGATGAAAATGCTCCAGCTCATCAACATCGCATCATTAGGGAACGGCTGCTGGAGACTGAGGAACCTCAAATGGAGCAGCTGCACTTTCCCCAGACCTGAATCCCATAGAAAACCTATGGGATTCACTGAGTCGCTATGTAGAGGCACTGTACCCCAGAACCTCAATGACCTGAGGGCTGCTCATCAAGAAGAGTGGGATGCCGGCCTCCGCAGACAATAACTCCACTTGTGACCAGCAGGAGGCGTCATTGTCAGCTGTTTTGGGTTTTTTGGGAGTATACGTTGTACTGTTGTTGGCTTTTGTTTCTATAAATTGTTTGAGATGAAGAAATCACATACTTCTACTTAAATGATAAAAAATCATTGTAGTGTGACCTTTTTACGTTTTACATAAATTTCACCGAAAAGCCAAACATCCCTAATTTTTCGCCAGTAAAGTGTATATATTTACACACACACACACACACACACACACACACACACACACACACACACACACACACACACACACACACACACACACACACACACATATATAGCATTCAGAAAAGGAAAAAAACTGAAAAATTAAAACTCAAACCATACATTGCAAAATTACAGGAATATGGCTCCCTCTAGTGGTAGATTTGTAGCAAGACACAGTTTTGTGTTTATACTGTACAGTAGTTACGTGGAGACACAGGGTCACTATTGCTTTACTGATGGAATCATTTTATGAATAAATTAAATACAGTAAACATGGAAACCTAATAAGTAACTAAAGAGCAATCATAAGTGAATATGTTGCATGTTATTAAAAATATGGTAAAAGGGGGAGACGTCTCAAAGTTCTAAAAGAAGAAGCAAATCTCCTGGATGACCGGCATCTTCTTATATACTCACCCACATCTCATTCCTGTAATTATCTTTATTCCCATGTGACATTGTGGACATATGTGTAAAAAGGAGAACACGCTGCAAGAACCAGAAAAGTGATCTGAAGAGTCTGGTCATGGGTCTATATTACATTAAAGGGTCTGCACTGTTTAGTGGGTCAGATCTGGATTCCATATTTGTCTAGGGGATCTTGGTTGATAGATATATTTGTTTAGGTGGTCAGATCTGGGGTCTATGTTTGTTTAGGTGTATGGAGTCTATCGTACTTTAAAGGGAGCCTGTCACCTGGGTAGTCAACCATCCGGAAATTCCAGGACAGCCCGTAAAAATAGGGCACTTTTTTGCCCTGTCCATAACATTTTTTTACAGTGATTTTCATTTGTTGTTTATTCGTGATAAGCTGTCCATAATAAATAAAAAGTCAAGATGCCAACACACTATAAATACAGTCCAATCTGTGGATAGCATGGTAAAGAAGAGAATCTGAGCAGAATGATTTATACACACTTGGACAAAATTATTAGTACTCTTTGGTTTTACAGTATCAAAACCCCACAATGGTCACTTAATTAAATTAATAAAGTAAAAAAAAGAAATAATAAAAATGGCCTTGACAAAAAGGATGGTACACCAAGAAAAGATTGAAAATATTTTGACCATAGGGGTATGTCCTGTAATTAGCATCACATATGTCTGCAAACTTGTAATCAGTCAGTCTGCTTATTTAGAAGGTGAAAAGTAGTCATTGTGCTGTTTGGTGTCATGGTGTATACCACTGAACATGGACCATAGAAAGGTAAGGAGAGAGTTGTCTCAGTAGATTAGAAAGAAAATTATAGATTAACATGTTAAAGGTAAAGGCTATAAGACCATCTCCAAACGGCTTCAAGTGCCTGTTACTACAGTTGCACATATTATTCAGGTCTATGTGACTGTAACCAACCTCCCTAGTAGTGGCTGCAAAAGGAAAATAGATGAAAACTTGAAGAGACATATTATATGAATGGTAAATAAAGAGCCCAGAACAACTTTCAAAAAGATTAGACGTGAACTCCAAAATCAAGATACATCAGTGTCAGATCATACCAGCAGTTGCTGTCTTGGCCAAGATGGACTTCATGACTTCAAGACGACTGAAGAGGAAAACACTTTGAAAGGAAATCATATAAAAAAAATGCTGGAATTTGCCAAAATGCACATTGACAAGTCACAAAGTGTCTAGGGGACTGTCCTTTGGACAAATGAGACAAAACTGCAGCTTTTTGGTAAGTCATATCAGCAATATGTTCACAAATGCAAATATGAAGCCTACAAAGATAATAACATTGTACCTACTGTGTAACATGGAGGAGTCTCGGTTATGTTTTGGCTCTGTTGTGCTGGATCTGGCACAGGGTGTCTTGAATCTGTGCAGGGTACAATGAAATCTCAATACTATCAAGGCATTCTCAAAAAGCTTTGTCTAAGTCACAGGTCAGGGGTACTCCAACAGGATAATAACCCAAAACACACAGCTAAAGACATCCAAGAATGGCTCAGAGCAAAGCATTGGACAATTCTGAAGTGGCTTCTATGAGCCTTGATCTAAATCCTATTGAACATGTGTGGAAGGAGCTGAAATCTGCAGTCTGGAGAAAGCGCCTTCACACCTGAAACAGCTGGAGCAGATTGCTCATAAAGATTGGGCCAAAAGACCTGTGGACAGGTGCAGAAGTCACATTGAGAAACACAGAAATGTTTTGGTTACAGTGATTGCCTCTAAGGGTTGTAAACAAAATATTCAGGCAACCATCATTTTTGGCTAGGCCAGTTCCATTATTTTTTTTTTTCTGTTGAACCCAAATTCTAAAGCAATGTCTGATTCTCATTAGTTGCTATTCAGTATATTTAAACTGAAAATTACTTTTGCAAGTTTCATGTATTTCAGCGATTAATGTGGGTTTTTCTGACTTTAACAAATAGTATAATAAATTAAAATAATTTTGTCCATGTGTGTAAGTCTGTGGGAAAAAAATCAGTATAACTATTAATTTACTCATTAAAATCCTTGGTGTTTGTTTGCATATGAGTCTAGTGAGCGGTCCTACTCAGTGATTGACAGCTGAATCTGCATGTACAGTCATAGGGAAGACTGTCAATCATTGAACAGGACCTCCCACTGGACCCATGTGAAAAATAAAATTATAGTTTTGTCTTTTTTTTTCCTCATTTATTAGTAGTTTTATAGGAACAAAATAATCTGACTTCTTCCTTCACCTACATAGAGATGCAATATATAGTATATCTATCTATATCTCTATGTAGCTGGATAATTTACTTATGGCTTCTCTGTCTGCAATACAGGTCAAGATTACCAAATCCTCCTGTACCCTCAGTACAGACAGTGGCTCAGTGGTAGAGCAGCTGACTATGTACAACGAGCTCACACTCATGAGTTCTAGTTTTGTTGTGGGAAACCAGAGTAGATGAGAATTTAATTTATTCACTTTTTTTCTTGAGTTAATTTATTCACTGAACTGAGAGGAGAAGGTGGGACAAAAGCAGTGAACAGTGGGTCTACAGGAGTGAGCCCTCAAATCGTGACAGTCCTGCTGAGTCGGTTGGGAGGTCTTGGGTCTATATTTGTTTAGGGGGTCAAGTCTAGGGTCTGTGTCTAGGGAATCTTCTGGGTCTTTATTAATTTCAGGCATCTATATTTATTTTGGGGTCAAATTTATGGAACTGTATTTTGTTTAGGACCCTTAAGGGGGATTTACACGCAACAACATCACTAACGAGATGTCATTGGGGTCACGGAATTCGCGACGCACATCCAGCCTCGTTAGCAACGTCGTTGTGTGTGAAACGTACGAACGACCACTAACAATCAAAAATACTCACCTAAAGGGGGCTTTACACCCTGCAATATCGGTAACTATATATCGTCGGGGTCACGTCGGTAGTGACGCACATCCGGCGCCGTTACCAACATCGCAGTGTGTAACACCAATGAGCGACGATCAACGAGAACAAAAACGTGAAAAATCGTTGCTCGTTGACACGTCGCTCATTTCCTTAATATTGCTGCTGCGACAGGTATGATGTTGTTTGTCGTTCCTGCGGCAGCACACATCGCTACGTGTGACACTGCAGGAGCGACGAACATCTCCTTACCTGCGTCAGCCGGCAATGCGGAAGGAAGGAGGTGGGCGGGATGTTACGTCCCACTCATCTCCGCACCTCTGCTTCTATTGGCCGGCCGCTCAGTGACGTCGCTATGACGCCGAACGCACCTCCCCCTTGAGGGAGGGATTGTTCGGCGGTGACAGCAACGTCGCCGACAAGGTATAGTTAGGTCCAGAAATATTTGGACAGTGACACAAGTTTTGTTATTTTAGCTGTTTACAAAAATATGTTCAGAAATACAATTATATATATAATATGGGCTGAAAGTGCACACTCCCAGCTGCAATATGAGAGTTTTCACATCCAAATCGGAGAAAGGGTTTAGGAATCATAGCTCTGTAATGCATAGCCTCCTCTTTTTCAAGGGACCAAAAGTAATTGGACAAGGGACTCTAAGGGCTGCAATTAACTCTGAAGGCGTCTCCCTCATTAACCTGTAATCAATGAAGTAGTTAAAAGGTCTGGGGTTGATTACAGGTGTGTGGTTTTGCATTTGGAAGCTGTTGCTGTGACCAGACAACATGCGGTCTAAGGAACTCTCAATTGAGGTGAAGCAGAACATCCTGAGGCTGAAAAAAAAGAAAAAATCCATCAGACAGATAGCAGACATGCTTGGAGTAGCAGATCAACAGTCGGGTACATTCTGAGAAAAAAGGAATTGACTGGTGAGCTTGGGAACTCAAAAAGGCCTGGGCGTCCACGGATGACAACAGTGGTGGATGATCGCCGCATACTTTCTTTGGTGAAGAAGAACCCGTTCACAACATCAACTGAAGTCCAGAACACTCTCAGTGAAGTAGGTGTATCTGTCTCTAAGTCAACAGTAAAGAGAAGACTCCATGAAAGTAAATACAAAGGGTTCACATCTAGATGCAAACCATTCATCAATTCCAAAAATAGACAGGCCAGAGTTAAATTTGCTGAAAAACACCTCATGAAGCCAGCTCAGTTCTGGAAAAGTATTCTATGGACAGATGAGACAAAGATCAACCTGTACCAGAATGATGGGAAGAAAAAAGTTTGGAGAAGAAAGGCAACGGCACATGATCCAAGGCACACCCCATCCTCTGTAAAACATAGTGGAGGCAACGTGATGGCATGGGCATGCATGGCTTTCAATGGCACTGGGTCACTTGTGTTTATTGATGACATAACAGCAGACAAGAGTAGCCGGATGAATTCTGAAGTGTACCGGGATATACTTTCAGCCCAGATTCAGCCAAATGCCGCAAAGTTGATCGGACGGCGCTTCACAGTACAGATGGACAATGACCCCAAGCATACAGCCAAAGCTACCCAGGAGTTCATGAGTGCAAAAAAGTGGAACATTCTGCAATGGCCAAGTCAATCACCAGATCTTAACCCAATTGAGCATGCATTTCACTTGCTCAATTCCAGACTTAAGACGGAAAGACCCACAAACAAGCAAGACCTGAAGGCTGCGGCTATAAAGGCCTGGCAAAGCATTAAGGAGGAAACCCAGCGTTTGGTGATGTCCATGGGTTCCAGACTTAAGGCAGTGATTGCCTCCAAAGGATTCGCAACAAAATATTGAAAATAAAAATATTTTGTTTGGGTTTGGTTTATTTGTCCAATTACTTTTGACCTCCTAAAATGTGGAGTGTTTGTAAAGAAATGTGTACAATTCCTACAATTTCTATCAGATATTTTTGTTCAAACCTTCAAATTAAACGTTACAATCTGCACTTGAATTCTGTTGTAGAGATTTCATTTCAAATCCAATGTGGTGGCATGCAGAGCCCAACTTGCGAAAATTGTGTCACTGTCCAAATATTTCTGGACCTAACTGTATGTGCGTGTGACGCTGCCGTAGCGATAATGTTCGCTACGGCAGCGAGCACCACATATCGTGCCACCGACGGGGGTGGGTGCTATGGGTCATGACATCGCTAGCAATTGCTAGCGATGTCGCAACGTGTAACGACCCTTTATTGTTGATCGTTGACACAGCGGTCTAATCCCAAATATTGTTGCTGCTTTTGGACGCAGGTTTTTCGTCGTTCCTGCGGCAGCACACATCGCAACATGTGACACCCCAGGAACGAGGAACAACACCTTACCTGCGTCCTCCGGCAATGAGGTGGGCGTCACTTTCTTTTGGCTGCTCTCTGCCCCTCCGCTTCCATTGGACGGTGCAATGCAAGCTGCCCCCATGTTAAATGTATAATGCAAGCTGCCCCCATGCTCCATGTATAATGCAAGCTGCTCCCATGCTCCATGTATAATGCAAGCTGCCCCCATGCTCCATGTATAATGTAAGCTGCCCCCATGCTCCATGTATAATGCAAGCTGCCCCATGCTCCATGTATAATGCAAGCTGCCCCCATGCTCCATGTATAATGCAAGCTGCCCCCATGCTCCATGTATAATGCAAGCTGCCCCCATGCTACATGTATAATGCAAGCTGCCCCCATGCTCCATGTATAATGCAAGCTGCCCCCCCCATGCTCCATGTATAATGCAAGCTGCCCCCATGCTCCATGTATAATGCAAGCTGCCCCCATGCTCCATGTATAATGCAAGCTGCCCCCATGCTCCATGTATAATGCAAGCTGCCCCCATGCTCCATGTATAATGCAGTCCCCCATGGCCTCTGGCTACCGTATACACACTGATTTAATAAAAAAAAAAAAAAAAAAACCAAACAACAAGTTCTTCTTACCTCTCTCCTCATTCCAGCGCTGCTCCTTCCTCAGCTCTCCTCCGTTCCCAGCTCTCCTCCGTTCCCCTGCTGCTGCCGTCGGTGTCCTCCTGTCCTGCGCTCTGTGCTGTGAGCACAGCCGACGCACAGGAGTGACATCACCGCGCAGGCACAGGGGTAGAATGATGGAGCGTGGAGCTGCACTGGCCACTCCACGCTTCATTGTTCCTGTGCATGATGACGGGGGAGGGGGCCTGGTGCCGCCGCCGCTGACACCGGGCAGGGAGGCCTGATGTCAGCGGCGGCGGCGGAACCGGGTCATATAGTGGCCGCGTGGTCTGTGCTAGATCAGCGTAGCTCCTCTCACAGAAAGGAGCTGGCTGCTGATCTGCCGGGCGGCCGCGTGCCCCTAAGCTGCCGGGCCCGGTCGCAGTCTTGACCTCTACGACCGCGGTAGTTACGCCTCTGGTCCTACCATAGATGCAGTAGACAAACACGTGACACTGGAGTACTCTTGGTAAAAAAAACTTGAACACTTTATTTACCTTTTCACCATTATGACAGACATGGTCTCACTCCTGACAGTTCTGCGGTTACTGTATCTTTAGGGTACTTTGACTCAACCTATCCCCACTATCTTGGAACTAGTCCGCAAGCAGTGCCTCCGTTCCCCCACTCTTCTCACCACTGTCCGCTTCTGGACCCCGATGGCTGTCTAGCCTGATGGCTCCCCTGAACCTGTTGAGGTGAGCCGTAGACTCTGGACCTTTAAGAGGGTACCTCAGAGTTCCCGAACCAGCCGTGTCTTTAGTCCTAGAACGCTTCTGCGGCACTGGCTCTCAGCTGGCCCATCCCTCTAACCACCCCTCCTGGCCATCTGTCACTCTTCCTCATATCTTATCTAACATTTAATCCAGGGGTCTCAAATTCAGCTGGGTATATGGGCCGCACAGAAAAAAAATAATTTGGAGGGCCGCATTCTTTTCAGGACAAAGTGACATTTTTATTGGTACCCTATTTTTTTTTTTTCTATACACCTTTGGATCACGTTTTTGAACATTTTTCGTTCATTTATTGTAATATACGTGCCTTTTTTGTTTAAATGTAAGAAACACCTTTATTTTGTTTGTTTTTTTTACATTTTATACCCTTTTTTAAGTAATATAGTTATACAATTAACGCCATATAGTAATTTTGGCCAACATCTTCTAGTAATGTTCCCATCCTGGTCCTCATATTTTTGTAATGTCCCCCATTCTGTTCCCCTTCTTGAAGTAATGTGCCTATCCTTCTCTCCATCCTGCAGTAATATGGCCATCCTAGTCCTCATTCTGTAGTAATGTGCCCATCCATGTCCCCTTGTTGTAATGTGCACCATCCTTGTCCTCATCCTGTAGTAATGAGCCCGATTCTTCTCCCCATCCTTAAGTAATATGCCCATTCTTGTCTCCATCCTGAAGTAATGTGCCCACTTTTATCTTCATTCTGTAGTAAGGTGCTCATCCTGTTGTAATGTGCCCATCCTTGTCTCCATCCTGTAGTAATGTGCCCATCCTTGTCTCCATCCTGTAGTAATGTGCCCATCCTTGTCTCATCGTGTAGTAATGTGTCCATTCAGTAGTAATGTGCCCATCCTTGTCTCATCCTGTAGTAATGTGTCCATTCAGTAGTAATGTGCCCATCCTTGTCTCCATCCTGTAGTAATGTGCCCATCCTTGTCTCATCCTGTAGTAATGTGTCCATTCAGTAGTAATGTGCCCATCCTTGTGCCCATCCTGTAGTAATGTGCCCATCCTGTAGTAATTTGCCCGTCCTTGTCCCCTTTTACTAATGTGCCCATCATTGTCCCCTTGTACTAATGTGCCCATGCATGTCCTCTTCTTGTAGCAATGGCCCATCCTGGTCCCCTATTATGCCATTTTACACACACACACACACACACACACACACACACAACCCCCTCAAAACAACCCCCTTCTCACCTATCCTTCATGGCGTCCTCTTCCCTGCTTCTTGCCACCTGCAGGCACGTGGACCCGGTGCTGCTGCTGTCATCACTTTATCTGAAATTCTAATTCAGATGAATGTTTTACCAGCGCTGGGCAGAGTCAAGCAGTTTCTGTATAATTATTCCAAAGGCAGCCGCTGGCCAATCAGAGGCAGGCAACTGGGGTCATACGCATCAGCTAGTTTCCTCTGGTTGACAGGCAGCTGCTATTGGAATAGTTGTACAGAGACAGCTTGACTTTGTGCAGCGGCGGCAAAACATTAATCTGAAATAAAGCACTGACAGCTGCGGCTCCTGCATCGGCTTCGATCGTTACCTGGACCACGCGCCTGCGGGCCGCAAGAAGCAGCCTCAGGGGCCGCATGTTTGAGACCCCTGATCTAATCTAACACTGCTCTTACCAGACCGCTAGGTGGTGCCGGCTGCTACCTGATTCCGGCTCTGCTACATCAGGGTCCCGTACTTCACTAGCAGCAGCAGTAATTTTACCACATGCATTAACAGCATACTTGGCACCTAAACACATAGACAATTAGCATAAGACAGTGTGGGGGGAAGGGGTGAGCGACCACGTCTTACAATGCCTAATTTTTGGATCGTGTATGGCAACAAGAAATAACAGCGATTGTTATGGATTTTTTTTACATATCTGCACTGCAGTAGATTGCATTTGCATTATTCAATACTATTTGGCTTTTAACAGGCAGCTGAAGAGTTACTTTTCCCTGAGTTCATGGTTTAGTAACTCTTCCAAAACTCATCACATACACTCCGACAGCTTGGAAAAAGTCCATATGCGCTGGTGGTAATATAATGAAAACCAGTTAACATTGAATTGTACACGTATGTGTGATCAATGCATTGTCGTAGCTCTACATTATTGCTTTTCACAAAGACTAGCATGGTCTTTAAAGCAGAAACAATTCTCAAGTCCTTAAATGATCCCTATTTCTAATATTTTAACATGCATGCAGCATAGTCCTACAATTTGACCGGTACTACAATGCTTGTAAGGCCGGGGTTACACCGGTGTATAGAATCGGATGCGATAATCGGAGCACAGGTGAGGAGAAGAGGGAGAGATTAAAATCTCCATCTGCTCCATTGTCTGCCTCAATGTATATCACACTGCACTCGGTGACATCAGTGCAATTGACTCGCCCACCCCAGGGCTATGGGACACCCGGTGCCGGGCCGGACTAGTCCGGGGGTAGTCAGTGGTGGCGGGGCCCGACTCCGTGGCCCTGGTGGGTGTCAGTTAAATATGGCTGGTGATTTGGGGTTTGAATAAAGTTTGTGTTCGTGACGCCACCTGTGGTTTGCGGCTATTAAGCCGCCGCTGCTGTGTAAGGCCTCCGGGGCGATGAAGTGGCAGCAATGGTGGTACTGCTCCCCACAGGTGGAGCGGTGCCCCGGGGCACAGTTGGTGCTCGTGAGAGTCTATGGTGTAGTGGAAGTCTAAACAGACGGAATAACAGAGGCAACACCAAGGGTGCAGTTTCAAGTTGTTTACTCACACATCCTGGTATGCGCACACTGGTGCCCTCAGACGACTGGAACCCACTGTCAGGGACCTCCGCCGTTTCTGGGTGATTCCTGGAGTGAAAACCGGTACCCTTCTCTCTAAGGTGTCTCTGTCTTCAGCTGTCTTCCTAAGCCTAGCTCTTTTAGGATGAACCTGCTCGGCCTCCACTACAGCCTCCAGGCTGGGGGGTCACCTGTCGGATGATTGTCCCCTTTCTAAAGGTTCTGCTGTGGGCTGTGGCCCGGGGAGTGTACAACTTTCCCTGGGCCTCGGTTTTTACTGTTTGGAGATAATTTTGCACTCCTCCGGTTTCTAGGGACCATCCCCTGTTTCAGCTTGATCCCTCCACCGATGTTCCTGTGGAACAGGCCACCACAGCTCTACAGCTATCCGTGGCCCTGGAATCCCTTCTTTTCTCTGCTTGGTGTCACCTGGACCCTCTGAGTCCCAGGTTCTTCACCAGGAAGCGTCTCTTTCTTCTTCTTCTTAGCTCCTGACTGACTAGAGCTGTCTTTCCTTCTCTCCTTCTCGTCTGCCTCCTGCAGACCTCCTCCTCCTTCCCCACTCTCTCTCAGACTACTCAACCTTGACCTTCCTTTCTCTGATTGCTCTCTGATGGCTCCTCCCACCTCCCCAGTTGCTAAGCTGTACCCTATAGGAGCAGGGATGGGTCTTACGGCCCCTCCCAGCATGCAGCATGGGAGGGTTGCTGCCACTATCCCTGGGCCCAGTGTGTACCTAACAATGGGTGTTGTGTAGATTTACCAGGGGACCGGCGTTCACTCCTTTCCTCACCCAGAATGGGACATCACACCGCTGGATGGGGTGCAATGTCCTGTGGCGACGGAAGCCTCAGGGGCGCCACACAGTCTAATGTTTCACATGCAGCCATAGACTTGTATGGGTGCGTATGATCCAAGACACGTTGCCAATCGCAGCATGGTGCAACTTTTTGCTCATGCCGATTCGGAGATCTGCTCGGCCTCATTGAAAACATTGATCCTAGGGCAATATAAGATTTTCTTGCATTGCACTCAACCGATTTGAGCCCTAAGGGAGAAAATGAATGTGGAACAAAGCAAATAATGGATCCAAGAAAAAGAAAAACCCTAAAAAATCTTAAAGGCATACAGAGATACTGTATGGACCCATAGACTTGTATAGATACTGTACTGGAAGAGTCAGAAGGTGCAAAGAACCAGAATGTGACCATATGTACAAAACATAATTTTCACAACTGTATTTTGGATTTGTATCGCGGGCATCCCTTAGGCTATGTGCCCACGGGAGCTTGCTCCTGCGGATTTTGCCGCGGAAAACTTGCGGATTTATCTGGATTTTCTAGATAAATCCGCAGGTTTCAGCAAGTACAGACACTCCCCATGTTACCCTATGAGACATGGGGAGTGCTGTGTCCATGCTGCAGAATATGTGGCTGCGGAATACGTGGCTATATCCGCAGGTACAAGCTCCCATGGGTACAAAGCCTAAAGCTGGTGTCACACATAACGACGACGACAACGACGTCGCTGCAACGTCACCATATTCTGTGACGTTGCAGCGACCTCAACAGCGACGTCGCTATGTGTGACACATAACAACGATCAGACCCCTGCTGCGAAATCGCTGCTCGCTCCTGAATGCTCCAGGTCATTTTTTGAACGCTGCTATCCCGCTGCGCCATGCTGATAAGCTGATAATCCTTTTGTTTGACACCGCAGCAGGGACGCTACGCTACGTCTGAAACCACACAACGACCGTCGACGTCGCTATGATCGCTGCTCCGTCGCTGCTTTTTATAACATGTTTGACAGCTTACTAACGATCATCTATGGTCGCTGCTACGTCACAGAATATGGTGACGTTGCAGCGACGTCGTTGTCGTCGTCGTTATGTGTGACCCCAGCTTTAGGCTATACTGTGGTAATTTATGTAAATGGAGACAGGTATATTGTTATATAAACATGTAACATTATAAGGATTTTTTTCATTTTAATGTACCCTCCTAAAAATAAAAACCATGTGCTATCAGATGATATATATGATATGACACTTTCCCAGAAATTACAGTGCGTCTAGGGAAACTCAGTCTAACATACAGCAAAATGCAATAGGGGAGAACTATAAGGTCTTGTTCACACGTTGAGTTTTTGCCATGGAAAATAAAAGCATTTTACAGGACTAGCAAAGTGAACGGAATTCAGAAATCTCAGACACATGCAGCTTTTTTTTTTTTTTCTTGAATACAATGTGTAGGAAGTAAATAAATATAAACCTATTATAAAAATAAGTTATATTTTTTCCTTGCAGATTTCAGCCTATAAAGTGTTTGTTTTCTTTCAAATATGTAGTATGTGAATACAGAGTTTTTACAGTATTTTAGACCCATGCAAATGAGAGGGAAAAGAAGCATCAAAAATGTGCATATTTTAACCTCTTCCCAACACTTGACATTCCGGTATGTCCTATTTTGCAATAATTTCTCACAAATGGTACATTTTATTTGATTTGATTGACAGTGATTTCCCACTGGTACATCATGGCGATTGTGCAAGCACAGAAGCTGTGCACACATGATTGTGTCGCGGGCGGGGAGGAGGGTGTCAGCACACCGCGCTCACCCCTCCTGCTCGGGTCCGGCGGCTGCTCAGTGGTGGCTCGAGCCGTGGGCCGGATCCCGGGGGTTTCTTGAGCGGCGCTCCTCGCCCCTGAGTGAAAGGGGTGTTTGGGGTGTTGGGATAATGTCCGTGACGCCACCCACGGTTGTGGTGATTGAGTGTACACCACCGCTGCTCTATGTGGGGGTCCCGGGGATGGTGAGGCGGAGCAGCCAGTTGTTGCGTTGTCCCTCCGTGGGTAGGGGTTGGTGATCCCGGGGCCCAGTGGGGTGCAGGGGCGCAGGGGCAGCGCTGTGCCTTGCGGCACGAAGGTACTCACTCAGCCAGTAAACACGACACAGTTCTCGGTAAACAAACGGCTGGTTGGACGGGTCCCTCGGACGGTTCACGGTGCTGCGGTTCCCTGCAGTTAGCGGTGACGGTCTCTTCCCTGCACCTTGGAAATGTTTGTTTGGTAGCGATGGATTCTCACCGGTTACCCGCTCCCCGACTGCAATCTGGGCCGGAGGAGCTCCACACTTTGCCCGCAGGCGCCGGCCCTGGGAAACTGGTGCCTTGGCGGTGGCGGTGTTTCCCCGTTGTGGTTGGACCTTTGCCGTCAATCAGGACTTGCTTGTTGGGAGATCTACGTCCCCTTCACTAACGGATTTAGCAATTTACAGCGACTCCAAGCCTTGCTGGGATCCGAAAAGCCCCTGCTCTGGTGCTGACTGCCCTTTGTATCTGCTCCAGACCACCGGGCACACAGCCAACGGGGTCCTTCCAGTAACCTCCAGACAGTCCCACTGCAGACCTTCACCGCCGTCTGCTGACCTTGCTGGCTCCGTCTGGGCACACAGCCACAGACCAACTTCAGGCTTTCTGTCACTTCACTGCTGTTTCACTTCACTCTAGCTCCCTCCTGAGCTCCACTCCGTTGTTTACACTTGCCCTCCCTGGGCTCAACTCGATGTTTACTCAAGCCCTGCCTGGGCTAATCTCTCTCATGTCCCTCACTGGACTCCTCCAAACTCCATCTGCCTGGTACTTCCTGCCTCCAAGGCTGTGACCTCCTAGGTGGGCGGACACCAACCGCCTGGCTCCACCCCCTGGTGTGGACACCAGCCCCTGGAGGAAGGCAACAAGGATTTGTAGGTTAGCTGGTGTACCTGCAGGGAATGTGGGGTGTGTGTGTTGTTGTGATCTGTGACCCCTGGCTTGCCCAGGGCGTCACAATTGCAGCTGGGAGCTCAGCGCAAGGCCTCTTTCACACGTCAGTGATTCTGGTACGTATGTTAAAGGGAACCTGTAATCAGAAATTTTGCCCTAAACCTAAAAGATTCCCCCTCTGCAGCTCCTGTGCTGCATTCTAGCAATGTTCCTGTTGTTCTTGTGCCCCCTTTCTGACCAAAATAAAGACTTTGTAAAGTGGTACCTTTTTGTATTCAGATCTTGATAATGGTACACGGGGGCGAGCTCTCTGGTGTCCATTAGTCTGCCTTCCTGTCGCTTTAGGCCGTCCCCCATCGCGCAATTTCAAAGAGGTGACGTGAGGTAAGCTGGCCAGCGCTTGCGCAGAACGGTGGAGGCGGCGGTGGAGGCGGCGGTGAAACCGCGAGAACGAGATTATGGGCGGGTACTTGCTGGTGAGTATCACAGCGCCGCCCATAATCTCGCGCATGCGCCGTGCCACTCTCGCGGGTGACCGCTGGTGACGTGTTGCGCATGCACGAGATTATGGGCGGCGCTGTGATATTCATCAGCAAGTACCCGCCCATAATCTCGTGCTTGCAGTTTCAACGCTGCCTCCACCGTTCTGTGCAAGCGCTGGCCAGCTTACCTCATGTCACCTATTTGAAATTATGCGATGGGGGACGGCCTAAAGCGACATGGAGGCAGACTAACGGACACCAGAGAGCCCGCCCCCGTGTACCATTATCAAGATCTGAATACAAAAAGGTACCACTTTACAAAGTCTTTATTTTGGTCAGAAAGGGGGCACAAGAACAACAGGAACATTGCTAGAATGCAGCCCAGGAGCTGCAGAGGGGGAATCTTTTAGGTTTAGGGCAAAATTTCTGATGACAGGTTCCCTTTAAGGGCACTTTACACGCTGCGATATCATGATCGCTGCAAATTGCAAATCGCTGCCTGTGGCGCACAACATCGCTAACACCAGTCACACGTACTTACCTGCCTAGCGACGTCGCTGTGACCGGCGAACCGCCTCCTTTCTAAGGGGGCGGTTCGTTCGGCGTCACAGTGGCGTCACTAAGCGGCCGCCCAATAGCAGAGAAGGGGCGGAGATGAGCGGCCGGAACATGCTGCCCACCTCCTTCCTTCCTCAATGCTGGTGGACGCAGGTTAGGAGATGTTTGTCGTTCCTGCGATGTCACACATACCGATGTGTGATGCCGCAGGAATGACGAACAACCAGCGGCATGCACCACCAACGATATTATGAAAAGGAGCGACGTGTCAACGATCAACGATTTTTGACGTTTTTGCGATCGTTGATCGTCGCTCCTTGCTGTCACACGCTGCGATGTCGCTAACGGCGCCGGATTTGCGTCACTAACGACGTGACCCCGACGATATATCGTTAGCGATGTCGCAGCGTGTAAAGCACCCTTTATTGTTTTTTCACACACCAGATTCAATGACATACGCAGATCCAATCAATGAGTCTGTGCACATATCGGTGATTTTTCACTAACTGTGTTTCCGTGCAGCATATGTGGCGCCCTGGGCAAGCCAGGACGTCACAAGCACTACACCAACACACCCCACACCCCCGGTCAGGCACACCTAAGTCAAACAAAAACCCTTGTTGCCTCCCTCCAGGGGCTGATGTTCACACCAGGGGGTGGGCCAGGCGGTTGGTCCCGCCCACCGAGGAGTTCACAGTCCTGGAGGCGGGAAAAAGAGTCAGATAGAGTTTGGAAGTGAAAGTGAGAGGAGAGTGAAGTGGTAAAGGAGCAGTCAGAAAGTGGTCCGAGTGTGTGGCCCGGATGGAACAGCAAGGTTGGCAGACGGTGGTGACCATCTGCAGGAGAGGCCTATTGGAGCTAGCCGTAAGGACCGTGGACAGGCGGTGGCCCAGCGGTACCGGACCGGTACGCAAAGAGAAGCCAGCACCATCCGGCAGGGGCTTACGGACCCCGACAAGGCTAGGAGTCGCCGTGCAATTTGTCAAATCCATTAGCGAAGGGAACCTCCTGGGTTTCCCAGCAGCCAAGTCCCGACAGAAGGCAACCGTCCAACCGAGACAGGGAAACACAGTCACCGCCAAGGCTAAAGTTCCCAGGGCCAGAGCCTGCGGGCAAAAGGGGCTCCTTCAGCTCCCATCCAAGCTGGGGAGCGGGTTACCGGTGGGAACCCATTGGAACCGTTTACAGTACACAGGTGCAGAGAAAGGCAGTCACCATCAACCTGCCGGGAGGAGAAACACCGCAGCCGTCTGTGGGACCCGTCCATCCAGCCGTTTGTTTTGCCGGAGACTTTGTGTACATCATTGGCTGAGTGAGTACCACCGTGCCGTGCGGCACAGCGCTGCCCCCGCGACCCTGCACCTCGCCAGGCCCCGTAACCGGCCTGCCATTCATCCCTACCCCATCACCGGGCCCCGGTACAACCAAACCCCTACCCACGGAGAGGAGAACCAACATCCAAGCTGCTCCCTGTCATCGCTCCCGGGATCCCCGTCCAGAGCAGCGGTGGTGTCACCAATCTCACCACAACCGTGGGTGGCGTCACGGACAATATCAAATCCCCACAATCAATTCCCCCTTTTCACTCACGGGCGAGGAACGCCGCTCGAGTCCCCGGGATCCGGCCCACCGCTCGAGCCACCACCGAGCAGCAGCAGCTGGACCCGAGCAGTGGGAGAGCGCAGCGTCCCCTCCTCCGCCCGCGACAGATACACGCGTGTCCGTTTGCTCCACACAAAGACAAGTCCATTACTTTCTGTCATCACTGATGTCCCACGGACCACACTATGGTGTGATCTGTGAAACACGTACCAAAAAAAACCCGTATCTTTTAAATAAAATGATTTTTATACTCACCTTCTCCAATGACGCTGTTTCCGGTCACTGCTCTCTCCTGCTTCCAGGCCGGCTAATTATTCTTATGCATATGCATTTATGCACAGCACAGCCAACCCGGAAGTAGCCACTGAGGGGAGACAGCGGCAGCCGGACAGCGCAGAGCCGGAGACATAAGTACCACGGACAGCAGGAGTGTGAAAAGGTGAGTTTGGAGTACCTGATCTCCATGTGCTATTGTGACGCCCCTGAGGCCTTAGTCGCCACAGGGTACTCCACCTCACTTAAGGTGCAGTACTTATCCTAGATCCAGAGGACGTTGTTACCGATTTCACTACATACAAACCATACACACAACCAGGTTGCCCTCACCACTGGGGACTGGGCTAAGATCGGGTCTTAAGGCAGTCACCAAACATGGGGAGGCTGCCACCTACTAGTGACAGGGAATCAGGGGAGGAGCAGCCACAAGGGGGAGTTAGGAGCCAACACAACAGTTAGAGTTTTCCAGCAAGAGAGGAAGAGAGCAGATGGTTTTCCTAGTGGCTCTGGTGGGATGCAGGAGTCAATATAATCGCCAAGGGGAGAGCTTAATTACTCCATCGGGACTGGCACAGTGCAGGGTGCAGAATCCTAGGGTGGAATGTACTTCAAGTCGCATCACCAGAATCTGCAGGACAGGGGGATTGCATGTCTTTCTGGCCACCAAAGTTCCAGGAGCACTGTGCCACATAGGTTCCTGAGTCGAGATCCAAGTCCGGCCCCACAGCGGACCTGCGGCACCTGCATACGGGACGGGAGACAACCAGTCAAGAACCAGGGTCCCCAAGTAGTTTCAGGTCACGGGGATCCAACAATACAGGCGTAAATAGGAAGGGCAAACCAACCACTGCAGCGGGTCCAACCTCCGACCGGATCCGGGTTCGACCGGGGCTCATCACGGCAGGTGACCGTGGCACTCTGGGACAGCACTGTAAGAGTGAGTAAAGACACCAGGACCCACAGAGTCTGTGTCAGCCTGTTATTATCGGCGCCGTGGCACCACGCTTTGGCACCACGATTTGGCACCAGCGGCCATTGACTACAACTCCCCTCATCATCCTCCCCGGGGCCCGCTCCACCTGTGGGGAGAAGAAACCAACTTTTCTGCTACTGTTATCCGACCCGGAGGACAACGACAGCAGCGGCGGCTAATCCCTGGCCAAATACTGCAGGTGGCGTCACAAAATCATCCCAATACAACCCCCATCATCCCATCCATTCCCATCTCCCTTTCCGTGGACACCTCAGAGTCACAAAACCGGGCAGGCTACCCGTGACATCCCCTTAACCGTTCACTGGCCCGGCGACGAGCAACCCCTCAGGCCCCGTGGGGTCCTCCACAGGCGTCTTGCTCGCATAGATAAAGCAGCACCAAATCCACAGGTCCTTGAAGCAAAAACATGTTCCATGGCGATGGCAGCATGCAATGCAGCCATTCAAGTACATATAGTAATAAAGAGGAATCATACAATCCATAATAGAAAACAAACCACAGATTCTTAACAAGATCACATTAACACTACTGTGGTGAGTCAAAGCACATCTTGGTAGTCCAATGTACCAATTTTGAGGTGCAAATATAATAAAGCACAAATGGTGAATATAATAAGGAGCTTACAGGATGACCCATCACCCTATCCAGGGCCAGAACATGATCAAAGCCATCCCTATAGATATAATACTTTAACACTAGAAGTCCCAGAAATTTCGAGCTCCCCCCTGAAGTCCCGAAAGAGGGTCAAATGACATACAATAAACTGAATAGAACTAACTAGAAACTAAATGGCTAAACTCAATGGAAAACAACAACCTCCTGTGGTGCGACAGTAATGGCCTTAATTACAGAACAAAAGACGGTGATTATAGGATGTTAGCTAAAATCCTTCAGGTCATTCGACCTGTCCCTGGGTTCTAAAGGTAGAAATGTTAAATGACCCCTCTCTGGGACTTCTAGTGTTAAAAAGGTATGTACAACATATCCGGAACTAATAGCTTAAAATATAATTAGAAAAGGACAGTAATTGAAAACATATGGACTCCAAAATGTCGCATGACAGTTAAATAAGTATACAACAGACATGAATCGTAAAGACAAAACCCACAATTAAAGGGACATTTTTTATATATATATATATATATATATATATATATATATATATATATGATTGGGGGGGGCTGTGTGTGTCTGTCTGCCTCTCCTCCAAGACTGAAAAAGGAGAACTCCGGCACACAAATAACTTTCCCAAGAAAAAAGTTCACACTGGTTCATGTATTTCTTAATCTGCTTTTGTTTATTAGAGAAGGTGAAAGTGGTGCTTTACAAAAATAGAAAGTCCGCCAGGACGTTTCGGCCTTAGGCCTTCATCAGGTCGGACGATCTGACTGGAATATTTTAACATGTGGAGAGAATAACAAAAAGCAGATATCAGCAAGTAAATATACATACAATAGTGATACAAATAAATTACAACAAACTTGTACATGCTTGAGGAGAAACGACATAGAGAGCAAGATCACACTCATGTTATACTATATTGCGGGATAATATAGCCATATAATAAACCTATAGTAGCGAAATTCTGTCACTTTAGCGAGGGGAAATAGCCATTGATGATGGTGTGGTATATGAAAAAAAGAGGATAAGTGGCTCACCCATATCAAGCAGAGATCCGAATTTAGTAGAGATGTAAGCAGTCGTTTACGTACACATACACATATACCCCTCTATATAGGGTCCAGAAAGTAGTTAAGTCCTGTAGGGAAACAGGAGCTTTAAGGTAGTACCGAAGTGGGACTATATGGACTAGGTGAACTAATATAATTAGCCTAGATAGGTGGAGATTGGTTTATTTCTATCAGATTGGATCCATATAGTACCAATTTTGGTCAATAGGGGAAATCGACACATTAAATAGTACTGTTGTTATTGGTACTTGGAATATGTCAATGGGATAGTTTCAATTCCTCATGTTCTCCTTACGGATGGGGAGTATGTGTCTGCTGATAACAGTAAAAATTCGGTAACAGCAGGAAGCTAGAACAGGTCCTGTTAGACGTTTAATGTGTCTGGCAAATTGCGGATATTCCAGTGGAGTTGGCCTGGGGGGGCTTTTGGTCCAAATAGACACTAGGTAAAGCGCAAGCTTATGCTGGTGACAACAAAATGTCAATTGGGGCAGGAGGCTGGATGAGACCCTGTGGTAGGCTAATGTGTCCGGGAATTGGAGAAACTCCAGGGTGAGCTGGCCTCCATGTGCGGTGGTGGCTGTGCGTGCTGCGCGTCCTGTCAGGACATTAGCCTACCACAGGGTCTCATCCAGCCTCCTGCCCCAATTGACATTTTGTTGTCACCAGCATAAGCTTGCGCTTTACCTAGTGTCTATTTGGACCAAAAGCCCCCCCAGGCCAACTCCACTGGAATATCCGCAATTTGCCAGACACATTAAACGTCTAACAGGACCTGTTCTAGCTTCCTGCTGTTACCGAATTTTTACTGTTATCAGCAGACACATACTCCCCATCCGTAAGGAGAACATGAGGAATTGAAACTATCCCACTGACATATTCCAAGTACCAATAACAACAGTACTATTTAATGTGTCGATTTCCCCTATTGACCAAAATTGGTACTATATGGATCCAATCTGATAGAAATAAACCAATCTCCACCTATCTAGGCTAATTATATTAGTTCACCTAGTCCATATAGTCCCACTTCGGTACTACCTTAAAGCTCCTGTTTCCCTACAGGACTTAACTACTTTCTGGACCCTATATAGAGGGGTATATGTGTATGTGTACGTAAACGACTGCTTACATCTCTACTAAATTCGGATCTCTGCTTGATATGGGTGAGCCACTTATCCTCTTTTTTTCATATACCACACCATCATCAATGGCTATTTCCCCTCGCTAAAGTGACAGAATTTCGCTACTATAGGTTTATTATATGGCTATATTATCCCGCAATATAGTATAACATGAGTGTGATCTTGCTCTCTATGTCGTTTCTCCTCAAGCATGTACAAGTTTGTTGTAATTTATTTGTATCACTATTGTATGTATATTTACTTGCTGATATCTGCTTTTTGTTATTCTCTCCACATGTTAAAATATTCCAGTCAGATCGTCCGACCTGATGAAGGCCTAAGGCTGAAACGTCCTGGCGGACTTTCTATTTTTGTAAAGCACCACTTTCACCTTCTCTAATAAACAAAAGCAGATTAAGAAATACATGAACCAGTGTGAACTTTTTTCTTGGGAAAGTTATTTGTGTGCCGGAGTTCTCCTTTTTCAGTATTGTCTTTATTACTCCAGAGCACCTACCCTAGGTGATGCTAGGTCTTATCTCTTTTTGTCTCCTCCAAGACTCACCAGAGCTCAGAGCTGTCATCAAATACCTCTGCTTGAAAAAAATGACTACCAAAGACATACACAGCGACTTGGTGGAAACATTGGGGGACTCTTCTCCTCCATATTCCACAGTTGCACGCTGGGCCAAGGAATTTAAGCTGGGAAGAACATCGACGGAAGATGAACATCGTGAAGGACGCCCATCCACCTCCCTCAATGAAGAAAACGTGAAAAAAGTTGAAGAAGTTGTATTGGCAGATCGAAGAGTGACTATCAGGCATGTAGCTGAGGTCACAGGGATCTCATATGGCAGTATTCAAAGAATCCTTGCAAAAGAATTGCATATGAGAAAGGTCTCCGCACATTGGGTGCCAAAAATGTTAACCAACGAACAAAAGAAGAAACGAGTTGACATTTCAATAGCAAATCTCGAAAAGTTCCAAGCTGACAAGGAGAATTTTTTGTCACGTTTTTTGACCATGGACGAGACGTGGATCCACCACTTTGATCCCGAAACTAAACAACAATCGATGACATGGAAACGAGCCGACAAACCAACGCCGAAGAAATTCAAAGTGTCAAGCTCAGCAGGGACGGTTATGGCGTCCGTTTTTTGGGACGCTGAAGGAATTATTATGGTGGACTATTTGGAGAAGGGAGCCACTATTACGGGCTCCTACTACGCAGAACAAATAAGAAGATTGTGGGAGGCTATCAAGGAGAAAAGGCGCGGCAAACTGCGGGCTGGAGTGCTGTTTCACCAAGATAACGCGCCGGCTCACAAAGCTGCAGTTGCCATGGCAACCATTCAAGAAGTGGGCTTTGAACTAGTGGAACACCCCCCCTATTCGCCAGATCTAGCCCCCAGTGACTTCTTTCTCTTTCCTCGCCTCAAGGAACACCTCCGGGGCAAGAAATTTGACGACAATAGTGACGCGATAACCGCTGTTGGGGATCTTTTTGAGGGTCAAGATCAAGATTTTTTTTCGAAGGGAATTCTAAGTTTAGAAAAGAGATGGACTAAATGTATAGACTTGTTAGGAGACTATGTAGAAAAATATATATATTTTTTAACATATTCATTGTGTTTATTATGGATTATCATTACTTTTGGATCGCCCCTCATATATATATATATATATATATATATATATATATACAGTACAGTCCAAAAGTTTGGACACAACTTCTCATTCAAAGAGTTTTCTTTATTTTCATGACTCTGAAAATTGTAGATTCACATTGAAGGCATCAAAACTATGAATTAACATATGTGGAATGAAGTACTTAAGAAAAAAGCATGAAACAACTGAAAATATGTCTTATATTCTAGGTTCTTCAAAGTAGCCACCTTTTGCTTTGATTACTGCTTTGCACACTCTTGGCATTCTCTTGATGAGCTTCAAGAGGTAGTCACCGGAAATGGTCTTCCAACAGTCTTGAAGGAGTTCCCAGAGATGCTTAGCACTTGTTGGGCCTTTTGCCTTCACTCTGCGGTCCAGCTCACCCCAAACCATCTCGATTGGGTTCAGGTCTGGTGACTGTGGAGGCCAGGTCATCTGGCATAGCACCCCATCACTCTCTTTCTTAGCCCTTACACAGCCTGGAGGTGTGTTTGGGGTCATTGTCCTGTTGAAAAATAAATGATGGTCCAACTAAAAGCAAAACGGATGGAATACCATGCCGCTGCAAGATGCTGTGGTAGCCATGCTGGTTCAGTATGCCTTCAATTTTGAATAAATCCCCAAAGGTGTCACCAGCAAAGCACCCCCACACCATCACACCTCCTCCTCCATGCTTCACGGTGAGAACCAGGCATGTAGAGTCCATCCGTTCACCTTTTCTGCTTCGCACAAAGACATGGTGGTTGGATCCAAAGATCTCAAATTTGGACTCATTGGACCCAAAGCACAGATTTCCACTGGTCTAATGTCCATTCCTTGTGTTCTTTAGCCCAAACAAGTCTCTTCTGCTTGTTGCCTGTCCTTAGCAGTGGTTTCCTAGCAGCTATTTTACCATGAAGGCCTGCTGCACAAAGTCTCCTCTTAACAGTTGTTCTAGAGATGAGAAGGTGTGTCCAAACTTTTGGTCTGTACTGTATATGTATGGGGGTTTTTATGATTTGCTTGCAATACTATTCTACGGGGATGTGCACTTGTTTGATTTTTTACTTCGTTCGAGTCTGTCCGAGGAAAGAATCACACCGTGAATGATTTCTATCCATAGTTTGGATCTGACACGGCCATGCAAATCAGTGTGTCTATGAAAAAAATTGGAACACTCTCGGATGATTTTCATGGACTGACGGAGTGAAGAAGATGGAGAATTTTTTTTTTCAATCTTCTCCACATCTGAGAAAATCGGATCACACTCTGATGAAACTCTGACCAGAGTTTTATTAGCATAATAAGAGAGAAAACATGGTTGTGTGACCCTAGAATTAATGTCACTCATAATCTATACAAATCCATTGAGAAACAAACTGAAATTACTGTATTTGAGGACAATAAAAATAACAAAATAAAAATAATTTAGTTTACGTGTGAACACCTTCCTATAATTGGGATGAGGGTGTGTTAAAAAATAGCCAATGACATTTAAGCTCAAGTTAATAGCAGTCAATACACAAGTTCCATCCTTTACAGTAATTCTGAGTACCCCATATAAAGTTTAGCTGTTCTAGTAGGATTTTTCTGAAATTCTATGAGTTGCATTATACAGCAAACACGATTGTCCATAAACAGCTTACAACACCGGCAAGGGATCTCATTGTCGATGTTGCTGGTGAAAGCACCCGCCCCCGTCGGTTGTGCGTCACGGGCAAATCGTTGCCCGTGGCGCACAACAACGGTAGGACCCGTCACACATGCTTACCTGCTTAGCGACGTCGCTGTGGCCGGCGAACTGCCTCCTTTCCAAGGGGGCGGTTCGTTCGGCGTCACAGCGGCGTCACTAAGCGGCCGCCCAATAGAAGCGGAGGGGTGGAGATGAGCGTGTGGAATATCGCGCCCACCTCCTTCCTTCCTCCTTCCTGCGGCCGCAGGTACGGTGATGTTCCTTGTTCCTGCGATGTCACACATAGCGATGTGTGCTGCCGCAGGAACGATGAACAACCTGCGTCCTGCAACAGCAACGATAATCGGGATTACAATGACTAGTCAACGATTACCGATTAGGTGAGTAATTTTGATCGTTAACGGTCGTTCGTGCGTTTCCCACGACATGACGTCGCTAACAAGGCCGGATGTGCATCACAAATTCCGTGACCCCAACGACATCTCGTTAGCGATGTCGTTGCGTGTAAAGCCCGCTTAAGGATGCTCTAGAGGCATTTGCATTTCCATAGACAAAGCTAATTGTTATTACAATGGGTACTGTTATTAATTTATCAGACTCGCTATAAATAAGATAAGAAAAAGTGGTATACAAGCCTCTGTCAGTAACCAAACTGGCATATATCTTGGGAAACTAAAATGCATAATCCCTCAATCTCCCAATGTCTGCCCCCATACACATTAGTTGGCTCTTCTGGTCAACTTTATTCTAAAATGTATAAAGTCAAATTCAGATGTCCGTATTTTCCCGGTCTACATACAGAGTGCTATGCCTGAACTGACCATCAGTCTCCTGACCAGAAATAACAGCCTCATATATGCCTATTAGTTTAGGTTTGGAAACCTATGTGTAGAGCTGGCATCCCTGCACCACTTGCCCTCCTCCCTGCAGGGTAGCCAACTCCCCTGTTTCCTGCTCCCGGGGCCTGTGCATGCCACTCAGGTCTTCCGGGAGTGCACCTAGGGTGTGCGTGTGAACTGCTGCCTTTCTCTTAAAAGGCCAGCGCGCCATTTCCTGGAAGTGCCTCTTAGCTTATTGCTGAGCGGCACTGGGTACTTAAGGAACTCTCCTACTTGTGCCTCATCGATGTTGTCAATTAATGGTTAGTGGTCCGTGCTCTAGCCAGCTAGTTGTCAGGTCCCCTGTCCACTGTATGTTCCCATGTCAGTGTAAAATATCGCATTTGTGTTTCCTGGCCCCATCGGTACCCCAGTGCTTCTGTCTGCACTAGTGACTCTGTCCATTCATCCTGGCCGTGCCATCAGCCTCAGCTGTTACTGTGGTCCTTGCTGCGCTAGTGACTCTGTCCATCTATCCTGACCATACTATCAACCTACTACACTAGTGTCTGTGCATGTCTGCAACTGTGGCCGTCTTTGCCCTACGGATCAGCTGCCACAGTCCTGGTCACTGCCCTGGGAGTAGCACCTTGCGTCTGCATCGTGGTGGGTACTTAGTTAAGCCCCTCCACTAAAGGGTAAGCCCAGGTCCCCCTGTAGTCTAGTGGGTCCACTCCTGCTCGCTGACTTACCATCTCCAGCGATGAGCATTATGTAGCGCCCCTGAGGCTTCAGGCACCACAGGGTACTGCACCTCCATTAGGATGTAGTACTTATCCTGGGTCCAAGAAAGGTCGGTACTGGTTTCCACTCACACATACATGCAGTAACACTAGGTTGCCCTTACCAATGGGGACCGGGCCAGGGTCAGATCACAGTAGGGGGTTACTACAGTGTTGGGTTTACAGGATGCCACCACACCTGGGGCTCCCCGATCCACTGGAACTGGGGACTCAGGGTCAGGGAGAAGCAACCACCAGGGGGAATCAGGAGCACAAAGTGGGAAGAGCAGGTTGACCTAGTGAGAGTAGTGAACCAGCCGGTGGCAGCGGCTGGGGGCAACAGCTCAGAACAAACAACACAACTACAACAGAGAGTGAACAGCTTCAGACACAGAACAGAGTGGACATGCAGCGAGCAGCTTTGTGAGCCAAGGCGTTCAACATGGTTGCTTGGGAGAAGCAGGCAACTGCTTCCACAGGACCGACGCTGTCGGGATACAGAATCCTAGGGCAGATACACTTCATGTTATCTTCTAACTCTGCAAGGATTGCGGGGAACAGCTAGAACAGTCACCGGACCAGTCTCAACGAGTCTGCAGCCAAATAGCATATAGGATCCGGGGTTGAGGACCGGCCCCACAATGGAACCGCGCTATCAACATACAGAACGGGAAACTTTACTGACACCAGGATCCCCAAGTGTTTCACGCCTCGAGGATCCGATACTCAGCGCATCAAAGGAGGAAAGGGCTCACAGGCTTGACTTGACTTGACCTTTCACAGATCTAGGATCTGCTGGAGCCCATCGTGGCAGAGATCAGTACTCTGGGGCAGCGCTTGAACTACCTGTGAGTAAAAAGACCTGGAACCGCAGCCCGTGTCTTTGCCTTTCCTTTACCAGCACTGTCGCCCAGCGCTGTGGCGCCAACAGGGACTACTACCATTCCCGCCATTCTCCTGGGGCCCACTCTGCCTGTGGAGAATGATACCATCCTGGCTGCACCCGTCATCTGCCCCGGTGAGAGACCCTGCAGTGGCGGCCCATCCCTGGCCGCGTACCACAGGTGGCATCACGATCATCTAATAGACTTTCCTAACCTCTGACTACCACCTCCCTATCCCTACCAACCTCCAACCCTTCTTTCTGTATGCCTCAGGGCAACGGAACCGGGCCAGGCCACCCTGTAATGATGCAGAGGATCTGCATCCCCGGCCCGCTAACGAGTAGGTTAGAACACCTGCCTCGTGCGGTGCTACAGTTACAGTAAGGTTTTTCCAAGCATTGTGTAATACTACTGTATGTACTGAGGATTTCGATTGCGTTAGGGCAATGACAACCAGAGACGAGTTCTTGGTGCAAAGACGTTTATAATATGCAACCAACAATATGTACACAAAACAGAACATAAACACAGTAGAACATAAACACAGTAAATACCTGCCAGGGTCGGAGCAAAGGGGAATTCCCGGGGCCACGCACCGGACTCCCCCAGGGAGACCACCAGGAGCGAACCCCTATACAGGGACTGTCTGGCGATCACCCCAGAAGGCCTAAATGCGCAGCAGCCGGGACACAAAAGGGCAACAGGTATAGTCCAAAAATGTCCGTACGTGATGTGAGTCCTAGAGTGGATATGAAACGGAAGGAACCGGGCAGAAGTGCCGACCAGAGACGGCAGACGGAGTCCGGGCACAGCTTGATGAGACCAGGTGAAGTCCAGAGCCGGTGTCGGGTGTCTTTAACAGGATCCAAATATCAATCAGGAACCAAGAGCAGCAGGGCAGGAGTACACAGGAAGCAGTATACTCAGGCAACTAGACTAAGCTTAGGGGCGGGCTTTTAAACAGATGAACAGGAAGTAGGGCAACAGAACAGAAAACTCCATGTTAAAGGGCAAAATCCTTCAAAAGAAAACTGGAAATCCTGGAACTCTGACAGTACTCCCCCCCCCCCCCAGAAACGGCCTCAGGACCAGGCTTGTCCGGGTACCTCCGATGAAACTGAGCAACCTTCCGGGGCGCTCGGATGTTACCCACAGGTTCCCAGGAATCGTCCTCGGGGGAGTACCCCTGCCAACGCACCAGATACTGCAGCCGATGCCAATGGAGCCGGGAGTCAATAATGTCCTCAACCACGAACTGCTCCTGGCCATCAACCATCACCGGCGGAGGAGGAGGCACGATACGACCATGAAACGTATTGGGGGAAACTGGTTTTAGCAGAGAAACGTGAAAGACCGGGTGTACCTTTAAATTGTGCGGCAACCTCAGCCGACAGGCCACCGAGCTCACTATCCCGGTGATCTTGAACGGACCAATGAACTTCTGCCCCAGCTTCTGCGAAGGAACACCTAGTTTCAGATTTTTGGTGGATAACCACACCGAGTCCCCTACCTTATACATGGGTGCCTGTTTCCGGTGAGTGTCTGCCGACTTCTTATAACGCTCCTGAGCCGAAGCCAAAGAGTCCTTTAAAACCTCCAGATTCCGTCGTAGCTCCGTCAATCTGTCCTCCACCGCTGGCACTGAAACCGCCACCGGTGACCTAGGCAAAATATTCGGATGGTAACCCAAGTTAGCGAAAAAGGGCGTTACCTTAGTGGAGCTGCTCTGAGTGTTGTTATGCGAGAACTCCGCCAAAGGAAGCAGCTGCAACCAATCGTCCTGCAGATGGCTGACATAACATCGTAGGTACTGCTCCAGGGTTTGATTAGTCCGTTCGGTTTGCCCATTTGTCTGGGGATGGTATGCAGAAGACAAACAGACATCAATATGGAGTGCCGAACAAAACCCTTTCCAGAACTTAGACGTGAACTGCACGCCCCGGTCAGAGATGATCTCATCCGGTACCCCATGCAATCGAAATATATTCTGGATAACCAAATCCACTGTCTCTGCGGCTGAGGGAAGACCGGTACATGGAATAAAGTGAGCAGCCTTTGTCAACCGATCCACCACCACCAAAATGGTATTGTTACCGCCTGAGACGGGCAACTTCACAATAAAATCCATTGAGATGGATCCCCAAGGGCGAGATGGTACGGGTAACGGTTGAAGGAGTCCCGTAGGAGCCACACAAGGGACCTTGCACCGGGCACAAACCACACATGAGTGGACATAGTCTTTCACATCCTTTAAACAGGTAGGCCACCAGAAAAAACGACTCAGAAATTCCTGCGTCTTCTGTACACCCCTATGACCTGCCAACACGGAGTCATGGACCAACTTGAGAACCCGAAGTCTTACAGCCTCCGGGACATAAATACGTCGCTCTCTCAACCACACACCATTCCGAAGGACAAGAGTCACATCATTCGGGGGGGCAGCAAGAAATACGTCACCATCATAGGCCAGCTTGATGTCCTTCCACAAGTCCTGGTCCCGGATTACTCCAACAAAATTGGCATCTGATAAAACGGTCTGAGACGGGGTTCCAGGCACGAAGTCCATGGCGTGGATTCGGGACAAGGCATTGGCTTTCCCATTACGTGACCCTGGACGGTATGTAACGATAAAATTAAACTGGTTAAGGAACAGGCTCCAACGGGCTTGCCGTGGAGACAGGCACCTGGCAGATTTAAGGAATTCTAGGTTACGATGGTCTGTGAGAACTATCACTTGTTGCGCTGCTCCCTGTAAGTGGTGTCTCCATTCCTTAAAAGCAGAAACAAATCCTTGTCCGCAATGTCATAGTTCTTTTCTGCAGGGGACAACCGGCGAGAAAAGAAAGCACACGGGTGCAAGAGACTCTTGTCCCCAGTCCTTTGTGAAAGGATAGCCCCTAATGCATAATCGGAAGCATCGACTTCCACAATAAAAGGGAGTGCGGGATTCGGGTGTATTAGGATTGGTGCTGAGGTAAAACAAACCTTGAGACGATTGAAAGCTTCCTGGGCCTGGGCGGACCACACAAACTTCTGCCCTTTTTTGGTTAACAGGGTGATAGGACGGACAATCTCTGAAAAGTTACGGATAAAGCGTCTGTAAAAGTTAGCAAAACCGACAAAGCGTTGTACCTCCTTGATGTTTCCCGGTTCCGGCCAGTCTAGAATTGCCCGTATCTTGCCAGACTCCATGTTCAGTCCCTGAGGAGAGATGACATATCCTAAAAATTGTATCTTTGAGCAATGGAATTCGCACTTCTCCAGTTTAATATACAGGTGGTTATCCCTCAGACGGGTAAGTACTGTCTTGACGTGCTCCTGGTGTTCCTGTAGGGAATCAGAAAAGATCAAGATATCATCCAGGTAAATCACCATGAACTGGTCCATTATATCCCTAAATATATCGTTGACTAGGTGTTGGAAAGCCGCAGGAGCGTTACAAAGTCCAAAAGGCATCACTAGATACTCATAATGTCCATACCGACATCTGAACGCTGTTTTCCACTCGTCCCCGGGACGTATGCGGAGTAGATTATATGCACCACGGAGATCCAATTTAGTAAATATTTTGGCCTGTTGTACTCTCTCCAATAGTTCGGGAATCAACGGTAACGGATACCGGTTCCGGATGGTTATCTTATTTAGTTCCCGGTAGTCGATACAAGGTCTCAGAGTCCCCTCTTTCTTTTTCACGAAAAAGATGGGTGCCCCTGCTGGTGAGGTAGAAGGTCGAATAAATCCCTTGGCTAGGCTTTCATCGATGTAATCTTTTAGTGCTTGTAACTCAGGTGCCGCCAACGGGTAGACATGACCAAACGGGATCTCTGCCCCTGGGAGTAAGTCTATGGGACAATCATACGGTCTATGCGGGGGAAGCCGATCTGCTTTTCTTTTGTCGCATAGATCAGCGAAGTCATTATAAACTGGGGGTAGAACAGGTACCTGTACAGTGCCCTCCACATTCGGTGTTACTGGAACCGGTACAGTTGGACTAATGGTCGGACCACTCTGGGGTGGGAAGGATATTTCTTTAGTCTCCCAATCGATGACTGGATTTGTAGACCGCAGCCAAGGAATTCCTAAAATTATCGGAAAATGGGGAGAAGAAATTAACATGAAAACAAGGGTCTCCTGCTGACCTGGTTTCATCACACATTCAAGGGGTACTGTCTCCCGATCAACTGGTCCGGAAACTAATGGAGAACCGTCTACCGTCTCCATGGTAACTGGTGAAGATCTTTGTTGAGTCTGGATACCGTGTTTCCTGGCAAAAGAAGAGTCCATGAAATTTCCCCCTGCCCCAGAGTCTATCATAGCGGATGTAGGAATTAACTGTCCCTCCCACCGGATCTGAATGGGAAGCGAGCAATGGGTGTATTTCCCTTCTGGGTCCTTAGGTGAAGTTGACATCAATGTTGAGGGAAATACCGCATCCAGGTGTAAACTTGCCTCAGAGATATCGGACTCTGCGTCCGTGTTGTCACACTCTGCCATTGCTGCCAGTACCTTATTCGGGCGATTTGGACGTTTTGGGCAGTCAATCAGAAAATGGTCCGATTGACCACAATAGAAACACAAACGCTCACGGAGCCGGTATTCACGACGTTCGTTGGTCTCTCGCTTTTGTAGAGAGTCCACTTGCATAGGAACATCCTCGGCCTCCCGTGGCGTCTTGTGAGCGGGTTCTCTAGAAGGAAACGCAAAGTTGGTTACCCGGTTTACAGCTGCCCATTTTCCCTGTCGGTGTTCCGTCAAGCGGGTATCGATACGCACACAGTGTTGGAGAAACAGTTCAAAATCCCGTGGAGATTCGGAACGAGCTAACTCGTCCTTGATGGTACCGGACAAACCCTTTCTGAACACAGATAATAGCGCATTATTTCCCCAGTCGGTGTCTACCACTAACCTTTTGAACTCAGTGGCGTATTCGACGACAGACCGCTTTCCCTGACGTAAGGAAAGCAGAGCCGATTCAGCGGTAGCACGGCGATTAGGATCATCAAACATTTGTGCCATTGCTGTTAAAAAGTCATCCAGGTTATTTAAACGGATATCACGATTCTCTATCATAGGATTAGCCCAAGCCAGTGCTCGTGAGGTTAACAACATGATTATACATAACACTTTTGACCGGTCAGATCGGTAATAATCAGCATGTACATCAAAAAACAGTATACACTGGTTAACGAACCCACGGAACTGACTTCGATCACCACTGAAACGAAATGGGGGTAACCTAGGCATACCGGGAGCTGATACGGACGTAGCGGGGGCGGCTTCCTGAGCCTTCATTCTGGTTTGCAAATCCTGAATAGCCGGACCCAGTACCTGGTGATCATGGCCCAGCTGTGCCTCCACATCTCTAAGCTTAGTTTGCACCACCTCCATCTCCTGCTGCAAAGAGTTAATCATGGAGAAAAGCTGATCTACTCGTGTCTCAGTCATTGCCCCAGCGAAATCCTCTTATTGGCCTGAGTATAATGTAATACTACTGTATGTACTGAGGATTTCGATTGCGTTAGGGCAATGACAACCAGAGACGAGTTCTTGGTGCAAAGACGTTTATAATATGCAACCAACAATATGTACACAAAACAGAACATAAAACACAGTAGAACATAAACACAGTAAATACCTGCCAGGGTCGGAGCAAAGGGGAATTCCCGGGGCCACGTACCGGACTCCCCCAGGGAGACCACCAGGAGCGAACCCCTATACAGGGACTGTCTGGCGATCACCCCAGAAGGCCTAAATGCGCAGCAGCCGGGACACGAAAGGGCAACAGGTATAGTCCAAAAATGTCCGTACGTGATGTGAGTCCTAGAGTGGATATGAAACGGAAGGAACCGGGCAGAAGTGCTGACCAAAGACGGCAGACGGAGTCCGGGCACAGCTTGATGAGACCAGGTGAAGTCCAGAGCCGGTGTCGGGTGTCTTTAACAGGATCCAAATATCAATCAGGAACCAAGAGCAGCAGGGCAGGAGTACACAGGAAGCAGTATACTCAGGCAACTAGACTAAGCTTAGGGGCGGCTTTTAAACAGATGAACAGGAAGTAGGGCAACAGAACAGAAAACTCCATGTTAACAAAGGGCAAAATCCTTCAAAAGAAAACTGGAAATCCTGGAACTCTGACACATTGTCTTTATATGGACCATGAAACATGGACGACTGAATCCAGCCCTTCTCTCCTGCTTAGGGCTTGTTCAGACATGTGTATAATCATATGTGTGTTGTCCAGATGCAAAATAGGTATGATCCAGATGCCACATTTATCAATACAATACAAGTCAATGTTTTTCCACATGGACTGATTGTCTGTTTGTAAGAATTTGCAGTGTAGTTTAGCCCCCTTTCACACGTCAGTGATTCTGGTACGTTTGTGCTTTTTTTTTATACGTACCAGAATCATTGACATACGCAGACCCATTATAATCAATGGGTCTGCTCACACATCAGTGATTTTTCACTGACCGTGTCTCCGTGCGGCGTACACATGTGGTCCATGATTGCCGCACGGAGACATGTTCGTTTTTTTCTGGCATTACTGATGTCCCACGAACCACACTATGGTGTGATCCGTGAAACACGTAGCAGAAAAATACGGACATTTAAAATAATAAACATTTTCAACTCACCTTTCCAGCGACGCTCTGTGCAGCCCCCGCTCTCTGCAGCTTCCTGTCCGGATCATGAATATTCATGAATGCAGCCAGAGCCGACCCAGAAGTAGCTGCAGAGAGCTGTGGTCGGACGCTGCAGAGCTGGAGACTTCAGCACCATGGACAGCAGGAACGGGACAGGTGAGCATAAGTCCATGTGCAATCACGGAATATGGATCATGTATCATGGATTGCACATGGACAACCCACATGTGCCGTGAATCACAGAACACGTAGGGACATGTCCGTGTTTTACACATCAGTGAAGTTCGTCTGTGTTTTTCACTGACGTGTGAAACGGGCCTTACTGTGATCCTTATTTATTTTATCCCTTACATGGTTTCTTCAAGCTTCCCCACATTTCTTCCCTTCAGGACACGATATGGAGATTCTTCTGAAACACCGAATGGTTTTAAACTTTTTTTTATAACATTTCAGTGCATCTCCATTTCCCTGTGAGTCATCCATATTTGATACCGGGGGAATAGACCACAACAATGAAATATGCAATGTCTGGAGGCTCTTTTTAGAAATAAAATGATTTGATTTTCTTCAGGATTCTCTTCAGATAACATTCCTTCCAAACCTCAGACATTTCTTCTTCAGCTGTTCTGTCAGAAAAGGGATAATGTGGAACATAAAATTTTCCTAATGTGCCGCTTTCTACAGCCAAAACATAATAACGTTGCCTTCTCTAACAGAAACCAAACTGCTTTACCAAATTGTATTAATACAGAAAATAAAACTAAGGAATGTAACAATGGAAGAAAAGTGATGATCATTGTGTTCATAATTTAGCCTGTTTTTTAAGAATGTGTTATAAATTCAAATGTGTACCTTACTAGGGATATTCGGGTTTGCCGGGTTCAGCCAGAGTTTAGTGAAAAATTTGGTTCAGTCCTCAAACTTGACCCAAACCCCATAGAAGTCCTGAACCTGTGTGTAAAATGGTCATAGGTAGTGCCTAGAGGCTGCAAAACGAAGCGTAATGGGGTGAGAGCAGGACAATTGCCTTGTAACCAAATGTGGATAGGGAAATCACTTAAAGGGTTTCTGTCACTCTAGCAATCATGATTAAATAGAAAGTAATTCAATAAAATAAAAATTTTGAGTTTCTCCACAGATCAAAAATGTTAACAGTACTGCCACAGAGATTGATTTCAGACTTCTCCCACAGATCAAAAAGCTTGCCCCCACAGAGGCTGTTTTCACAGTTCCCCCACAGAGGCTGTTTTCACAGTTCTCCCACAGAGCCTGTTTTCACAGTTCCCCCACAGAGCCTGTTTTCACAGTTCCCCCACAGAGCCTGTTTTCACAGTTCCCCCACAGAGCCTGTTTTCACAGTTCCCCCACAGAGGCTGTTTTCACAGTTCCCCCACAGAGGCTGTTTTCACAGTTCCCCCACAGAGGCTGTTTTCACAGTTCCCCCACAGAGGCTGTTTTCACAGTTCCCCCACAGAGCCTGTTTTCACAGTTCCCCCACAGAGCCTGTTTTCACAGTTCCCCCACAGAGCCTGTTTTCACAGTTCCCCCACAGAGCCTGTTTTCACAGTTCCCCCACAGAGCCTGTTTTCACAGTTCCCCCACAGAGCCTGTTTTCACAGTTCCCCCACAGAGCCTGTTTTCACAGTTCCCCCACAGAGGCTGTTTTCACAGTTCCCCCACAGAGGTTGTTTTTACAGTTCCCCCACAGACCCTATTTTCACAGTTCCCCCACAGAGACTGTTTTCACAATTCTCCCACTGAGGTTGTTTTCACATTTCCCCAACAGAGGCTATTTTCACACTTCCCCACAGAGGCTATTTTCACACTTCTCCACAGAGGCTATTTTCACAGTTACCCCACAAAGCAAAACTTTCAGCTCCAGTAGCATACACCACAGCTGTTGCAGTTAAAAAGCTTGTAGTTGGATTTTGGATCTAGCTGGTGGTCCTGCAGCTATCCTTGCTGCTGACAGTCCAAATCCCTTTTGCCATAGGGCTCCTTCCCAATGCTGCTGACTAAGTGACCCTGGGATCTGAAGTGTTTACTAAAAACTATTGTTCAAAGTAGGCAAACGAGCCTGAATACTCGAGCTAGGAATAATGAAATTGGACTGAGGTCATGATTAAGAGTGTACCCTGTGGAAGACAAAGTGAAAGAACTGGAGGCACCCTCAGCCATCCAATCTAAAACTTCCTCTACTTGTTCTGGCATCACCATTCGTACAGCAGTATTCGGGCCTACGAAATTACACAGATCGTCCTGTCATCAACGTGCACCAAAGGAAGATGTTTAATTTTAGGGCATAGCAGACACCGATTGACCATATCTTCTCCCTGCAGCAGCTACACCACCAGCAGCAGCAGGACCACGACCACATCCATATCCCCTATTTGATGCTTTCCTCATTCTTTGCACCACAAAAAGTGCAGTGTATTACACGGCCTGTATACAGAGAGAGAGTGCCTAGCAGATTACTATACTGCGTATTTTCAGTTCCCCCACAGAACCAGCTCCAGTAGTGCACACTTCAGCTGCTGCAGTTAAAAAGCTCATAGTTGGATTTGGGATCGAGCTGGCGGTCCACTACGAGGCTGGGAAGAGTTTTCCCACAAAGCAACAATTTTAAGAATGCCCCTACAGTACCTGTTTTGAGCATTCACCCACACAGTCAAAATTACAAGAGTTCCCCATTGACCAAAAATTTTAAAAATGCTGCTCCAAAGCCTGTTTTCAGAGGTCACACACACAGAGCCAAAATTGGAAGAGATCCCCTAAAAGAGCAACAATGTTAAAAATGCCCCTACAAAACCTGTTTTCAGAGTTCCCCCACACAGCCAAATTTGGAAAAGTTACCCCACATGACCCCTAGAAAACAACATAAAAAAATCTTGAACCGGAAGGCAGATTTCCAAGTGGAGAAGGAGTTGGATGTGGAGGTGAAGAGGTGAAGGAGGTGATAGCCCACATTGTTTTTTTGTTTGTTCTATTTATTTATTTTTTATTTGGGGAGGCCCCGAAAAATTAAAAATGGCAATTCTAATGAATGAACTGCAGTAGAGTAAAACAATGGCGGGCTGCAGCTGATATACTTCACTAGGCAGTCACGGGTACAGACAAGTCCTGTGGGATCCACACCTGTTTAATTTTGGTGAATATGAGCTTGCCCACATTGGCTGTGGGCTACATCATACCCCTTGCCATGCTTAAGAAACATTCCAATAGTACACTTACCGCAGGGCAGGCCAGCACCTCCTACTTGTAAAGGGCAGGCTTAGGCCATGTGTCCATTTAGGAGACCCAGAAGTTATATGGGGCAGACCCATCACTTAGTACATGGAGATGTGTGGACACATACTCTTTCACAATATATTTGAAATGCTGCCTCCTACTAATACGGAGCATATCAGATGGAAGTGCTGAATATTGTGGCATGCTGAAAAAGTTTTTCCACTCTTTGGCGAGGATAACTCACTCTTTAGAGGTGGTGCCATTCCCCGGCTGCATTGTCAATTCTTCCTCTTTTACCTTGTGCTTGAGTCCCCACTGTCAGGTAGTAATGCAATCAGTCATGCGTCTACAAACATGCACTTGTATTCCCGCATTTTCCGATCACGCTCCAGTGATGGAAGTAAGGATGGCACGTTGTCATTGTCATGGGGATACAGAGGGGTGGCCACCAAATAGTCAGGACTGGTAGGAATCCGGGCAATTTGGTGGTCGTTGTGCAGACACTACAGCATGTTTTTGCTCACATGTGCCAGACTGCCCAGAGGCAACAACTAGCTGTACTCAGTGGGAAGTGTATTGTCTCTGTGCTCTGTATGACCCCAGTCACGGTCCAGTGATGCCCGTGAGCTGCTTTAGGTGCCACCCTGCTGTGAACACAGTTGCTCCTGTGAGGAAAGAGTTAACCTTTTTCACTGGCTTAGAAAAATAATAGAAATTTATTCTCCCTTGCAAGACCAAACCAGACTTATTTACGTAATGAACTATGAGACCAACCTCAAGGACGCAGAATGTTTTGACTTAGAGACGACTGAAAAACATCTTGTTATGGAAGAAGAAACGTCATGGACTGTTATGGGAGTATAAGTCATTATGTTAATTTCTTTTGCTGGGAATATGTAATCCATGCCTTAATGAATGTAGATTAATGAATATGTATGTTGCATAGTTACGCCCTAATCAACTTTGTATAACCTTGTAATGTAAACAAAATAATACACTTTCTATTCGGAGCCACACATCTCTGGTCTTATGTGTATAACAGCGTCTGCCTGTTTTCATTTGAGGCAAAGGGAGTAGCGGGGGGGGGTTACCGGTACCCTCTCTGCATTCGGACATCGCTGGCAACAGCTGTTGACCTAACATTATCTGGTGCCCGAACAGGGACTGGTATGGCTAAGTATGGCATCATGGAAGAGGCTGTCACAGGTGCGTGTGTACATATCCAGCAGTCTGTGATCTCAAGTTTTTTCAGCTAACACTTCATGATGGGTCTCAAATGAATTTTGCCGTGGTGTAGAAGGCCCCAAAAAGGGAGTACACATAGAGATACTTATCAGCGGTATTAGGCCTTCTTGCAGTGGCTGGCATGGACCCATGTCGATCTCCCCTCAAGTTTGACGGAGGTTGGAGTGGTTAGCTGGACAGTCAAAGGTCCTTCGAATCGTGGCTCAAGGGTCTTTCTCACGTGCTTCTTTAGGTAGATCCGGTCACCAGGCTTTAGAGAGTGGGTTCCTGGAACGGCATCAGGATCAGGTAGAGAAGAGTAGACCCTTTGGTGGGTTTCAGTTAGTCTCTTCTGCAGAGAAACAACATAAGACATTAGGCTAGCACATTGCAGGTGTAACTCCTGCGGGAAGTAGCATCCTAATCTGGGTGCACTACCAAAGAGTATTTCAAAGAGTGAAAGCCTGTGCTTTCCCTGTGGGGTAGTCCTTATAGAGCAGGGGTCAGGAACCTTTTTGGCTAAGAGAGCCGTAAACGCCACATATTTTGAAATATAATTCCGCGAGAGCCATACAATATGTTTAAAGGGCCATTGACAGATCAATCGCTCCAATGTTCACTTAGTACAGCAAGGAATGCTCCTCCCTGATGTATAAAGCCACAACTGGACTGAAACAATGGTAATTAGCAGTAAAAAAATCAAATAAATAACTTACATTGTGAACTTGCGATGCATGACATCAGTCCAGCAGTCTGGCTTCTTCTTTTTCCTGCGCATGACTGGAAGCTGGCATTCTTCCCACCCGATGTTGAGAGAATGCCAGCTTTGAGGCATTCGCAGAAGAAAGAAGCTGGAATATTGGACATGTCACACAACGCATTGTCAGTTATGTCAATTATCTATTTTATTATTTTACAGCGAATTATTGTTTAGGTCCAGCGGTGGCTTAGTGCAGCAGAGAGGAACACTCCTTTGTGTACTAAGTGACCGCTGGAGCAATTGTATCTGTCAGTGGCCCAGACACCCTGCTTCCCATACAGCCTGCACCCCCCATATCACACACACACACTGCTCCCCATACAGCCTGCACCCCCCATATCCCACACACACACACTGCTTCCCATACAGCCTGCACCCCCCAGATCTCACACACTACACCCCCATATGTCACATACCCTGCTCCCCATACAGCCTGCACCCCCATATCACACACACTACACCCCCATATCTCACACACCCTGCTTCCCATACAGCCTGCACCCCCCATATCACACACACACACTGCTCCCCATACAGCCTGCACCCCCCATATCCCACACACTACACCCCCATATGTCGCATACCCTGCTCCCCATACAGCCTGCACCCCCATATCACACACACTACACCCCCATATCTCACACACCCTGCTTCCCATACAGCCTACACCCCCATATCTCTCACACCCTGCTTCCCATACAGCCTGCACCCCCCATATCACACACACACACTGCTCCCCATACGGCCTGCACCCCCCATATCCCACACACACACACACACTGCTTCCCATACAGCCTGCACCCCCCAGATCTCACACACTACACCCCCATATGTCACATACCCCGCTTCCCATACAGCCTGCACCCCCCATATCACACACAATACACCCCCATATCTCACACACCCTGCTCACATATCTCACCCTGCCTGTACCCCAACTTACCCCTCTCAAACACTCTGCACCCCTTCACATGCTTCTGTCACAGTCTGCAGCCCTCATATGCCCCTCACCCTGCAGCCCCCCTCACCCTCATGTCCCCTCTTTTCTTATTACCAGTCATCATGTGTCCAAATCTCCTTCAGGATTCAGTTCTCTTGCTTTCTGCCCGGCATCCTGTGTCTCCTCCCACACAGTCACATGGGCGTGACGTCATCGCAGGTCCTGCAGGATGGAGATTCCGTCTGCTGTGCAGGTCAGGACTAGCACTCCTGCAGCTCAGACATGGCTGGTGGCCTCTCCAGGTCAGGGGCCCCTCTACTGACACTGGGCTCCCCTGACTCACAGGTCGGCCACTACACAGCGGCACTACACATAGACGCAGAGCGGCTGCCGGGCCCCTATGTGTACTAGTGCCGCTGTGTAGTGGCCGGCCTGTGAGTCAGGGGAGCCCAGTGTCAGTAGAGGGGCGGCTCACTTCTCGTTCCCCCGCTGATCCGGTCTCCTCGGCGCATCGTCCATTGCTGTCGCTCGCTCTGACCTCTCAGCAGGCGCGCAGTGATGACGTCACCGCGCTCGCTGCAGAGCTGTCAGAAGAACGCCGACAGTCACAGCGGGGAGAATGATAAGAGAGAGAGCGCCGCTCACTCTCTCATCATTGCTCTCAATTGTATCGGCACCTGCGATGCCGATGCAATTGAAAGCTCGATCCTCGGCGGGGGGCGGTGACAGCGCGGCCACCGGGCCCCCCTGAGTAGCCGGGTGCTGGCGCCGGCCCTGATCCTTCCCATAGACAGGTAGGAGCCCTGTCTGCGAGCCAGATACGGCCATCAAAAGAGCCATATCTGGCTCGCGAGCCATAGGTTCCCGACCCCTGTTATAGAGTAAAGAGCTATGGGGAGACATTCTGTCCATGGTCTACCAGTCTCCTCCACTGCCTTGGCTAATTTGAGCTTTAGAGTTCCATTTAACCGTTCCACTTTCCCTGATGACTGTGGGTGGTAAGGCGTGTGTAAGGCTGATTGAATGCCTAACAGGGCACAGGTGTTCTGGAAAACTTGTCCAGTGAAATGAGTACCTCGGTCCGACTCTATGACTTCAGGGAGTCCAAACTGAGGCACCAGCTCACAGGCCAATTTTTTTGCTGTAATTCGGGCTGTGGCTGAGCTTACAGGGTAGGCCTCTGGCCATCCTGAGAAGAGGTCTACACAGACAAGTACAAACTCGTAGATGCCATGTTTTGACAACTGTATATAGTCTATTTGTACTCTTTGAAATGGGGCAAATATCTTTGGCATGTGTCTTTGCGGGGTTTTAGTTAGCTGGCCTGGATTGTGTTGTTGACAGATGTGACAAGCTTTTATTCTCTGGGAGGCGTATTGTCTGAAGCCGGGGGCTACCCAATAAGGTTGCATCTGGTTCATGATTGAGTTTGTGCTACCGTGTGTGGGGTAGTGGAGTACTTGGAAAATGGCAGGGAACCAACTGCATGGCAGGACGGAAAGTCCGTTTAGGCGCCAAATCCCCTCCACCTTTTCTGCCCCATTGGCCCGCCATCCGGCCTTTTCTTCCTCAGAGGCATTTTCTTGTGTCTCAAAGAGGATCTGCATTTCTTCCTCCGTCGTTGACACTGTTTCCGTCACCTTGAAAGGGATTAAGGCTGCTTGTTTTGCTGTTTGATCGGCCAAGCGATTTCCCCTTGCCTCGGGTGTTTAAGCCTTGGTGTGGGCAGGAACCTTTATGATAGCTAGCTGCTTTGGTATCAAGGCTACTTCCATTAGTTTCTTCACTGAGGCTCCATGCCTGATGGGATTTCCTGTTGCTGTGAGGAATCCTCTAGTCTGCCAGATAGTGCCAAAATTGTGCACAATGCCATATGCATAGGCTGAGTCCGTGTAGATGTTCGCTGTTCGTTCTTCCAGAAACTCAATTGCCCACATGAGAGCAAGAAGTTCTGCTTCTTGAGCAGATATGTGTGGAGATAGCGGTTGTTTGGCTAAGACTGCATATAGAGTCACTACTGCAAATCCGGTGTGGAACTTGCCTGCTTCATCAGCGTATCTGCTACCATCCACAAAAAGTTCAAAGTCTGGATTTGTAAGTGGTGTTGCCTGAATATTGTGCAGGGGCTTTGCCTCATGTTCAATTAGTTCCTGACAATCATGATCAAATGGTGCGCTTTGTCCCTCTCTTCTGTCCTCTCTTCTGTCCCCTCTTCTAAACTTGTGAAGATCAGCAGATCAGCAAGGTTTAGACTTGTAACTCAAGCAAATGAGATGTTTGGGGGTAGCAACAGCGTGCACTGAAGTCTGACTTGTCTTGCCATGGAGAGGTGTTTCAGCTGCACTTGATTGAGAACAGCATAGATGTCATGGCTGGTAAGGATGGTAGTCGGGAAATCGAGTGAGATTTCAGATGCTTTCTGCAGTATGTTTGAAACTGCTGTAACAGCACGGACACAGGTTGGTGCTGCTTTGGTGACGTTGTCAAGTTGAGAGGAGTAGTACCCGATTATGTGATGTTTGTCCGTCGTCTGGGTGAGTACTCCTACGGCAAATCCTTGAAGCTCTGCTACGAACAGATTAAAGGTGAGATCATAGTTTGGTAGGGCCAGAGCAGGTGCATCAATCACTAGTTCCTTGAGCTTTTGAAAGTTTTGTCGAGCTTCTTCTGTAAGGGAGAAAGGAACATTCTTTGTGCAATCATACAGCGGTTGCATGAGTAGCGATGCATTAGGAATCCACTGTCTGCAGAATGATATTAGTCCTAAAAATCCTCTGAGCTGTTTGAGATTTCTAGGAATGCTTGCTTTCCTGATAACTTCTTGTCTGTCCGGGCTGAGGTGTTTTTGTCCCGCAGAAAGGCAATGACCCAGGAACGTGACCCTTGTTTTGCAGAATTGTAATTTATCGCTGCTTGCCTTGCAGCCTACTTCTGCCAGAAAGGTAAGAAGACTTATTGAAGCCGTTTTACATTTTTCTTCACTGGGGCAGCACAGTAGTAAATCATCCATGTACTGAAGAAGGACACAGTGTTCAGGGGGCTCCCAGCCCCGAAGCACATTGCTCATTGCCTGAGTATATAGCGTAGGAGAATGTTGCATACCTTGGGGCAGGCGTGTCCATGTATATTGATTTTGCTTGTGCGTGAATGCAAAGAAATCTTGGCATGCTGGGTCCAGTGGTACTGAGAAAAAAGCATTAGCAAGTCTATGACTGTGTAATGGGTGGATGTAGCCGGCACCTGTGTGAGCAGCGTATGTGGATTTGGTACAACAGGGGTGAGGGGCTCCAGTATTGAGTTCACTGCCCTCAGATCGTGTACCATCCGGTACGTAACTGGGTCACCTTTTTTTACTTGTCTCTTCTTAACAGGAAACAGCGGAGTGTTGTAAGGAGACTTAGTAATTCTGAGGGCTCCCGACTTCAGCAGTTCTTTTATTTGGCTAACCAGGGCAGTTTCCTGTTGAGCATTGAGAGGATATTGTCTCAGCTGCGGTGGTGTAATTCCAGGCTTGACTGAAACTTTTACAGGGGGCACGGGAAGTGTGCCGAGGTCAGTTTTTGATGTGGACCAGAGTTTTGCAGGAACTTGTAGGAGTATTGGATCCGTGTTTACTTCACGTGTAACATCAGATTCTGGTTGATCTTCAATCATCTGAAGGGTGCACAGGACTTCTTCTGGGATATCTTCTGGAATTTGCAGGATAGCAGATCCATCTTCATTGTAGACAATCTGAGCTTGCAGTCTTGATAGTAGATCTGCTCCCACTAGGGCATCTCCACCCAGGGGGGACACTAAGAATTTAGACACAAACATGTGTGGTCCCAGTTTCACCTTCAGTGGATGTGTTATTGGGATTATCTGGGCTTGTCCATCAAATCCGGATACTACAGTAAATTTAGATGAGATGGATCCTTCAGGCACCAGGTTCCTGGGGAGTACGGAGCGTGAGGCTCCTGAGTCCACCAAAGCTCTTATTTCCTTGTTGCCAATGTGAAGGGGGACATGTATAAATGGACCTCTGGCATCCCTATCCCGTGCTGCCGCAAGTCAGGCAGTCTTCTCCTCCTGATTCTCGGGTTGGTTTTGAGTGTCCCTCTTCTTCTTTCTACAGTCTCTGATCAAATGTCCTTTGATTCCACAATAGTAGCAGGTCGGTGCCTTCCTTCTTGTACCTTCTGGCTGACCGTCCACTGCTGCTATGACAACTTTCTTGTTGCTCCTTTTATCCTTTGCATCGGTTTCTAAGCCACTTGCTTTGTTGACTAGAAGATCTATGTCTTCCATGTTTCTCCATTCAGGGCAGCACGCTTTCAATCTTTCTGCCAGAGGTGCATGTATTCCATCCATGAAGGATCTTACCATCAGGCGACGTATTGCGGCTGCTTGTATGTCCAGCCCTTCATCTGCGAATGACTGCATCAATCTGTAGTAAAATGAGCTGACATTCTCCACAGGACCTTGATGCACTGGTCCCATTGTGCCCTTAGTTCTGTGCTCCTGGGCGCAGAAGAGATTGAGTCTTATCGTGGCCCGATTCCACATTACGGGTATCGTCCGGAACATGTCCTGTCAGGTGGGCACTGAGTTTGGCACTTTTAACTCTACACAAACCTTCCATGTCCAACCAAGTGCTTCTGTAGGAGACTTGTATTTGGTTCAGGTAACGTGAAAAACTGACTGGGTTTCTAGTTGGGTCTGGAGCATTTTGCAGGAAAACCATCTGCTCGGCTGGGGTCCAGGGTACGTAGTCATCATACGTACGAGGAACTGCATCTCTGGGAGCATCTGGGTTTTGTGGATTAACAGGTGGTCTTATCAGGACTCTTCTTTCCACTACGGGATAAAGAGACACTGGTGCTGTGGCTTGTAGCTTGTGCTGTGGGGCTCCACAGGCCAGGCATGTTTCACTCCAGTCCGGATTTTGTTGGCCACAGTTTGTGCAGGTCCATTCCGGGGATCCTGCTATTTTTGGAGTTGTTCCAGGAGTAGCTGACAGGTACGGAGGAGGCTGCTGATCCTTATTATCCTTCTTCCCAGCTTCTTCCCATGTGTCTGATTCTTCATGGTATATCCAACCTTGATCGTGGGCTGTTTTTGCCATGTCAGAAAGAGTTCTGACTAGTTTAGTCCATGATTTATCTGCTATCACTCCTGCTCTAGTAGCTCTTATTGTGTCCCATTTGTTGGGGTCCGATTGATCCTTCCCCTTCAATCCAAATGTCTTAAAAACTTCCTTGGACTGACTGGCTGTTCTTTTGCCATGATAACACGTAATGAGATGTTGCAGGGTGCATCCAGCTCTTCTGTCTTTTGATATTCCTTGCCCCATTCTTCGTCTATCTTCTTCAGCTTTTAGACCCTTGAACGTCCTTTGGACTAAACCTACCTATCCTGGAAGTACTCAGAGACTAACTCCTTTTGTATTCCTACCTAAGGTGAGGTCTATAACCACCTTTCCTGGAAGTACCCAGAGACTGACTCTTGATCTGTATTCCTACTGAAAGGTGGTGTCCTAACTGTTCAGAGGGGGCTGAATATGTTGAATGGCGCTGGGTTACCGTTCTTGTACCAAAAGTACACTCTATATCCGATAGCAATGGCAAACAGGGCTATTCCCACTAACACTAGGGCAGTGAATATCACATCCATTGGACAGAGCAGGTACACTATTCCCTTTCAACACTCACTGATGTATGGGATCTATGACAACCAACAAGGACAACAGCACAGAAGCAAACCGCAAGAGAGCAGACACACGGAGATAATGCACAGAGGGGCAAAGTAACAGACAAGGCACAGAAAACATCTGCTGGCAAGGCTCTCTCAGAGTTCAGTAGAAAACCGCCAATAACCCAGTATCTACTCAGTGTACCGCTTGCGCGTTGAGGAGGGAATTGAACAGAGATGGGGAGCATAAAGAAAAGAATAAGGTTCAACTCTTACCTGGCCAGGTGTTTCTGGTCCCCACGTCTGGTCACCTCCCCCTCGGCTTGGCAAGACAGTTCACTGCGTCCTGGGATTACAAACACGGGTCCCTGCTTTTCGGGCACCAGATAACACCGCAAACCTACTGGGTTTGTGGTTACAATGCCTACAAATGGCTACCAGTAGGAGTAAATGGCACCTGCACCTTGGCCCGTTTGACCCCTGCCACCTTCATTATCAATACCACTGATATACTGGCAGGGAAAATGCCTCTCCACCTACTGGTAAAGAGAGCGGCAGACAACAAAGACAGGCCTAGTGGCCGACCCCATGTGATTCAAATGGGTCATGTCAACAAATTTTTCAGTTCTCTTTTTATCTATCCCATGATAATGCAGATGTATGATAAGTTGGTGGACAGCACTGACTATCTTGATGATCAAGTTTGTGAGGTTCTCCAAGCAGTAAATAGTACCATTGCCATACAGAGACAATTAATCATTGTAACCAACCAACATACTTTGGTACTGGATTACCTCACTGCAGCCCAAGGGGGGATGTGCCAAGTAATAGGCCCCAGCTGTTGTCACTACATAGATCCAAAAGGAACCTTAAAAGCCCAAGCCAGTTTAACTGAGATACAAAACCTGAGGAAAAAACATGATGAGGAGGTACTCAGAAGCTCAGATGCTTGGTGGAGCAATACCTTTTCAATGTTCAACCCTGCAAACTGGTTTAAGGGAATAGGAGGATGGTTCATGGGGATACTGCAATCAGTGTTCCAAGTGTTACTCTGTTTACTAGTTGCTTATGTAGTGTTCAAGTTGCTAATGGCTTTGTTTTCCCGCTGCTGGAAGCAATGTAGATACAATGATTATTCAGCACCCGTATGAAATCACTAATATGCCTTTTTTTCTCTTCTCTACTTTTTCCTCTAGAAATCACCTTGGCGTATCATGATGAGACTCCTATCGAGAGGCATGCAGGCAGTCCTGGGTGACGGATGTGAGACGACACTCCCTGAGCAACCCGCGGCTCAGAAAGTATCTGGAGGCTAGCCTGCTCTCTCTATAGTCCACAGCTTCTCGATGGCCCCCTGTCCATCAATCACGCCAATAGGGGGGATTGTGAGGAAAGAGTTAACCTTTTTCACTGGCTTAGAAAAATAATAGAAATTCATTCTCCCTTGCAAGACCAAACCAGACTTATTTACGTAATGAACTATGAGACCAACCTCAAGGACGCAGAATGTTTTGACTTAGAGACGACTGAAAAACATCTTGTTATGGAAGAAGAAACGTCATAGACTGTTATGGGAGTATAAGTCATTATGTTAATTTCTTTTGCTGGGAATATGTAATCCACGCCTTAATTAATGTAGATTAATGAATATGTATGTTGCATAGTTACGCCCTAATCAACTTTGTATAAGCTTGTAATGTAAACAAAATAATACACTTTCTATTCGGAGCCACACATCTCTGGTCTTATGTGTATAACAGCGTCTGCCTGTTTTCATTTGAGGCAAAGGAAGTGGGGGGGGGTTACCGGTACCCTCTCTGCATTCGGACATCGCTGACAACAGCTGTGACTGTTAGGTCAACCTAACACTCCTACTCAAAAAATGTCCTCTGTCTGGACAGTCATGTACCGGTCCGCTGTTGATACAGTAACCCACCCTGTGTGGACGACTGGCCTTATAATCATGTGAATGGACTCTGTTCCTCCTCTTCTTCTTTCTGTGCCATCAACACAGGCATCATCGCCTGAGGCGTTTTTTTAAGGAGGCATATAAGTGGTATAGTAACGCTGATTACTCCATCATCTGACCATTTCGTGGCGTACTTGAAGCAGCACAACACGGCACATATGTCCTGTATGGAGGCCCACTCAGTGGTGTTGTTCTGCTGAGTGACTCCCCCATTCGTGCAGCAGCTGAAACTCCACTATTGCCTCATGCTGCTCGCACAGTCACTCAAGAATATGTGTCGTGCCCAGGGATATGGGGTACTCGGTCCCGGACAGGACCTATATTGGGAATGTCACTGTGGTATCCGTTGCCCGATTCCGTGCCCTAAGCCCTTTTTGTAATGGGGGTGTATTTACAGGGGATTTAGGCTAGTGTTCATACGTGATGCCACTTGCGGTGTTGCGAGTATATAGATGAAGCCGCCGCTGCAGAATGTCACTACCGGGGCTGGTGTTAATTGCAGCCTGGATGGTAGGCCCTCTGCAAGCAGGGCCAGGCCCCATAGGATGGCTGATGTTACGGGCGTCGGAAGAAGGTAGTCCACACAAACGTTTAGTGCAACTGGTTTTTACTCACTTCTGGTTGGTGGTAACTGGTTACCTGAGGCCGGCTGGTTTCACCTTCAGGTCCCATTCCAGTGCCAGTGTAGTAATCTGGAACGAGAACTCCGGCACACTGTATACCCCACAAGAATAGAAACAGGTTGCTTAATCAGGTATTTTTATTGATCAAAAAAAACTTGATAACAGATGACACATGCATTTGTCCAAAAAAGTCGACGTTTCAGCCGTTGGGCCTTCGTCAGACTGGACTATTATCACATGTAAGGCGTAAGTTATCTTTTGGTATGCATATATTAGTAAGGAAAACGGACATATGTATGCCAGGAGAGCCCCTGCAAATGTGATATCTGTTGTATAGTTCTCTTCAGCAATTGCGATACTTAATTGTAGGTATACAGAGCTTTATTCTACATATGGCCGTGATGTCATGTAGATGGTCAGGCAGGGTAAAACATTCGGTACTGGGAGTAAATAATCCACTCTCCTATGTATTAAAGAGGATATTGGGATAAGGAACTATTCCTAGGAACACTAATGCAGGAAACAGCAGTAGTGTGCTAATTCCAGCTAGACCGGTGTGAGATATGATCCATGTGCTGCTCTGCGTGCAGTGTGTCTGGGTGATCCCTGCAGGGATCACCCAGACACACTGCAGGGATCACCCAGACACGCTCCACGCAGAGCAGGATCAAATAATACAGAGTCCCAAAAAGGTAACAGAGTGGCTGGGACCTTAACTTACTGCAGACCTAATCCTGACACACAACTAACAGTAGCCGTGGGGCGTGCCTACGATGATCTGGACGCCTCGACAAAGCTGGAGAACTAAATAATCTCACAGATAGAAATATAAGAAAGCTAATCTGCCTCGGAGTAATCCCCAAAGATAGATAGCCTCCCACATGTAAACGCTATGGTGATATAGAAAAACACAATACAAAGCCAGAAAGGACAGATTTCAGCAAAGGTGAGGCTCAAACTATTTTTATAGAAAAGGATAGGAAAAAGCAACTGTCTGCAGCCGTAAAAACCCTAATAAATACCAGTGTGGCGCCCCTGACCTGGTCAGGCACCACTGAGTACTGCACCCATGCTGGGGACAGTACAATACAGGTAATCCAGATGGCTGACAGGGGTGTGGAACACAGGCGCATAGTGATCAGGTCTCACACATGTACCCATGAGAGGACCCCTGGGGATCCCAGGAGGGGGCAAAGCCTATACCTCCACTGGAATAGTGGCAGGGGGTTAAAAGCCTCCATCTCCTCTCAAGGGGTGTGGTGGAGAGTCTGGTTGCTAGGTGGCGTAGGCAAGAACAGGAGAGGAGGAGCAGTGAGTCAGTTAGAGCAGAGAACTCCAGAGGGCTCAGTGAAGAGCAGACCTGTGGGGCTGATGCTGTCTAACAGCGCCCGCGCAGTGACTACAGACGGGGGAGAACGGTCAACTAGAAGTGCTGCCTGAAAGCCAGCTTCAGCTAGCGAGTGCAACGGAGTGGGAAGTAAGGAGACTTCTAGAGAGCACCAGGCCCAACCGGGCGGCAGATCCCGAAGCGAGGATAGATTCACCTTTCCCTGCTAAACCTGCCGGTGTGGGGCTCTTACAGCCCACACCACAACAACCAAAAGCCGCAGCCACGTAACCGCAAGTAGGGCCCATAGGTCACAGGAGGCAAGAGGCTGGAGTGGCCTGGCCCGGGGAACAAGCACACGGCAACACAAGAAGGGGAGAGAGGCTTGGAGCATCTTCCCTGGGTGACCCCCATAGGGACTCAAAGTCGGGGTCACCCCAAACCACCAAGGGCTAAGGAAGGCGAGTTTGTAGTCACCCTCATACAGTCAGCCGGAAGGATACCTGGTTCCCACCTGGTTCATCCCAGCTACGCCCGGGTTACTCACCCTGCCACCTGAAGTGAGTAAAAACCCTGAAAGACACTCTGCCTGTGTGTGGTCATTCTGCGACTTGTGGTACTACAGCTTTACAAAGGGCCCTGGGGCTTGCCTCACTCTCAGGAGGCTACTACACCCGACTGCACCCACCATCAGCCCCAGGTGCCTCCTAATCTGCAGTGGCGGTCCCCTCTGACCGCAAATCTGAGAGTGGCGTCACGATCAAAACTGAAGATTCCCTACCTGTGACCAGCACCAGCTACGTGGAGTCCCTGAAGGTATGCACTGATACAACACCGGTGGGGCTTCACATCTGGCGTCACGAACAGGATAAGGACTAGACCTGTTCAGACAGGTGACCATGTGCCTGAGCGGTCCGCTTGAAAAATTGGAAGCGCCGCCATATTGCCACCATGAAAAGCGCGCTGAAAAACAACAGCAGCCCGCGCTGGAAGAAGTTACCGCCCACGAAGAGGTGTGGCTACCCAGAGATCCCCTGCAGAGTTCTGACCTTGCCAGCTATGAGAGTGGAAGCGTCGAGAGACGGCGGGAAGGAAAGGAAGCCACAAGCCTGCTGCTGGGAGAGGAGCTGCTGAAAGAGGCAGAGCAGAAACTGGACAGCTTGTTACAGGAGGCAGCGAAGAGTCCACTGCTGGGAGACCGTGCAGAAGACGGCGCAGAAGAAATGGCGTCTGACCGCAGGAACCCAGAACCAGGCTCCGCTGCCTGGTGGTACCGAGAGCTGGCCCAGTTTTGCAACCGGCTGGAGACCCGGGTCGTGGAGCAGATTCGGGAGGAACGGATGGAACTGCAGGAGATGACCGCGGCGGTTCGGGCCTATGAAGGGAGAGCTGCGCGCCGGGTGTCAGGCGGGACGGCGACGACGCAGACCCCAGTGCTACCAACAACGGGTGAGTCGAATGATGCCCCGGCCCGCGCAAGTGCCCCGACCCCTGCTGCCCCGTCCGCGGTCCCTGAAGAGGCGTCCGGTGCGGCGACGCTGAAGCAGGCCGCAGCCACGCCAGGTGCGGCCCTCCAAGCCCCAGCGGCTGCAGCGATGCCCTGCTCGGCCCACCAAGACCCAGTCCCTGCAGCGATGCCCTGCCCGGCCCGCCAGGACCAGGCCGCCGCCATACAGGGCGCGGCCCGCCAAGACCAGGCCGCCGCCATGCCAGGCGCGGCCCGCCAAGCCCAAACTGCTGCAGCGACGTCCAGCCCAGCCTGCACAGAGCCCCCTGCAACAGCGACACTGATCCAGGCCGCCGCCATGCCAGGCGCGGCCCGCCAAGACCAGGCCGCCGCCATACAGGGCGCGGCCCGCCAAGACCAGGCCGCCGCCATGCCAGGCGCGGCCCGCCAAGACCAGGCCGCCGCCATCCCGGGCGCGGCCCGCCAAGACCAGGCCGCCGCCATACAGGGCGTGGCCCGCCGAGACCAGGCCGCCGCCATGCCAGGAGCGGCCCGCCAAGACCAGGCCGCCGCCATGCCAGGCGCGGCCCGCCAAGGAAAGACTACCTCAGCATTTACCCCGGCCTGTAAGGCCAGAGCAGACACCGCTCCCCGGTCCACAGAGGTTCCTGATAGGCAGCCCACGGTGGGTGAAGACCCTGCATATTGGCAGATGAAGGCTGACCTGGAGGCCAAATTTCCACAATGGCTGGTGAGCCAGTACATACCCCCTCCGCATACCCCAAAGAGTCTCCTGCTAACTCCTGCAGCAGCTACACCAAGGAGTCCCTCACCTGGGCCGGCTGAAGAGCATCCATCCCCGGCACTGCCACAGCTGGAGTGCCAGGAAGAACTAAGGGGGAGAGGAGGCCAGGAAGCAGAAGGGTTGACTCCGACTCCAGTGCCACCAGTAGCAGTTGTGTGTTCAGAGCCGGAAATGCTGCCATACTCCCGCTGGGACGAGGAGGACCTGACCCCCTCTGCAGAAGAAGAGCTGCCTAAGAGCTTCACCTGGGAGCCCACAGGCATGGATCCAGCCCGCAAGACACGGCGCAGAAGAACACAGTTTGCTCCAGCACCACAGTCTCCTGAACAGAGAGCAGTCACCGCCAGAGACCTAAAGGAGAAGCGTATGTTGAGAGAGTCCAAAGCCCAGGCTAGAGGACCCCTGTGTTATGGCGTAGTGGAAGACTTTAATCTGAAAAGCGGCTATGGATTCATTGTAGCACCAGGAATAAAAGAAGGGATATTTGTAAACCGCAGAGATGTGAACGCTCATCTGCCAAGAGGACACCCTTGCAGAAAGCTAAAGATGGGAGATTCCGTTCAGTTCACCCTGCATCAAGGCGAAAGAGGATTGTATGCTCTGGACGTAACGCTATGTCCCAACAAACCTTACAGCCATCCCCTAAGACAAGAAAGACAAGAAAGACAAGAAAGACAAGAAAGACAAGACAGAGATAAAGAAACAGATACAGAAAAGGAATCAGATGCAGACCAAGAAAGGAAAGGCACAGAACCTACAGATGAGGCAACCACAGATGAAGAAAGAGACAAAGAGCAAGAAAGTCACAGGTGCCAGTGCCCGACGTGCCCTCGCCCTAGTGAAAAAGAGGAGTAAAGTAAAGGAAAGTAAGAAGTTTTGACCAGTTAAAGTTTGCCAAGTTTTGTTTGCAACGTTAAAGAAATGCGCCCACAAAAACTATTGTGAGAAACAAACTTAAGGCTATGAACTTGCTATAGCCACAAACTCTCGCAGTGTAAATAGTTACACCAGTGGCACCACCACCAGGGCCAGCCTGTTTAGGGGCTTGGCTCGTCTGCAACCAGGGGGGGCCCGTCCGTAGAAAAGGGCCTTGGCTCACCTGCGACCAGAGAGCACGCCTGTTTATGGGGCCTTGGCTCACCACCACAAAGAGGGTACCTGGTCAGCACCAACTGTGGAGGCCGCCTCTGCATCCTGCCGGAAGAGGCTGAAGGCGCGGATCCACCAGGCCAGGTATACCCTGAAACCACCAGCCCATGAAAGCCGCCTCTACATCCTGCCAGAAGTGGCTGAAGTCGCGGCCAACGGGAGAGGAAGATTGGAGGAAAGGTCTGGAGAAACGGATGGCCCAGACCTGGTTACCAAAAGGACCGGTGACCTGCCTCCTGAGAGGGTTTTGGGTGGGTTAACGGACTTGTGGGTGGAGGGAGGTGATGTCTGATACCTGGTGCTTTTAAATGTTTTACATGTTTTAATGTTTTATGCATTTTAAAATGTTGTCTTGCAGCCCGAGGACGTGCTGGTGATAACTAAGGGGGAATGTGGCGCCCCTGACCTGGTCAGGCACCACTGAGTACTGCACCCATGCTGGGGACAGTACAATACAGGTAATCCAGATGGCTGACAGGGGTGTGGAACACAGGCGCATAGTGATCAGGTCTCACACATGTACCCATGAGAGGACCCCTGGGGATCCCAGGAGGGGGCAAAGCCTATACCTCCACTGGAATAGTGGCAGGGGGTTAAAAGCCTCCATCTCCTCTCAAGGGGTGTGGTGGAGAGTCTGGTTGCTAGGTGGCGTAGGCAAGAACAGGAGAGGAGGAGCAGTGAGTCAGTTAGAGCAGAGAACTCCAGAGGGCTCAGTGAAGAGCAGACCTGTGGGGCTGATGCTGTCTAACAGCGCCCGCGCAGTGACTACAGACGGGGGAGAACGGTCAACTAGAAGTGCTGCCTGAAAGCCAGCTTCAGCTAGCGAGTGCAACGGAGTGGGAAGTAAGGAGACTTCTAGAGAGCACCAGGCCCAACCGGGCGGCAGATCCCGAAGCGAGGATAGATTCACCTTTCCCTGCTAAACCTGCCGGTGTGGGGCTCTTACAGCCCACACCACAACAACCAAAAGCCGCAGCCACGTAACCGCAAGTAGGGCCCATAGGTCACAGGAGGCAAGAGGCTGGAGTGGCCTGGCCCGGGGAACAAGCACACGGCAACACAAGAAGGGGAGAGAGGCTTGGAGCATCTTCCCTGGGTGACCCCCATAGGGACTCAAAGTCGGGGTCACCCCAAACCACCAAGGGCTAAGGAAGGCGAGTTTGTAGTCACCCTCATACAGTCAGCCGGAAGGATACCTGGTTCCCACCTGGTTCATCCCAGCTACGCCCGGGTTACTCACCCTGCCACCTGAAGTGAGTAAAAACCCTGAAAGACACTCTGCCTGTGTGTGGTCATTCTGCGACTTGTGGTACTACAGCTTTACAAAGGGCCCTGGGGCTTGCCTCACTCTCAGGAGGCTACTACACCCGACTGCACCCACCATCAGCCCCAGGTGCCTCCTAATCTGCAGTGGCGGTCCCCTCTGACCGCAAATCTGAGAGTGGCGTCACGATCAAAACTGAAGATTCCCTACCTGTGACCAGCACCAGCTACGTGGAGTCCCTGAAGGTATGCACTGATACAACACCGGTGGGGCTTCACACCAGCACTACTGATATTCAAAAAATCCTGAGGTTACTAAACCTCTCCCCCACTGTACCAGCACTCAGATGTTCCTGGGATCCAAAAAACACTAATACAGATTAGGGACTGAATAATACCAGGCATGACAAAACACAAATCCTGCAGAATGATGGAGCTAAGTACACAGATACTCCCAGCAGGGAATGATCCCATTCTACCACAACTACACACAGACAAATTAGGAATCATGTATAGCATCAAAGCAGAACAACAATAAAAGATGGTAAACAAACAGCAGAGGTACAAGACCACTTATCTGAGGGAAGTTCTGGAAGTGAGCAGAGCTGGTTGCAGAATGTCCATACACAGAGGAGCAATTGACCACCGGCAAGTAACAAGAGAAGGCTACTAAGTTAAATAGCCCAATCTGACCCTGATTGCCAGTCCTCTGCAGGTGTGTCGCTTCCATTCCACACATCAACTGCACTGCCAGTACTGACCACCAGAGGGAGCTCCAAACTGGAAAACGTATTCACAACACCCGCGTCAGAACATCTCCTCACGTCCATCTTCACTCCTCTCCTTCTACTTTCCGACTCCTCTCTCCACAGTCTGCCACTCCCACCTGGTCAACTAGTGGACTGGACTGGCTCCACCTCTAGGCGGCCATCCTTTGGTCCGACCCTAGCCTTGTACCATTGTATGGGGGATTGTTTGTGAAAAACTGGGACTACCTGGGGTTTTTGTGTTACCGGCACTGGTCTTCCGGGGCCCTAGGGGTAGGCCCTGCATCCTGGTGGGGATGCAGAATCTTGTAGCACCCTGATGGCTTCAGGGGCGCTACATTTCCCCTTGGTTAATTCCAGCACATCATCGGACTACAAGTGAAACTGGTTACACTTTTATTATCAACATGTAAAACATTAACAGGTCTTCCCACGCAGGGGAGGTTCATCACTTTAACGTTTCAACTGTAGTACCCCTCCCTGCACCCACCACACAAAGATCCTGGTCCCAGAACCCTCTAAGGAGGCAGGTCACCGATTCCGTTAGTGACCAGGTCCGGACCATCTCTGTGCCGGACATTTCCTGCACCCAGACTCTCCTTGGTGGCAGTGCTTAAACAGGGTGCACTGGTGGGTGTACTCTGGTCATGCACAACTGGTGCAACTTTTTACAGGTTAAGAGTTTTGGGCTGCTGCCAGTCCTGCAGCCTGGGGTCCATTTTTTATCAAAACACTAGCTGTACTACCCGGCTTCGCCCGGGTTAATAACTGCTGTTAACAAATAAAATGTATTAACATTCCCGGGATAGAATGTATAAATAGAATGTATTAACGCCCGGGATAGTAACTGTCTCTCTGTTTCTCTCCCATTCTCTGTCTGTCTCCCCCTCTGTATATATCTCTCTGTCTCTCTCTATCTTTGTCTGTCTCTTTCCCTGTCTGTCTCTGACAGTCTCTGTCTCTTTCTCCGTCTGTCTCAATCTCTTTCCCTGTCTGTCTATCTATCTATTTCTATCACTTTGTCTGTCTGTCTCTTTCCATGTCTGTCTCTGACTGTCTCTGTCTCTCTCAATCTCTTTCCCTGTCTGTCTGTCTATCTCTTTCCTTGTCTGTCTGTCTCTTTCCCTGTCTGTCTCTTTCCCTCTCTTTCTCTGTCTGTCTCTTTCCCTCTCTTTCCCTGTCTGTCTCTTTCCCTCTGTATCTTTCCCTGTGTCTGTCTCTTTGTCTGTCTCTTTACCTGTCTTTGTCTGTATCTTACCCTGTCTGTCTCTTTCCCTCTCTTTCCCTGTCTGTCTGTTTTCCTGTGTCTGTCTCTTTGTCTGTGTCTGTCTCTTTACCTGTCTGTGTCTGTCTCTTAACCTGTCTCTCTTTTTCCCTCTCTTTCCCTGTCAGTCTGTCTCTTTGTCTGTGTCTGTCTCTTTGTGTCTGTCTCTTACCCTGTCTATGTCTGTTTCTTACCCAGTCTGTGTCTTTCTCTTTCCCTGTCTGTGTCTGTCTCTTTGCCTGGCTGCATTGTGACACGCCAACATTCCATATAAGAGCGTGGCTGCGCATTCTTCTGAAGTTCTGGCTGCACTGTGGCTCCCAGCTCCATTCGCTTTAATGGAGGCAGGTTTTTTGGTCAATAATTGTAAAGAGCGGGGTTAAAATTTCCCCTCAAAACATAGCCTATGACGCTCTCGGGGTCCAGAAGTGTGAGTGTGCAAAATTTTGCGGCTGTAGCTGCGACGGTGCAGTTGCCAATCCCGGACATACACACACACACACACACACACACACACACACACACACACACACACACACGTTCAGCTTTATATATTAGATATCTGGTTAAGGCAACTTTTTAAACTTTTTCATCCATTTTCCATTTTCAGGCAGTTTAAATTAACATTTACATTTTTTCATATTTACATTTTATTTTGTACACTTTATTTTCTATACCTGAGCGAAGGTTGACCTAGGTTGCTACGGTCTGATCTATGTAACCCTGGTGTGTCAACTTGTCTTTGTGGTGCTCTGGTATTTGGTGTCTGAGTGTACTATTTGTAGGCTCCTCTGGTGGTACTACAGCAGGTAGTTCTTCTGGAGCTGGGGTTCCTTCTTCTTAAATAACTTCTTACACTGGCTGTGGGAATGTAATCACTGGTATAATGATGGCTCCGTTGTATTGAGGCCAGTTCTCAGGAAAATCTCCAAGTATTCTGTGTATCACCTGTTCTCTTGGTTCTTGCACTTCAGAGATACTGGAAATCTCTTCTTGAGGTTTTAGTTGTTCTTCAAATGGTTCCTGGACATTGTAGATGTAGTTTTCCCTTGATCTTTGGTAATTACACAAGTTTTCTTGATGTTCATGTTAGAAGGTAGCACTGTGTAAGGTTCTGCTTTCCATTGATCATCGAGTTTGTGAACTCTTCTCTTTCTTTTCAATACTATTTATCCTGGTACGAAGGGAGCAACTTTTGCTTTCTTGCTTAAGTCCATTTCCTGTTTCTCTTGACTGTGGTTCAAGCTGTTCTCAACACATTCTTGTATCTTCTTGTACTGCGCTTGACGAGTAGTCGAGTAGTATTCCAGTCCCTCTCTGATGACTCTAGTTCTGGCATGATGACTTCCATTTCTAAATCAACTCCAGATCTCGCTCTCATGAGATAGGCTGGTGTACAGTGTGTTGAGCTTACTGGGATGTTATTGTGGATATCCACTAGATCTGGTAGCTGCTCAGGCCACAGGTTTCTTTCCTCTAGTGGGAGAGTCTTTAGCAATTTGATGACGATCTGATTCATTCTTTCACACATGCCATTAGTGCATGGTAAGGAGTGGTACGAATCTTCTTGCATCCGTACAGGTTGTAGAACTCCTGAAAGATCTCAGCTTCAAAAGCGGATCCTTGGTCTGTTAATACCTGTTCAGGGTATCCATGTGGTCTGCAGAAATGTGCTTAAAAGGCTTTTGCTGCAGATCCTATATGCTATTTGCTGCAGACTTGGTGGGACAGGTCCGGTGACTGTTCTAGCCATTCCCCATGACCCTTGCAGAGTTGGTAGATAACGTGAAGTATATCTGCCCTACGATTCTGTATCCTGACAGCGCCGGTTCTGTGGAAGCAGTCGCCTGCTTCTCCCCAGCAACCATGTTGAATGCCCTGGCCCACAGAGTTTCTCACGGCACGTCTGCTCTGTTCTGTGTCTGGAGCTGTTCTTTTCTTTGTTGTAGTTTGTGTAGTGTGTTCTGAGCTGCTGCCCACAGCTGCTGCCACCGGCTGGTTCACTACTCTCACTAGGTCAACTTGCTCTTCCCATTGTGTGCTCCTAACTCCCCCTGGTTGTGGCTTCCCTCTGACCCTGAGTCCCCAGTTCCAGTGGATCGGGGAACCCCTGGTGCGGTGGCGTCCTGTAAACCCACCGCTGTAGTGACCCCCCTACTGTGATCTGACCCTGGCCCGGTACCCATTGGGGAGGGCAACCCACTGACTGTATGTTTGTGTGAGAGGAAACCGGCATCGACCTTCCCTGGACCCGGGATAAGTACTACACTCTAGTGGGAGTGCAGTACTCTGTGGCGCCTGAGGCCGCAGGGGCACCACACTTGCATGTATGTACTGAAGCCTTCCGAGCAATTCAAAACAAGGGTTGCTGATCTGAAGGTGTGACCAGAACTGCAAGAGTGACTGTGAGGAGAGGGAGGAGCTGGAGATGTGAGCGATAAGGTGAGTATAAGGATTTATTTTTTTAGTATTTTGATGCACATTTTTCTTAATCTGTGTGGAAGTGAATTATGAAAAATCTTCATTTTGGTGAATATAATTTATTGGCGAGCTCCTGTAGAATGCCACTTGCATTTATTCGCTCAGCTCTAATATATGGGAACTGTCTAGAAATGTGAAAAACGTACAGCTGGTTACTATCAGTAAAAAACACAGAGTAAGAGTTTCTTTTATAATCTTTATAATCTTTATTTTAAATTCTATAAATTTATCTCAAATTTTTTTGAGTATTTCTTTGGAGTGTGGGAGGAAACCGGAGTACCCGGGGAAAACCCAAGCAAACACGGGGAGAACATACAAACTCCACCGTGTTGCCCATAATGATAGTTATTTTACACGGAAGTCTCGTAAAATATTATTTCCACTCTTTCAATTCTTTTAAAGAATGAAGAGTTGTCTGTACCAAATTTAACCACTTTAACAGTTCCAATGCTTTTCCACTTGGTAGCCAGGATGGCAATGGCACGGTTAGTTGCCTCCTTCACCTTTGGATGACTGAATCCAGTAAGGAGGTCCCTCAAATTCATAAACAGGTCACATAATGCCGTCTGAGGGAGTTCTTCATAGGGTAAAGTGTCTCTTATCATAGTGAGGTGTTCCAGGACAGCGTCCACCTTGTCAGCCATTTCCAGCAATTCCGTACTGTGGAGCATCATATAAACCAGAAGACCAGGGGTTTTTTGCCAGATTTGTTCATAAATTTGGCAGTATTTTTCTCCATCAGCACTTAACAGCGCTTCTACATTGTTACATCCGATGTAAGGAAGACAATGCAACAAGGCTGCAATACCGGCTGCCTTAACCTGCTGGTCTTTGCTGTGTAACTTTATCAGTAAGTCAGGCAGGTGCCTCCTGATGTGTTGGCTGAAGTCTTTCTTGCTCCGGTTACAGTTCTTGGCGAGATCAGCAAATAGTGAAGTGGAGTATGCCTGGAACAGAGGCTCCCAGTGGTTTAGATATTTAGTACAAAGTTCGACAATCTTCTCAAAAGTTCTGCCAAGTTTTGATCTTTTCAACAAGGTGACAAATTTTGAGAGGAGTTTTAAGATATTGATGGTACCTTCTAAATTTCGGTAACCCTGTAATTTCATGCTAAGACAGTCAAAGATAAAGTCTTTCAGTTGATGCATCTCTCTTGGGGCTCCTTCCATGGCATTTCCAATAAGTTCCATAACAAGACAGACCTTAAATTTCTTATTGGAGGAAATGTTTAAAGCCACTAATGAGATTACATCTTTTGCCACCTTCTTCTCCAGGAGCTTAGGATGGCGTAGGAGCTCCGAGAAGAACATGACACTGATTAGATAGCTTGTTCTGAATGCAGATCTTATTGCTATATGCAGGTAATGGGTGACTTTCCTCCTTTCCTTATCAGTTAAGACACATGTAATATAACGACACATCGCAGCCCGCATAGTGTCTGTGTCACGAAAGACAAGAGAGCAATTCCAGTGGTTTTTGAACCCATAGCTAGGGTGCAAGAGATGATAGCAAAAATCAAAACCTTCAGGTGGTCCAGTTTCGTATTTTGCATGGGTAATCAAGTCATCCACTGACAGTGTATTCTGTGCTGCATTTCTTCTCTTATTCCAGACTCTGCTGGATTTAGTGGAAATCAGGTGCAATGTCTTGACCGAGCTGCTCTGTGGATGCTCTTCATCCTTTTCCAAGCGCTCCATGACTTCTTCACAGCGATAAACGGCAATATTAGCCAGGAGCGTCATAGCTGCTCCAGTTATTCCTGGATGTCTCTCACTTTCTGCTCTCCGCATGTGGCGGTAGGTCTGATCAATAAGCTCAGTGGTCAGAAGGTCGTCCGCGTCCGCTCTGGCAGAGGTTACAGTTGACAAGAACAGGAGGGCAGTCACCAAATCCCGTCCATCCAAATCATGCAGATGTTTGATTAGCACGCTGGTCGTTGTCTTTATTTCTCCAAGCTCAAATGATGAGACAATGCCTGGAATACAGTCCTCCAGGAGCGGGACAGAAAGCAGATGCAGCGAGGCCAACAGGTCTTTACAGTGGTCGCTGGATCTCATGCTGCAATGCTTCATGATAAATTATGAGAAGTAATCTGCCAAAAATGGAAAATTATATTAGAGGAAACATGTAAATTGTCAATGGAAGCAATACTCATTATAATTAAAAGTAAATTATTATTATTTCTGCAATATAAATGCAAATAATACAATTATATTTCAAATTACAGGCGTTGTGTTTTTCAGCTCAGATTTCAGTAATTCCTTACACAGATGTGTAATGGCATAAGGAAATCTCAAATGTTTCAAGGCCAACAGCACCGAACCCTACAGGGTGGTCTCACCAGTGCCCATGGGTAACACAAGTAAAGAAAGGGCGTCCATGGCTCGGATACAGAGAATCTGCTGTTTTTATCTTCACCCATGGAAAACAGATGCCATGTTTTTGGGGGGATTTCACATACGTTACCCATGGGCATCGGGGGTGTCACAGTCCTGAGAAAGGTAAGTCCTGAGGTGGTTTAGTCTTTTTATGCCATTACCCGTCAGTGTACGACATTTCTGAAGTTGGAGCTCAGAGCAGACACGTCCTTTAATAACCCTTCTAGCCCCATAGCAAAAGTCTGAATGAGCCCCCTCTCCCCCTACCAAAAAACCTACAAGAATCATCAGGGGCTCTTAAATCCAGACATTCATGTATTAGTTATAGGCCAGACATTGTCCGAGAAAGAGATTGCCCTGTAATAGAGGACAATTCACAGTTTATAGCTCGGCTTTGATTTTTTTTTAAATTTTAATTTGAGTAAAATAAAACTCCTCTAACCTGATCTGTCCCTGGAAACAGTCACAATAAGAAGTATGTCAGGAATGACCCGATAAAGCAAGAGGACAACCTGAAACAGCAAAACATATAGAAAGTCTTCACTACATGGGATCTCTACCTTCAACATAGAGCATAAATCAATAGTATGAGTGACTATAAGAAGCTTTGTCTTATGTCTTATCAGAGAAATCAGCTTCATTCTATTCTTATGAGACAATTCTTCCCTTCCTTTGTCTCCTGATCTCATGAACTCTGAATAAACTGCTCAGTACAGAGATTTCACACGTTAGGAGTGAGAGGAGGAGCACGGCCCAGAGGAAGCGCAGAAACATCGTCCTGCAGGTTTCTAGCAGTGTATTAGCTTATACCAGAGCTGCAGTCACAGCTACAATGCTCAGTACTGCTGTATAATCTGCTGCGTGCCTCTGTGCTGCCTAAGGGAAGAGCTAAAAATATGGGAGACACTAGATGAAAGCCAACTGCAAATCAGACATAGTGCCTGTAGGGAGAAAACTGGAAAACCACACAAAATACCCTTCAAGCCATATAATGGTCAGAAATAGCGCTGCTCCTCACATCATGTACACACATTGCAACTTATTCTTAAATATTACATGAAAGTCTACTTACCCTTTTCCTACTTTACTCGTCTAGTTTATCCAAGTACTTTGTTCTCAATAGTAATACTAGAGTATTTAGCTCGTATCTCAGTAACAGAAAGGATCTTCTGGTCACGACTTCAGCACTGATTATAGATTAATAACGTTATAATGAACAATGGATCAGTCAGGTTTTATTCTTGAATTTTTATACAGGACGCGTTAGTTATATAAAGCTCAGAATACTTACATTAATAGCTGGTGAATTCTCTAATGCAAACAGAACTGTGACAACTTTCACTCAGTGGAGTGTTTATTCCAACCTATAATATAATATATTGATAATCAGATGTACGGGGAAATGACCCATGAGCCCCGCGCCTCGGCCATTATACTCACTGGAAAGATGTCTGGCGTTCTGCTCCGATCCCGTACACGCTGAAGTTCTCTTCTCAGCTTTTGAAGGGAGTCCACTGACTTTCTATTTCTCTGGGAGGTGATCCTCGACCAGCAAAATCAGGATTAAGATCTGAAAGAGATGAAGAAAAAATGATGCTATAATACATGGTGCAATGTGCTATATTACATGGTGTTGTGTGCCAAAATAATGCATGGTGCCATAATCCATGGTGTCATGTGCTATAACACATCATGCTATGTGCCTATATCCATTCTGACATGTGCCATGAAAAATCGTTCTATAATACATGGTGTCATGTGCTATAACACATCATACCATCACACATAGTGCTATGTGGCTCAAAAAAACATTGTGCCATAAAACATGGTGCCGTTATATATTTTCCAATAATACATGGTGCCATAATACATCATTCTCACTAATACATGGTATCACGTGCCATAGTACATCATGCCTGTGTAGGGGGAGGTCAGGGCCTGTGATGTAGATATTGGTTATGATGTATATTTCATGTCTGTACTGTGAGATAATCTGTTAACAATGTGTAGTAGGATGTATTAGTCAGATAAATATAGGGTTTTAGTTTTCAACACAGGATGTATAGGTTATATTAAGATTAGAATACTTACATTAATAGCTGGTGAATTCCCCAATACAAACAGAACTGTGACAACTTTCACTCAGTGGAGTGTTTATTCCAACCTATAATATAATATGATATTGATAGTTGTTAGATACAAGGAGGAAGGAGGAAGGACCCATGAGCCCTGCGCCTCGGCCATTATACTCACTGGAAAGATGTCTGGCGTTCTGATCTGATCCTGTACACACTGACGTTCTCTTCTCAGCTTTTGAAGGGAGTCCACTGACTTTCCCTTTCTCTGGGATATGGTAATCGACCAGCAAAAATCAGGATTAAAATCTGAAAGAGATTAAAAAAATTAATGCCATAATACACGGTGCCATAATACATGATGTCATAATACATGGACCCATAATACATGGGGCCATAATACATGGAGCCATAACACCTGGGGCCATAATACATGGGGCCATAATACATGATGTCATAATACATGGACCCATAATACATGGGGCCATAATACATGGAGCCATAACACCTGGGGCCATAATACATGGGGCCATAATACATGGAGCCATAATATATGGGCCCATAATACATGGTTCCATAATACATGGGGCCATAATACATGGGGCCATAATACATGAGCCATAATACATGGAGTCATAATACATGGGGCCATAATACATGGAGCCATAATACCTGGGGCCATAATACATGGAGCCATAATACATGAGCCATAATACATGGGGCCATAATACATGGAGCCATAATACCTGGGGCCATAATACATGGGGCCATAATACATGGGGCCATAATACATGGAGCCATAATATATGGGCCCATAATACATGGTTCCATAATACATGGAGCCAAAATTCATGGAGCCATAATACGTGGGGCCATAATACATGGAGCCATGTATTATAATATAATACATATATTAATACATACATGGGCCCATGATACATGGTGCCATAATATATGAAGCCATAATACATAGTCATAATACCTGGGACCATAATACATGAAGCCATAATACATGGTACAATGTGTTATATTACATGGTGTTGTGTGCCAAAATAATCCATGGTGCCATAATCCATGGTGTCATGTGCTATAACACATCATGCTATGTGCCTATATCCATTCTGCCATGTGCCATGAAAAATCGTTCTATAATACATGGTGTCATGTGCTATAACACATTGTACCATCACACATAGTGCTATGTGCCTCAAAAAAACATTGTGCCATAAAACATGGTGCCGTTATATATCTTGCAATAATACATGGTGCCATAATACATCATTCTCAATAATACATGGTGTCACGTGCCATAGTACATCATGCCTGTGTAGGGGGAGGTCAGGGCCTGTGATGTAGATATTGGTTATGATGTATATTTCATGTCTGTACTGTGAGATAATCTGTTAACAATGTGTAGTAGGATGTATTAGTCAGATAAATATAGGGTTTTAGTTTTCAACACAGGATGTATAGGTTATATTAAGATTAGAATACTTACATTAATAGCTGGTGAATTCCCCAATACAAACAGAACTGTGACAACTTTCACTCAGTGGAGTGTTTATTCCAACCTATAATATAATATGATATTGATAGTTGTTAGATGTAAGGACGAAGGAGGAAGGACCCATGAGCCCTGCGCCTCGGCCATTATACTCACTGGAAAGATGTCTGGCGTTCTGCTCTGATCCCGTACACGCTGACGTTCTCTTCTCAGCTTTTGAAGGGAGTCCACTGACTTTCCTTTTCTCTAGGATGTGGTAATCGACCAGCAAAAATCAGGATTAAGATCTGAAAGAGATGAAAAAAATTAATGCCTTAATACTCGGTGCCATAATGCATGATGCCATAATACATGGAGCCATAATACATGGAGCCATAATACATGGGGCCATAACACCTGGGGCCATAATACATGGGGCCATAATACATGGGCTCATAATACATGGGGCCATAATACATGGGGCCATAATACATGAGCAATAATATATGGAGACATAATACCTGGGGCCATAATACATGGAGCCATAATACATGGTGCCATAATACATAGTGTCATAATACATGGGCCCATAATACATAGTGTCATAATACATGGGCCCATAATACATGGAGCCATAATACATGGTGCCATAATACATAGTGTCATAATACATGGGCCCATAATACATGGAGCCATAATACATGGTGCCATAATACATAGTGTCATAATACATGGGCCCATAATACATGAAGCCATAATACATGTTGTCATAATACATGGAGCAATAATACATGGTGTCATAATGCATGAGCCCATAATACATGGAGTCATAATACATGGAGCCATAATACATGGTGTCATAATGCATGGGCCCATAATACATGGGGCCATAATACATGTATCCATAATACCTGGGGCCATAATACATGGAGCCATAATACATGGGCCCATGATACATGGTGCCATAATATATGGAGCCATAATACATAGTCATAATACCTGGGGACATATTACATTGAGCCATAATACCTGGGGCCAAAATACATGGAGCCATAATACATGGTGCCCTAATACATGGGCCCATAATACATGGGCCCATAATACATTGGGCCATAATAAATGGAGCCATAATACATGAAGCCATAATACATGGGCTCATAATACATGGAGCCATAATACCTGGAGCCATAATACCTGGGGCCAAAATACATGGAGCCATAATACATGGTGCCCTAATACATGGGCCCATAATACATGGGCCCATAATACATTGGGCCATAATAAATGGAGCCATAATACATGAAGCCATAATACATGGGCTCATAATACATGGAGCCATAATACATGGAGCAATAATACATGGATCCATAATACCTGGGGCCATAATACATGGAGCCATAATACATGGAGCCATAAAACATGGGGCCATAATACATGGTGCCATAATACATGGAGTCATAATACATGGAGCCATAATACATGGTGTCATAATGCATGGGCCCATAATACATGGAGCCATAATACATGGAGCCATAATACATAGTGTCATAATACATGGGCCCATAATACATGGAGTCTGGGAGATGTTAAGGGTTATAGTGAGTGGCCATTTTGAGATGGGGAGTTAGTTAAGGTTCTGCCTAGCAGGAGAAGGGCCTCAGTGTCAGTGCCGGTTCGGAAAATCTGGAAGCCAATCCCGAGAGGTCCAGAGCTTAAGAAAGCTCATCCCGGCTGGGCTTGGTGAAGCCACCAGGGCGTGACACGGAACGGGAGTTGGATATAGGAAGACAGGATGATCCTGGGATGCCATGGACCTGTGTGTAAGACTCTTAGGGTATTGACAGAGAAAGTAAAGGCTGCGGGTGCTCATACGGTGGCCTGGGAACGGCAGAGCTGCCCCTGCACCCATAGTGGTAGCTTTTAGACAGAAGGAGAGCTGCCACTGCATTTAATATCTAAGTTCTAAAGGGAAGAAATACCCCAGTCAAAGAGGAAAACTGTTGATCAACTTGTCTGCCATGCAACTGATATCCAAAAGTAAAGACTGCTGTGTAAGAGAAACCCTGGTGTGGTGTGATCTCTGTCTGACAACCCCTGCAGGTGTGACCGGAGAGATGGACGGCACCTCCAGGGGCAAATGAGGGCCATGCACCCTACACTGGGATATACACACAACTGGGGGACCATTGACGAAGGAGTGCGACACCCGAGTGGCCCGGAACCTTCACCATAATACATGGTGCCATGTTACATATCCCTTATGTATCTTATTAACAGAAAGGATCTTCTTGTCACCATTTCAGCACTGTAATAGTTTAACAGCGTAAAAATGAGCAATAGATCAGTCAGATTTTATTTTTTCATTTTTAAACAGGACGTGTTAGTTATATTAAGCTCAGAATACTTACATTAATAGCTGGTGAATTCCCCAATACAAACAGAACTGTGACACCGTTCACACAGTGGAGTGTTTATTCCAACCTATAATATAATATGATATTGATAGTCATTAGATGTCAGGAAGAAGGACCCCGGAGCCCCGCGCCTCGGCCATTATACTCACTGGAAAGATGTCTGGGGTTCTGCTCTGATCCCGTACACGCTGACGTTCTCTTCTCAGCTGGTTCCGGGGCGTCCACTGACTTTCCCTCTGGGAGGTGGTCCTCGCCTCTGGGAGGTGGTCCTCGCCTCTGGGAGGTGGTCCTCGACCAGGAAAAATCACGATTTAAATCTGAAAGAGATTAAAAAAATGAATGCCATAATTCATGGAGCCATAATACTTGGAGCCATGTGTTATATTACATGGTGCCAAGTGCTTTAATATTGTACATATTGCCAAAATACATGGTACCTCTTTAATTCCAGAGTGTGGTACATGTGCAAAGGGTTCACATCTAATATATAAAGCTGAGTGTGTGTATGTGTGTATGTCCGCACAGTCGCATTTACAATCACGAAATTTTGCACAGACACCCCATGTGACTCAGGGAATGTCATAGACTATGTTTTGACAAAAAAATTTAACCCCGCGCATTACAGTTACTCTACAAAAAATCTGCCTCCATTAAAGTCAATGGAGCTACGAGCTACAGGTTATTAATAGCAGCTCTGATTGGTTGCTATAGGAACAAAATCAATTGTTAGTATAAGAAGCTTATGTGTGAGGTAATAAGATGTCGGTGGGGAGACAGAGAGAGACAGAAAGAGACAGACAGACATAGGCACAGACAGAGTAAAAGGCAGACAGGGAAAGAGCCAGAGAGAAAGAGACAGACAGGGCAAGAAACAGAGAGACAGATAGTCAAAGAGGCAGACAGACACAGACAGACAGGGAAAGAGACAGACAGAGAGACACAGGGAAAGAGACAGACACAGGGAAAGAGACAGACACAGGGAAAGAGACAGAGAGACAGAGACGTGGAGAGAAACAGAGAGACAGTTACTATCCCGGGCAACGCCGGGTGCTACAGCTAGTACATATATAAAATACAGCAATAGCTGAGTGTACCTTTGCTCATTATCACCCCCCTGGATATACATTTTTCCCATTAGCCCCCCCCCCCCCTGTAAATAGCTGGATGCAATTTTTGCATATTTTCCACCTCCCCTTTAGGTGGTTGCACAATAACTGTAGTTAATAATTATTCGTGGACGAAACACTCGCCTGTAAATCCATGCACATTTTCCCCTCTCCCCACTTTTAAATAGCTGAAGTCCACCACTCAGCTCTGTTAATTGAAAAATAAAAAAGTCATGTCTCTTTGAAAAAGGGGAGGAAAACAAAAACAGAAAAAAGAAAAATTGACTTATGGGGTTAATCGACCAGAAGTGGAACCCAGCTGATCAGTTTTGATGTGTACTATTATAGGCCGATAACATAATGTATATTGCACTATCTGTAAAGGAAATGGGGCAGATTTCTTGGAATCCTCACTACAATGCATAGGACATCATATGGTGAAGTTGCTGTATGAATACCGCTGTGTGTCCCCTCTGGCAGCCATTATTGAAGGATGTCATCTGGTCATCACTTATACCATACATATGATATTACTCAGTGACTCCTATTTTTTTATTTTTACTGATGGTCGGCAGAAAAAAAACAGACACATGTCTTATTCTGGTCTGTTTTATGGACACAGCTCAGCCATTCAGTGAATGGCTTAGTGACCACACATGGCCGCCATCCTTGTCACATCTGCGTGCTGTCAGTGTTTCGCTGACTAGACACCTGAAGAAGCTTAGGAAACCTTAATCAATTTTTTTTTTGCATTTGAGAAAAATTGATGATACATAGATGGTAAAAATGAACAATCTGACCAAAAATAGGTGAAAAACAGACCCAGCAGGCCGGATCTATCACACAAGAAAAAAAATGGTGTCTAATTCTCCCCTAATCCTGACATTGATATTTGTTCCCCTAATTTTCTATCAGGCAATTCCTACTTTTATATTGGATCCCTGAGAACTGAATTTGTTTAATGAATTGTAAATAAGAAACAAAATTCATGAAAACAGAACACAATAAACTTACCTCCAAATGTAGAAGATTCCACAATGATCTCCAGAAAATGCAGAAGTAATCCGCTAATTCTCAAAAAATTCACAAGTAAACCGCTAATTCACAAGTAAATCACAAGTAATTCACAAGTAAAACGCTAATCCACAAGTAAAAGATCTAAGTACGTGCTGTCAGGAGACAAACAAATACCAAGTCTGATCTAGTGAGATGGGACGGAATGTTAATAGGCTAGACTCCATTGTGACATCACTCACCTGTGTGACATCACTGTCCGCTTCCATATATGGAAAGTAATGATGTCACAATGCAGTGTAATAACCAATACTTTTTCTCTTATTTCCTGTCCTTTACAAGACAACTGGAGATGCTGATAGTGGCTCTAATAGATGGCACAAATAGGGATGAATAAAATCCTCGCAATTTGCCAATTGATAGATTGCAGCAGGTGGTTACAGAGGTTTGGCCAAGTTTTTCTTACAAGTGCATCTCAATAACTTAGAATATCATCAAAAAATTAATTTCTTTCAGTAATTCAATACAGAACACATATCGTATTTTTCGGACTATAAGACGCACCGGACCATAAGACGCACCCTGGTTTTAGAGGAGAAAAATAGGAAAATAAAATTTTAAGCAAAAAATGTGGTCATGACACACTGTTATGAGGCGAGGATCTGCTGCTGACACTGTTATGGGGGTAATGTCCTCAAATTCTCTACTAAGATACCCCATCCTGGTAATGATCCTCCTGTTTGTATATGTACTCCATCCTGGTATATGCCCTTATCCTGCCTGCTATATACTGGCATCCTGCTATATACTCCCATCCTGCTATATACAACCATCCTGCTATATATTCCCATCCTGCTATATACCCCCATCCTGCTATATACCTCATCCATCCTGCTATATGGCCCCATTCTGCTATATACACCCATACTGATAAATTACCCCATCTTGGTATATAGCATGTATTCTGTATTACACACAAAAAAAAAAAAACGTTTAAACTCACCTTACCTCGCTCCATGCAGCATTTCTTCTCCCCCTGTCTGTGGCGGCAGCAGCGCCGCTGGAGTGTGGAGCCGTCACTGGTCACTTCCCTGCAGCACCGCGATGTCCCCCTGTCAGCTGACCTGCGTGACTAGTGTGACGCCCTGGACTAGCCAGGTAGTCACAGACAGGCCCTTACACAAACACCCGTCCCCTAATAAGGTAACAGCAGCCAACCTAAAAACCCTGAGGCACCCCTCTCAGGTCTTGACGTTCACAACAGGGGGCAGAGCCAGGCAGTTGGCCACACCCACCGAGGAGTTCGGATGGCCTGAGGCGGGAAAACACAGCAGATCTGTTAGAGGGAGAGGAGAGTGGAGCAGTTACAAAGGAGAGGAGTTGAAAAGTAGTGAACGTCTGTCAGGGATCTGGGTCGTATCCCGGATACCCTGTGGCCAAGAGGCAGACGGTGGTTGCCGCCTGCAGGAGCCGGGAAGACGGCTGGTGGAACTGTAAGGGACTGGGACAGGGTAGTGGCCCGCCGGTACCGAACCGGGGAACCAACTGGAAACCGGAGCACCAGGAGGGGTACTCAGACCCAGAACGAGGTCCAGAAGCCACTGGACCACGTCGAATTTACTGATTGAGGTCTGGACCTTAGGTCCTTTCCCGTCCCAAGACCTGACTGAAGGCAACAGCCCAACGAAGGGGATAGAAAGACACCACTCAGGCAGAGAGATCCCACGGGCCAGCGTCTGCAGGCAAACGGGCTTTCCCGCCACACACAAGCCAGGGAGCAGACTACTGTCGCTGAAGCAAAGGCAGTCAAAATCTTCAAAACAAGGTGCAGGAGAAAAGCGGGAACCACCAAACCGGGTGGGTGACCAGACGCAGCCGGCTGCGGGCACCGACCACCATCTTTTTGGTTTACCAGAGACTCCGGTGTATCTGTTACAGTGAGTACAACAGTGCCCTCGAGCCGCGCACCGCACCGCACTAACACGCCTGCACCTCTCAACCACCGGGCCCTGGGACCATCACCCCCTGCCCACGAAGGGGTCAACACCAGGCTGCACAACACCGTCCCCGGGAGCCTAGTTAATGGCAGCGGTGGTGTCCACACTCACCACAACCCGTGGGTGGCGTCACGAACTTAAATTCCTAAACATCACGGCCCCGGCCGTGAACCACCCCACCGAAGACCAACCCCCTACACGTAGCGCCAGCTTCCCTTCAGAGCAACGTGACCCCCGAGTCCGGAGGCGCTCGAGCCACCCACTGATGAGCCTGGACCCGAGCGGCTCGGCTGCAGCCGAGTGTGGGGCGGTACACCAGCTGCGCGCACAGCGATGACGTCATCGCTGTGCTCACCGCTCTCTACACAGATCAGCTGACCGGCACATACAGGAGGACATCGCGGTGCTGCAGGGGAATGGTGAGTATACCGTACTGATTCACTGCACCCCGCACTGATGATCATGCGCGGGGGGCAGTGAAAACAGCCACACATGATCACTCCTGGCTGTAGTTGCCAGGGGTGATCACGGCCGGCTGTTTACTATGCGCGCACCCCCCCGCCCATCATCCCACCCACCTGTCAGTGCCGAGAGATGATGGGCGGGATGATGGGCGTGCATATGTAATGAGCGGACCCACGTGGTCACAGCAGGCGCTGCAACAGCCTGCTCATGCCCCCGATGACCCACTCCACCGCAGCACCCTCATTCCCGGCCGCAGCCCTATATTCAGACCATTAGACGCACCCCCCACATTCCTCCAACATATCGGGGAAAAAAGTGTGTCTTATGGTCCGAAAAATACGGTATATTATATCGAGTCATTACACACAGAGAAATCTATTTCAAGTGTTATTTCTGTTAATGTTGATGATAATGGCTTATAGCCAATGAAACCCAAAAGTCATTATCTCAGAAAATTATAATATTATATAATATCAACTGAAAAAATTATTTTAAATTCAGAAATGTTGGCGCCTACTAAAAAGTCTGTACACTAAATGCCTCAATACTTAGTTAGGGCATGAATTACTGCATCAATGCGGCGTGGCATGGAGGCGATCAGCCTGTGACACTCCTGAGGTGTTATGGAAGCCCAGGTTGCTTTGACGAGCCTTCAGCTCGTCTGCAATGTTGGGTCTGGTGTCTCTCATAGATTCTCTATGGGGTTTAGGTCAGGCGAGTTTGCTGGCCAATCAAGCACAGTGATACTGTGGTTATTAAACCAGGTATTGGCACTTTTGGCAGTGTGGACAGGTGCCAATTCCTGCTGGAAAAGGAAATTTCCATCTCCATAAAGCCTGTCGGCAGAGAGAAGCATGCAGTGCTCTAAAATTTCCTGGTAGATGGCTTCACTGACTTTGGTCTCAATAAAACACAGTGGACCTACACCAGCAGATGACATGGCTCCCCAAACCATCACTGGTTGTGGAAACTTCACACAAGACCACAAGCAGTTTGAATTGTGGCCTCTCCACTCTTCCTCCAGACTTTGGGACCGCAATTTCTAAATGAAATGCAAAATTTACTTTCATCTATAAACAATACCTTGTACCACAGAGCAACAGTCCAGTTCTTTTTCTCCTTGGCCCAGGTAAGATGCTTATGGTGTTGTCTATTGGTCATGAGTGGCATGACACAAGTAATGCGACACTTGTAGCCCATGTCCTGGATATATCTGTGTGTGGTGGCTCTTGAAGCACTGACTCCAGCAGCAGTCCACTCCTTGTGAATCTCCCCAAAATTTTTGAATGGCCTTTTCTTAACAATCCTATCAAGGCTGCGGTTATCCAGGTTGCTTGTGCACCTTTTTTTACTACAATTTTTCCTTCCACTGAACTCTCAATTAATATGCTTGGATACAGCACTCTGTGAACAGCCAGCTTCTTTAGCAATAAGCTTTTGTGGCTTACCCTCCTTGTGCAGTGTGTCAATGACTGCCTTCTGGACATCTGTCAAGTCAACAGTCTTCTCCATGATTGTGTAGCCTACTGAACCAAACTAAGGGACCATTTTAAACACTTAGGAAGCCTTTGCAGGTGTTTTGTAGTAATTATTCTAATTTTCTGAGATAGCTTTTGGGTTTTCATTGGCTGTAAGCCATAATCATCAACATTAACAGAAATAAACACTTGAAATAGATCACTCTGTATATAATGACTCTATATAATATATGTGTTTCCCTTTTTGTATTGAATTACTGAAATAAATTAACTTTTGGATGATATTCTAATATATTGAAATGCACCTGTATTTCCAATTCTTATCTTATGACATTATATCACATTTCAATAGTGAAACGTATATTGGTGCTGGACTCACCACGCTTATTTTGTTGCTGCAATGGTGATGTAGATGGTGCCGCTTCTCTGCCAGCCCGCAGCGAACATCAGATAAAAGGGTAAAACAAAGCCCGCACATCCATGAGTTCTTTGAAAATTAAGTCTTCTTTATTGATTCATTCATTATAAAGTCACTTGTGTTCCTTCATCATGAAACCTCTTACACGTTTCCGGTGATAGCTCAGCCCTTGTTCATAGAGATATCCGAAGTGCACATGGTCATAGATTTAATATTACTCTGATCCAATCACATGTGACCACACAAAAACATGGAAAACATCAAGTTTGTTGTTGTATTTCAAAAGGTTTATATTATTCCATCTTTGTGGATTACATATCTAATATATAAAGCTGAATGTGTGTATGTGTGTGTGTATGTATGTATGTATGTATGCATGTGTGTATGTCCGGGATTGGCATCTGCACCGTCGCAGCTACAGCCACAAAATTTTGCACACTCACACGTCTGGACCCCGAGAGCGTCATAGGCTATGTTTTGAGGGGAAATTTTAACCCCGCGCTTTACAGTTATTCACCAAAAAACCTTCCTGCATTAAAGCGAATGGAGCTGGGAGCCACAGTGCAGCCAGAACGTCAGAAGAATGCGCAGCCACGCCCTTATATGGAATGTTGGCGTGTCACAATGCAGCCAGGGAAAGAGACAGACACAGACAGGGAAAGAGGCAGACACAGACAGGGTAAGAAACAGACATAGACAGGGTAAGAGACAGACACAAAGAGACAGACACAGACAAAGAGACAGACTGACAGGGAAAGAGACAGACAGGGAAAGAGAGAGACAGGTTAAGAGACAGACACAGACAGGTAAAGAGACAGACACAAGCAAAGAGACAGAGACAGACACAGGGAAACAGACAGACAGGGAAAGAGAGGTAAAGAGACAGACAGGTAAAGAGACAGACAAAGAGACAGACACAGGGAAAGAGACAGAGGGAATGAGGGAAAGAGACAGACAGGGAAAGAGAGGGAAAGAGACAGATAGGGAAAGAGATTGAGACAGACGGAGAAAGAGACAGAGACAGTCAGAGACAGACGGAGAAATAGACAGACAGACAAAGAGATAGAGAGAGAGACAGAGAGATATATACAGAGGGGGAGACAGACAGAGAATGGGAGAGAAACAGAGAGACAGTTACCATCCCGGGCGTTAATACATTCTATTTATACATTCTATCCCGCGAATGTTAATACATTCTATTTTGTTAACAACAGTTATTAACCTGGGCGAAGCCAGGTAGTACAGCTAGTTTACTATATATTTATAGTATTGTTCCTAAAATTCATTCCATTTGGTTAAGTATTATTTCACTAAGATCCAATACATTTCTATATTTATTTATTAAATATATATATATCTTTTTTTATTATTTTTTTTTGCCAGTTTCCCCTCTCTCAGGACGGCTCACCTTCTCAATTGAACAGCAATTGTAATTCTCAGTGTTGTTTTTATTTATAGTTACAAAATATTTTGTTGCCCCTGAACATATTTTTACCCTTATTGATATTATAGAGATGTTCTGAGATGCGTTTTTTAATTACCTTGCTGTACAACCTATATAACATAAATCACAGCTGGTGCTTTCTATTCAGTAAATGACTCGATTCCTGTCCCAATAGATAAATGTATTGATATCATGTTCTTTCTTTTGTGATATATTGATTGTTTTTTTCTTTTCAATAAAATGATATATATTGCATTTGTATTTTTCCACATTTATAAAAGCCTTTTTGAGACAACCATGTCTTGTTATATGTTTTGTGTCCCTGTACAGACTAGGAGGGAAATTATTTCCTAACAAAAAAACCCTTCTGGACACCATTCTATAACCCTGGCCAAGATTTTTTTTTTAAGTATTGTTTTGATGTAAATTTGGTATATATATACTGTATATGCTTATAATATTTTGTATAGTTTTAAATTGAAGGCTGTGAGGTGAGCGGAAAGTGGGTAAATCGCCATTATTTGCATAAATTATATATTTTTTTTTCTTTCAATAAATCCATTCTTGGGGGGGGGGGGTTTCAAAACTTTTTTTATAAGACTTCAAAATTTCTTTGCTTGTAACCTCGTTTTTTTAAACTATTTTTTATATATTCATTCTTATTGGAAAATCTTTGTGTATTCAAACAAATTAGTTGTGCTCTTATAAATGCATTGTATGGAATTGTCTTTGTACAGGGTGGGCCATTTATATAGATACACCTAAATAAAATGGGAATGGTTGGTGACATCAACTTCCTGTTTGTGGCTCATTAGTATATGGGAGGGGGGAAACTTTTCAAGATGGGTGGTGACCAAGGCGGCCATTTTGAAGTTGGTCATTTAAATCCAACTTTATTTTTTCCAATGGGAAGAGGGTCATGTAACATATCAAACTCATTGAGAATTTCACAAGAAACACAACGGTGTGCTTGGTTTTAATGTAACTTTATTCGTTCATTAGTTATTTGCAGTTTTGTGACCATATAAAAAATGTGTTCAAAATGCTGCCCATTTTGTTGGCTTGTCAATGCAACCCTCTTCTCCCTCTCTTGACATACTGATACCAACACCGCAGAAGAAATGCTACCACAGGCTTCCAGAATCTATTATTTCAGATGCTGCACATCTTGTATCTTCACAGCATAAACAATTGCCTTCAGAGGACCCCAAAGATAAAAATCTAAGGGGGTAAGATCGGGAGACTTTGATGGCCATTCAACTGGCCCACGATGACTAAGCCACTTCCAGGGCACTGTTCATGTAGGAATGCTCAGACCTGACACCCATAATGTGGTCCTAAGGAGAACAAGAAAAAAGTATGTGCCACAAGACAGAGGGATCACCATAAGAAGTTATATATGGTGATATATGGTTATATATATATTGCACTGGCAATAAGCCAGACCCTGTAGTGTTACCCCCCCCCCCCAAAAAAAAAGTGGTGTCTCTAAAGTACATACAGGGAGATATATGCAAAAATTAACACCTACAGTTGAAACCAGAAGTTTACATTCACTATCTAAAAAGACACATCTGCATGTTTTTCTCACTATCTGACATGAAATCAGAATAAACCTTTCCCATTTTAGGTCAATTAGGAACCAAAATTATTTATATTTGCGAAATGCCAGAATAATGAGAGAGAAAGTTTTAAGGTATTTTTGTTACTTTTTGCAAAGTCAAAAGGTTACATACACTAAGAGCACTATGCCTTGAAACAATATGGGACAGCCCATATGATGATGTCATGTCTTTGGAAGCTGCTGATAGGTTTATTGGCAACATCTGAGTTAATTAGAGACACACCTGTAGATGTATTTTAATGCACACCTGAAATACATTGCTTGTGTAGCATCATGGAAAAGTCAAAAGAAATCAGCCAAGATCTCAGGAAGAGAATTATGGACTTGCACAAGTCTGGTTCATCCTAGAGTGCAATTTCCAGATACCTGAAGGTGCCTCGTTTATCTGTACAAACAATTAAACAGAAGTACAAACAAGATGGGAATGTCCAGCCTTCATACCGCTCAGGAAAGAGACGGGTGCTGTGCACCAGAGATGAACGTGATTTGGTCAGACATGTGCATATCAACACAAGAACAAAAGCAAAAGACCTTGTGAAGATGCTGGCGTGAGCTGGTAAGATTGTGTCATTATCCACAGTGAAACAAGTACTGTATCAACATGGGCTGAAAGGCAACTCTGCCAAGAAGAAGCCATTACTCCAAAAGAAACATAAAAAAATCTAGATTAATGTTTGCAAATGCACACATGAACAAAGACCTTCAATTTTGGAGACATATCCTGTGGTCTGACGAAACTAAAATGGAACTGTTGGACCATAATCACCATCGTTATGTTTGGAAGATAAAGGGAGAAGCTTTGAAGCTTAATAACACCATCCCAACTGAAACACGGGGGTTGCAGCACCATGTTGTGGGTTTGTTTTGCTGCAGGAGGGACTGGTGCACTTCACAAAATAGATGGCATTATGAGGAAAGAAGATTATGTGGCAATACTGAAGCAACATCTCAAGACATCAGCCAGGAACTTAAAGTATGGGTGGAAATGGATCATGTCATGTTCCAAATGGACAATGACAAGAAGCTACTGCCAAACTGGTTACAAAGTGGCTTAGAATAACAAAGTCAATATTTTGGAGTGGCCATCACAAAGCCCTGATCTCAATCATATTGAAAATTCATGGGCAAAGCGGAAAATGCCGGTGTGAGCAAAGTGACCTACAAACATGGCTCAAATACACCAGTTCTGTCAGGAGGAATGGGCCAAAATTCCTTTCAACTATTGTGAGAAAAATGTTTGACCCAAGTCATACAGTGTAAGGGCAATGGTGTCAAATACTAACAAAATGTATGTAAACTTTTGACTTTGCAGAAAGTAATAAAAATGCCCCCAAAACATTCTCTCTCATTATTCTGGCATTTGGCAAATATAAATAAGTTTGGTTCCTAAAGCTGGGTTCACACTAAGCGACAGCGACAACGAGGTCGCTGTTACGTCACCATTTTCTGTGACGTAACAGCGACCTTGTAAGTCGCTGTTATGATCGCTGCTTAGCTGTCAAACACAGTGACGCAGCAGCGATCATAACGTCGCTACATGTGCAGAGAGCAGGGAGCCGCGCTTAGTGCTGGCTCCTTGCTCTCCTAGGTACAGTACACATCGGGTTAATTAACCCGATGTGTACTGCAGCGACATGTCACAGTGCAGAGAGCAGGGAGCCGCGCACACTGCTTAGCGCTGGCTCCTTGCTCTCCTAGCTACAGTACACATCGGGTTAATTAACCCGATGTGTACTGCAGCGACATGTCACAGTGCAGAAAGCAGGGAGCCGCGCACACTGCTTAGCGCTGGCTCCTTGCTCTCCTAGCTACAGTACACATCGGTTAATTAACCCGATGTGTACTGCAGCTACATGTCACAGTGCAGAGAGCAGGGAGCCGCGCACACAGCTTAGCGCTGGCTCCTTGCTCTCCTTGCTACAGTACACATCGGGTTAATTACCCGATGCGTACTGCAGCCACATGTGCACAGAGCAGGAGCCGGCACTAGCAGCAAGGGCGGAGGCTGGTAACGAAGGTAAATATCGGGTAACCAGGGAAAGGTCTTCCCTTGGTTACCCGATGTTTACGATGGTTACAGCTTACCGCAGCTGCCAGACGCCGGCTCCTGCTCCCTGCTCGCTTCATGTCGTCGCTCTCTCGCTGTCACACACAGCGATGTGTGCTTCACAGCGGGAGAGTGACGACCAAAAAATGAAGCTGGACATTCAGCAACGACCGGCGACCTCACAGCAGGGGCCAGGTCGTTGCTGGATGTCACACACAGCGACAGCGACGGGACGTCGCTGCAACGTCACAGAAAATGGTGACGTAGCAGCGACGTCGTTGTCGTTGTCGCTGTGTGTGACACCAGCTTAAGTGACCTTAAACGGGAAAGGATTATTCTGATTTCATGTCAGATAGTGCGAAAAACCTGCAGAGGTGTTTTTTTAAATTGTGGATGGAAACTTCTGGTTTCAACTGTAGATGTACAAGCCTGGAAAAGCACTCCTGTGTCAGATAAAGTAGCTGAGGATGGAGGTGGGAGCAAGCCCACGAGTATCGTGACTACAAGGTGTGGCTTTTTCACAGGCACAGAATTGTGGTCCAAAAAGGTGTTGCTGCCGTTATATACAAATCATTAAGTAGTATAAAGACTTACCACCTGCATAATGCAAAGCGGCCGTGAGCGAGGATAAGTGGCATGACTCAGCAGCACGATGTTGAAGGTACGAACGCCGGGGCATGTGCGGTAAAGAGTATCAGATAGAAAACCGCGAATGCGCAATAAAGGCTAAAATAGTTAGATGAATGGCAACAATGTGCATGTGCTGGACGCCGAATAAACTATACAGCGGATAGCAGATAAAGACGGTTATACGCAGACGCCAAAGCAGAGGAACTTATTTGTGGATGAGTAAAGGGGGAAAGAAGACAAAATAGAGAGATACCAGGATAAATTACCTGGGCCATGAATATCAATATCAGATGCTACATGAAAATATATAACAGAGCAAACCAAGGAATAAAATCAACAGTTTGTGTGTAAGACAAGCAGACGTTTTTTTAAAGTTGTAATATATACACAAAAGATATATAAAAAGTACACCAAAAATTATGTATATGAAAAGATGTGTATAATTAAACAATATCATATATATTTATACCACAGACAGAAAGCATAAAGTATATGTATATAGAACAACCCATTGGGACAACACTGATAACATGTATAACAAATGAAAAGAAAAATAGAAGAATAAGGCCTAAGGCACACAGTGAGAAAATCCGTGTGAGTGGAGTGCGATAAAACATCGCATTCCACTCGGAGCAATTTTAGCCTGTGTGTCAGCACCCATGAGTGATTATTTTCTCAGCCCTAATCAGACCGAGAAAACAATCGTAGCATGCTGTGATTGTAATGCGAGACCCTTTTCTCTTGCACCCATTCAAGTCTATGGGGCAAGAGAAAAATCGCACTGCACTCGCGGTACACCGGTGTACCACGAGTGCAGGGCGAGAATGGCAATAGCCGGCTAAGGAGGAGAGAGGAAGAGAAATCCCTCTCTCCCCTCCTCCGTGCTGGCCCGCCCCTCCTCCGTGCCGGCCCGCCCCTCCGCAGCACTGGCCCGCCCCTCCTCAGAGCTGGCCCGCCCCCTACAGCTGAGGTCCGCTTGCACAGTCGGACTGCAGTCGCAGGCATGACACTCGGCTCCTGCTGTGCTGCCAGCGTGAGCCGAGTGTCATGCGAGGATCGCACTAGTGCCCCGTGTGGCCCCGGCCTAAGTGGTATTGCAATGTTGGAAGGTTTTCCAAAGGACAAGAATCCCATCATGTAGAAACTTCATACAGCAAGGATTTTCAGAAAAGCCAGAGCTACGGAAGACCTGTGGATTAAGGGGGAAGACAATATTAGTGGGCTCATAATTTTCTATAGAAACCCGTGAAGAGTAGCTCCTCATTTGTACAATAAGGAGCCACACTACGCAGCTCATATATCCACCTGAATTCTTTACAAATTAAGGACTTAGCGTATTTTTTGTTTTAAAAAAAAGGATTAGACACCACTCCGGTGGTGTCTTACCGGATGTGGGGCGGCAGAGGTTGTGGAGAGGGGTCACAGGAAGCAGGGGCGGTGTTGGAGTAGGGCGATGCTGCAGGTGCAGTGGTGGGGGCTGTTCTGGCTGTGGTGGGAGCTGTGCTGGCTGCGGTAGGGGCTGTGCTGACTGCGTGGAGCAGAACGGTGTGGCGGGTGTCACAGCTGCTCTGTCGGCAGTGTGGGCTTCAAGGAAATGGCGCCTGGAGTTGGCGTGTGTGCAGATTGAGCTGAGATCTCATCTGTGCACGCAACACTTCCGGGCGCCATTTTCCTTAAGTCCACTGCTGGGAGATCAGTGGGCCGGAGGCGGCGCATGCGCAAGGTGATATCTTGAGCTGAGAGTTTTATCTGCGCAAGTGCCAACTCCAGGTGCCATTATTTGAAGCCCGCACTGCTGACAGAGCATCTCACCTGCCACACCGCCCTGCTCCACACAGCCCCCACCACAGTCAGCACAGCCCCAACCGCAGCCAGCACAGTCCCCACCACAGCCAATACAGCCCCCACCTCCAATTTTGGTCTCATCACTCCAAATTATCTTGTTCCAGAAGTTTGGAGGCTTGTCTCTGTGCTGTTTGGCGCATTGTAGGTGAGACACTTTGTGGTATTTGCACAGCAATGGCTTTCTTCTGGCGACTCGACCATGCAGTCCATTTTTCTTCAAGTGCTTCCTTATTGTGCATCTTGAAACAGCCACACCGCTAGTTTTCAGTGACTTCTGTATTTCAGCTGATGTTATTTGTGGGTTTTTCTTTGCATCCCGAACAATTTTCCTGGCAGTTGTGGCTGCCATTTTTGTTGGTCTACGTGATCGTGGTTTGGTTTTTTCAGAGCCCCTGATTTTCCATTTGTTAATCACAGTTTGAACACTGCTGACTGGCATTATCTATTCCTTATATATCTTTTTGTATCCCTTTCCTGTTTTATACATTTCAACTATTTTTTCCTGTAGATCCGTTGACAATTATTTTCCCATGACTCACAATCCAGAAACATCAGTGGCTGGATGAAAGATACAAGAGTCTGTCTGGATCCCAGAAGCTCACTCAGCTTTTATGCACACACTGATAACAAGCAGACAGGTCACAGGTGAGGATGTTTCCTTTATTAGCCATTCAAACCCATTTGTGCCGGCGTCTGTGCATATTATCAGGCCACAGTCACCAGGGTATGTGAACTTTTGATCAGGGTCATTTGGATGTTTTTTGGATCTCATTATGATTTAAAAAGAGAAAACACAGTAGTGTGACAATAAATGGCTTCACCCGACCACTAACCATGAGTGGAAAAATGATTTTGTGTTATCATTCATATTCTCTGGAAAAAAGGCCAAGAAAGCAAAAAATCTACTGGGGTATGTAAACTTTTGAGCCAAGTGTATATATTACATTGCTCTCTCTTTTGTTATGTACAACACATCTCTTACATATTAGATTATCTTGTTATTTTTTCTATTTATAGCGCTTTGTTTTTATTTCATAGTGTTCTCTCTTGTTAGATATAAAATGACATGACTGTTGATGGAACATGGTAAAGCTTCTTTTCTGATGGTCTGGTCTTCTGGTCAGATGTTGCTCCACCAGCAGTCATTGTATATCTAACAAGAGAGGATTATATAATAAAGAGAAGGCGCCGTAAATAACAAATTAATGTGAATACACTGTATAAGAGACTGTGCTATACATAACAAGAGAGGACACTATATAATAAGGGACAGTGCCATACATAATTAGCGAGGATGCTAATAAGGGACAGTGTTATACATAATAAAAGGGGAAACTATACAATTAATGATGGCGCTTTATATAGTGAGTACACTAAATACTAATGGACAGTGCTATACATAAAATGGCTACATTCCTTCATCCTGACTTTTTTTTCGGACAGCGCACAGACTCACGGAGTATCTGCTATTCTTCATAATCGGTTCACAACACCACATGCTCGGAGTCTCGCAGATCTCATTCTCGGATGTGTGATTTTCACAGATATCTGAATGGATCTATGAAACTCTAGTAGTCCATGCGCCATCTGATAAAATCTGGCAACACACAGACATATCAAGCAAATGTGAGAATGTGGCCTAAGGGATTTAACAATTAACAGCAATACTCCAAGTCATACAGAGCAGGATAAATTTTTTCAGAAACTTACCGCTGATGTCTCATCTGCTTAGTTATTTTCTTTTGTTTCTTCTCCATCTGGTCAGACCATCATGTCGCCATCTTCCAGTCACAACAAGTTTTGTCACTCTGATCACCGCAGCCCTGAAAATAGCAAGGTCACATATATTGTGTATATATACATTTGCCTCCTGAATAAAAAAATCCCCCAGACTGCGCCCATGAATAGAAATATGTACCACACTATATACTATACAATTAGTCACCCAGCATTCACAATATAAAATGATAAATAAGCCAGGACTGTGCTCCCCTGTGACTATAGTCTCTGCCGGTCAATAAATATAAACTAATCAGTTTCTGTGACTCTCCCCCCAATTAATTTTAAAGGGAACCTGTCAGGTTCAATATGCACCAAGGACCACAAGCAGTTGGGGGTGCATATTACTAATCCCTGCCTAATTGTCCCTGTATACAGTAGCACTTTATGATATGCTAATGAACGAGGGGACTAGTCCCAAGGGCGTTACTTCCCTGGCTAGTTGGCCCCATTATCATGTTAGTACACCCGTGTAAACGTGCTAACAAGCTAATGAATGTGCAGCATCAGAGGATGATCTCACTCTCCTTTACGCTGACATCGCCTCCCAGGGATGGCCGTCCGGGATCCTGTGCACTGAGATGAAATCCAGCGTCGGGCATCGATGGTGGCGGAGAGGTGAGTGAGATAATCCTCTGATACTGCACATTTATTAGCATGTTAGTACGCTCACAGGGGCATACTAACGTGCTAATGGAGCTGCCTAGCCAGGGGAACTAACGCCCAGGGGACTAGTCCCCTCGCTCATTAGCATACGGTAAAAGATCTTTAGAAATACTTTTTCTAAACATCTCTTTATCTATGCTAGTGTATATGTGCCGCCCCCGTGCTGGGGCAGCGGGTCGGTCGGGGCATTGGCTGTGGACACGGGCGACGAGGGAAATGGCGTGGCGGACGGGAGCAGGCCGGGCCCCTCAGCCGGGACGGCCGGTTCCTGGGGAACATAAGGGCTTGGGTCACTGCTTACCCACTTCTTCGAGATCATCTCCACTTTGCGCGCCTGGACAGCTGCAGCCAGGCCCTTAATCTCCGATGCTCACTTCGCCAGCATGAAGTGGGTTTGGGCCTGGATCCTCTGACACATCCTGCCATGTTGGTGTCCATGAACGGGTTTCTAGTGTCCCTGCACTTCACAGCGCTAGTTACAGGCCACTCCGTCTTCCCCCTTGGTCTTTTGCAAGCACTCCCTTGTGCGGCTGGTTAGTTTAGTTTTCGGCCTCGGGGTTTACCTTCCGGCCGTGTTCCCAGGGGGCGGGGCTTAAGCTTTGCGCCCTTTTCTCGAGGGAGAAGACGCTGGGCTGCAGTTTTTCGCGCCTAAAAATGGCGGCAAAAATGGCGACTTCTGAAAATTTCTCAACAGATCACCGCTGACTGTCCACTTCAAGCCGCACTTCCACCAGGTAGGTGGATGGGTTTGAATCCGGTTCGTGATGCCAGGTTTCGGGGTGTGCCGCCACCATGCCAGCAGCCGGCGGTGCTCGGATCCGGGGCCTACGGTATGGCTCGAGGGGTTCCCCGGACCTGGGGGTTGCACGGACACTCCGAATAAAAGGGGGACGTATTTGTACGGGATTGATTGTAGAATGTCTGTGACTCCACCCACGGTGTGTGGTGAAGTGGGACACCACCACTGCTGTCGTGGAATACCCGGGGTAGATGTAATGGCAGCCGGATGTTAACTCCTCCGTGGGTAGGGAGGTTGCCCCGGGGCCCAGTGTCTCTGTGCAGGGTATGGCGACGGCAGGGGCTTGCACACCCAGATGGACCAGGGAATAGGTGGTTACTCACAATTGAATGAATCACACGAGTCTTTTGGTAAACCAAGGTGCTAGTGGCCAGCTGCCGCCGGTTATACTCTGGTCCGCCCACCCGGGCTGGTGGTCGCTGTCCTTTCCTCTGCACTGTTTTTGTGTATCGTGGGCTGCCTGGTTTGGAACTCAGGAGTCCGCTCCCGGCTTTCTGTGTGCCTAAGGAGCCGTGCCCGCTGACGCTGACCCATGAGATCTATGGGCCCTGGCGGTTGCCCTATCCCTTTCTGTAGGTGGTTGTCTGCTTTTGGGACTTTGGTTGGGACAGGACCTGTAATCCTGCCCTCAATCGGTTAATTAGCTAAGCCGCTGGTTTTGGTCCTGGCTTCAGGGTCCGAGTACCCCCTCTGTGCACGGTTTCCGGTCGGGTCTCTGGTGTCGGAACCGGTGGGCTCCAACCCTTCTCCGGTCCTCCGTCTTTCTGTCTCCTGCTGACGGAGACCACCGTCTGCCACCTAGCCAAGGTACCAGGGCTCCGACCCTGGTACCGTTCAACTTGAACTTCCTCTGCTGGAGCTACACCTAGCTCCAGCCCACACTCCTCTCCAGTTGAACTACAACTCGAACTCCTTGCTTAACTAACTGTTTTCTCGCCCCGGGCTGACTAGACCCCTAAGTGGGCGTTCCCTAACTGCCTGGTCCCGCCCACTGGTGTGCCTGTCTTGCCCTAAGGGGGGTGACTAGGGTTTCAGGTCGGCTGAATGTCACCTAGGTGAGGGAAGGTGTTATGCGGGGGCCTATGTGTGACTACCTGGTTTTGCCAGGGCGTCACATATACAGGAACTGCTCGTGGTTCTGGGTGCACATTGGACCTGACAAGTTTCCTTTAAGCCTATGTGCACTCATTGCGATTTTGTAGCGGAAAACACGCAGAGTTTTACAGTTACAAGCAAATCCTGAACATGTGCACAAAGCCTTAGTCCCTGTCATGTGTCCTCTCCCCCACAATCTACAACATTCTGATTTTTACTCTTAGGCCGGCATCACACGGGACGATATATCGTGCGATCTCATGAGCGATCGCACCCGCCCCCGTCGTTTGTGCGTCACGGGCAATTTGTTGCCCATGGCGCACAAAGTCGTTTACCCCCGTCACACGTACTTACCTCCCGAACGACCTCGCTGTGGGCGGTGAACATCCTCTTCCTGAAGGGGGAGGGACGTTCGGCGTCACAGCTACGTCACACAGCGGCCGCCCAACAGAAGCGGAGGGGCGGAGATGAGCGGGACGTAACATCCCGCCCACCTGCTTCCTTCCTCATTGCCGGCGGGACGCAGGTAAGCTCTGTTCGTCGTTCCCGAGGTGTCACACGGAGCAATGTGTGCTGCCACGGGAACGACGAACATCCGGCGCGCAGAAGGAGGAATGACTATATGAAAATGAACGACGTGTCAACGAGCAACGATAAGGTGAGTATTTTTGCTCGTTCACAGTCGTTCGTAGCTGTCACACGCTACGATATCTCTAACGATGCCGGATGTGCGTCACAGAATCCGTGACCCCGACGACATATTGCCCGATATATCGTAGCGTGTGACGCCGGCCTTATACTTTACACAATATACATTACTCTAATACACACACTGGCTATGAACTTAGTATTCATTAAGACACTATAATCTATCGACCACTAGATGGTGCCAATTACTGTGCTGTTTCGGCTCTGCTACATCGCCGGCAGCCGCACTGATAAACATTCAACATTAACTACCATAAGATATTATGGCTGGTATTTTCAGGGGAGGGGAGAGTCCTGTGGGAGTCGACCACCTGTACCTATCATATTCTCTAGGGCTGTGCACATGTCCGATGTTTTCTTCGGACAGAGTGGTAAGCTGAAAAAAATTCGGAAATATGTCTGATTTTGATCCCGGAGGCTTGGATTAAAATCGTTGATGTAAGTCTATGGGTCCGTGAAATAAATCTGCACTGGGAATGCATTCGAGTGTGGTCTGAAATAAACAGACGTGTTAGCAGACTATAACAGGTACATGTCCTATCCGTGAAAAACACGCACATAAAAATGGACATCTGGATGAGACTTTGAGGTCACAAACATATTAGTTGGGTAAAGTGATCTGTGGTGTTGAGTTATATGAAGGGAAATCCAGCTGGGGATTAACATTAACGTGCTATATTAGTGATATACAGTGGGTACGGAAAGTATTTAGACCCCTTTAATTTTTTTTTTTTAATGTAAAAAAGTTATTTTTTTTTCTCATTAATGTACACTCTGCCCCCATCCCCCATCCTGACAGAAAAAAACAGAAATGTAAAAATGTTTGCAAATTTATTAAACAAGAAAAACTGAAATATCACATAGCCATAAGTATTCAGACCCTTTGCTTAGTATTGAGTAGACGACGTACCCTTTTGAATCTTCTTGGGAATGATGCAACATGTTTTTCACACCTGGATTTGGGGATCCTCTGCCATTCTTCCTTGCAGATCCTCTCCAGTTCCGTCATGTTGGATGGTGAATGTTGGTGGACAGTCATTTTCAGGTGTCTCCAGAGATGATCAATTGAGTTTAGGTCAGGGCTGTGGCTGGGCCAGTCAAGAATGGTCAGGGTTGTTCTGAAGCCACTCCTTTGTTATTTTAGCTGTGCTTAGGGTCATTGTCTTGTTGGAAGGTGAACCTTCAGCCAACTCTGAGGTCCAGAAAACTCTGGAAGAGGTTTTCTTCCAGGATATCTCGGTACTTGGCCATATTCATCTTTCCTTCAATTGCAACCAGTCATCCTGTCCCAGCAGCTGAAAAACACCCCCATAGCATGATGCTGTCACCACCATGTTTTGCTGTTGGGATTGTATTGGGCAGTTAATTAGCAGTGCCTGGTTTTCGCCACACATACTGCTGAGAACTATCACGAAAAAGTTCTATCTTTGTCTCATCAGACCAGAGAATCCTATTTCTCATAAATCTGGGAGTCATTTGTGTGTTTTTTTGCAAACTCTATGTGGGCTTTCATATGTCTTGCACTGAGAGACCTCCTTCGGGCCACTCTGTCATAAAGGCTTGACTGGTGGAGTGCTGCAGTGATAGTTGACTTTGTGGAACCTCCTCCCATCTCCCTACTGCATCTTTGGAACTCAGCCACAGTGATCTTGGGGTTCTTCTTTACCTCTCTAACCAAGGCTCTTCTCCCACGATTGCTCAGTTTGGCTGGATGGCCAGGTCTAGGAAGAGTTCTGGTGGTCCCAAACGTCTTCCATTGAAGGATTATGGAGGCCACTGTGCTCTTAGGAACCTTGAGTACTGCAGAAATTCTTTTGTAACCTTGGCCAGATCTATGCCTTATCACAGTTCTGTCTCTGAGCTCCTTGTGCAGTTCCTTTGACCTCATGATTCTCATTTGGTCTGACATGCACTGTGAGCTGTGAGGTATGTGCCTTTCCAAATCAAGTCCTATCAGTTTAATTAAACACAGCTGAACTCCAATGAAGGAATATGTCAGGGCCAGGCGGTCGGGCAGACCCAGGAGGTGGATCCACTGGTCCGAACTCTAAGATGGTGGTAAGGAGTCCGGTAGCTGAAGCACTATGGGCAGCAGAACAGTCCGTGCAAGTGAGTGTAACGGAGAAGTCCCTGGGACCACGGAGTCACAGATGGTAGTCCGGGTGACGTAGCTCAGGTTCGGAAGCCGAGATGAGGTCAGGCGGGGTCCGGAACCTTTGGAGCGAGATGACGGGTCACCGCAGGGATCCGAGATGGTACGGACTGTCAGATGGCAGACGGACAGCGTGCGAGGTTCGGGATTCAGCAGGACCGGATGCCGAGGCAGGATCAGCTCTAGAAGAGAGATACGTGAGTATGGCAAGGAGACACAAGGAGACCTGACTCCTAGCTTGGAAAACACGAAGATCAGGCCCCGCCCCCTTGGACAATAAACCCTTATATACCCTGTACCTGTTTGGCTTCATTTCCTGTTAATGGACGCTGGCCCTTTAAGAAAGGGTCAGTGACCGCGCGCGCGCCCTAATGCGCATGCGCGCCGCCCGGGTGCCAGAAGCCAGGGAAGGAGGCTGAGGGGAGGACGCAGGGGAGCCGGCCAGGGCCTGGGAAGCCGTCAGACGCCGGGATCGGAGGCCAGGGAACCTGGGAAGGACGGGCACCGGAGGCTGGAGAGCGGGGAGCGTGGCAGGTGAGCCGGGGAGCGGGGCAGAGGACCCGGGGAGGGGAGCCGAGGACCCGGGGAGCGTGACAGAATAGAACCATCTCAAGGAGGATCACAAGGAAATGGATAGCATGTGACTTAAATATGAGTGTCTGAGCAAATGGTCTGAATACTTATGACCATGTGATATTTCAGTTTTTCTTGTTTAATAAATTTGCAAAACTTTATACATTTCTGGGGGGGGGTTCTGTCAAGATGGGGTTCAGAGTGTACATTAATGAGAAAAAATTAACTTTTTTGAATTTACCAAATGGCTTCAATGAAACAAAGAGTGAAATATTTAAAGGGGTCTGAATACTTTCCGTACCTACTGTAATCTGTATCTTTCTACACTCAACCCAGAAGAATGTTGTGTTAACACAAAACGCTGCTTTTACTATATTTTCAGGGGGAAAAAAACATTTTGTGAACACAGCCTAAGGCCTCTGCCACACTCACGTGAAATTCACGCACGTGCCGAGAGACACGTATTTCCCCTGCGTGTTGCGTGCAGGTAAGTACGTGTCTCTGGTACGTGCGGGTCACGTGTGTTCTACGTGTGCTATCCGCGATAGCACACGTAGAACCGGTAATTTACATACTCACCTGGTCCTTCCTGCTGTCCGCGCTGCTGTCCGTGGTGCTGATCCTCGGTCTCCAGCCCTCCCAACTCCCCACTGCTGCTGCTGCCAGGCAGTGAAGTGAATATTAAATGAGAATAATGAGCGGCGGTCAGCAGCAAGAGGCAGCAGCGGCAGAGACAGGAGGGCTGGAGAAGGTGAGTTAATGTTTTTAATTTTTTTCACTGACACGTGTGTTTTCTCCGGCGCGTGTCACACAGGACCGCATCCACACTACACCCATGTGGTACGGGTGCGGGCCGTGTGACACCCGTGCTGCGGGAGAAAACACTGACATGTCAGCGCTTTGAAAAACGCACACACGTACAAACGCACACGGACACACGTTCCGTGTGGTTTTACGAGTGTGTGCCTGCTACAATAGGGTAGCATTGCTTAACGTGTCTCCGTGCCGCCGGTACGTGCAAAAAATGACAAACACGTGCCGGCGGCACGGATGTGTGTCACAGGCCTAAAGGATTGTGCAGTACGTCGCTCATTTCCAGCTTTGTCATACAAGGCGAACCAACACTCCCTCCAGCAATGTCTCCCTAATAAACCACTTACTCTCCACAGTCTATTGCCCCATAGGGAGGTTCTAGTCATTATTCCTCACTAAAACGTCTACACTTGACTGATTTTTCGCTATAAGTAATCCTGCAGTTTGATTTCTGCTGTGGAGTCACCTCATAAATAGTTTTCTTATTTGTGTGCTTGCGGCACCTTGATAGAATTGGCCTACAACAGAAGAATGAATACCCGAGTCCTTCTTTCTGGGCATACACAGCGGTCTTCGCTCTTAGTGAGGTCATACATGGAGAGGTCATGGCTGCTCGCGGCTTGTCACTGGAGTACGTCACTATTACATATTTGATTGTGATAAACATTTGCCAAATCCACTACTAATACAATGACTTACAAATCCCTGGCCCGGTGCAAAGACCGTATAAGACTCGTGAGGAAAGAATGTAGAAGATTTATCAGAAGAAATAATTTCAAGAATCTGTGTAGTTTCTCTAAAGGTATTTTTATAACTACAACCAGAATCTGCCCAATTTCAAAGGGGTGTAACATGGCTGCAACAGCCGAAAATCACATTAACTTACTTGTTGTTCAACTGAACTGAACTTAGATCATCATAGAAGAGTATAATCACCTACGATTAAAAACAAAACCATTGGCACACACCTCTTAATAATGTATTAAAGGTTTTTCATTCAGCCTCATTGCCACAGCTGTATAAATCCAGCCTCGCGCCATGCCGTCTGCCTCTATTACCGTGATATCAAATGGCTCATGGTAAAGCTCTCTGATACCAGCCTGGCCCTGTAATAAGATGTCACTGGTGTAACAAGTCAGTTCATGACATTTCTTCCCTCCAAAATATTCCACCATGCCCCCTCCCTGACCCCCTCCACTCCCAAGACGAAATTTCTATTCCTTTATTCTACAATTGCCATAGAAATGAAAATGGTTCTCTCTGGAATGTTAGGATTTGGGTTAAAGGGAACCTGTCAGGTACAATATGCACCCAGAACCACAAGCAGTTCTGGGTACATATTGCTAATCCCTGCCTAACCACCCCTGTATCTAGTAGCATAGATAAAGAGATCTACAGAAAAAGTATTTCTAAATATCCTTTATGATATGCTAATGAGCGCGGGGACTAGTCACAAGGGTCTTAGGGGTACTTTGCACGCTGCGACATCGCAAGCCGATGCTGCGATGCCGAGCGCGATAGTCCCCGCCCCCGTCGCAGCTGCGATATCATTGTGATAGCTGCCGTAGTGAATATCGCTACGGCAGCTTAACATGCACTCACCTGCCGTGCGACGTCGCTCTGGCCGGCGAACCGCCTCCTTATTAAGGGGGCGGGTCGTGCGGCATCACTGCGACGTCACACGGCAGGCGTCCAATAGGAGCGGAGAGGCGGAGATGAGCGGGATGTAAACATCACGCCCACCTCCTTCCTTCCGCATAGCAGATGGGAGCCGCGGTGATGCAGGTAGGAGATGTTCCTCGCTCCTGCGACTTCACACACAGCGATGTGTGGTGCTGCAGGAGCGAGGAACAACATCGGACCGTCGCGTCAGCGTAAATATAGAATTCGCCGACGTTACACCGATGATACGATTACGCCGATTTTGCGCTCGTTAATCGTATCATCTAGGATTTACACACTACGATGTCGAGAGCGACGCAGGAAGTGCGTCACTTTCGACATGACCCCACCGACATCGCACCTGCGATGTCGTAGTGTGCAAAGCCCGCCTTAGTTCCTGCGCTCATTCCACCCTCTTAGCATATTAGCAAGCCCACAGAGGAGTGCTAACATGCTATTCAATGCCCATGGCCCAGCGTCACCACCAGCAGTGACACTCATACCTGTGTTTGGTGCACCACTTCAGACGCCGGGCTTGAGGTCAGTGCGCATGGATCAGAATGAGTCGCAGTTCGAGTCATTCGCACTGGACCTCTCTGAAACCGGGACACGTACTACTGGCTTCATAGTGCGCATGACTAGAACTGCGGGTCATTCTGATCCTTGCGCACTGACCCTAAGCCCGGAATCTGGGTGCAACGGACAAAGGTACGAGCGTCACTGCCGATGATGATGCTGGGCCATGGGCACTGATTAGCATATTAGCATGCCCCTGTGAGTGTACTAACATGTTAAGAGGGCGGAATGAGCTCAGGAACTAAGGCCCTTGTGACTAGTCTCCTCGCTCATTAGCATATCATAAAGGATATTTAGAAATAGTTTTTCTAAAGATCTCTTTATCTATGCTAGTGTATACAGGGACGGTTAGGCAGTGATTAGCAATATGCATCCAGAACTGGTCGTGATTCTGGGTGCATATTGCCCTTGTCAGGTTCCCTTTAACCCAAATCCCAACATTCCAGGATGAACCATTTTCATTTTCATGGCAGTTCTAGAATAAAGGAGTAGAAATTTCGTCTTAGGGTTTCAGGGGTCAGGGAGGGGGCATGGTGGAATACTTAGGAGGGAAGAAATGTCATGAACTGACTTTTTACACCAGTGACATCTTAATACATGGCCATGCTGATATCAGCGAGCTATACCACGAGCCATCACATTAATAGAGCCAGACGACATAGCGCAGGGCTGGATTTTATACATCTGTGGCTGAAGAGTCGTGACTATTGCAGCTGTGGTTTTTAGCTGCATTGAAAGAGCTTAAAGTGTTTTCCTTTTTGTGTCTATCTTGTGTCTATTTTCCCTCTGTCTGTCACTCTTACCTTGTGTTGTATTATTACAAGGGTGAGACTAGAGTTTTCGCCGGCCATATCACTAACGAGAATGGGTTTAGAGCGAGCGAGGGTCTAGGCATATGACGGCAAGGGGGGTGAGAACGCGTACAGGAACGTTAGGGAGCACAGGCTACAGATGCAGGCCATGGGTCTGGCAGCCAGCTATACTATACTCAAACTCAAGGTGGCTGTGAGGCAAATCCCGGGATATGAAGATGAATTATGACTCCAGTCATAATCCCTCATCACTCCCTGGCAGTGCCCCCTCCCTTCTTGTTCTCAGTGTTCCACTTACACCTCCATGGCCATGTCCTGTGATATGGAAATTAGGTGGCTTGGGGACAATGGACACAGGATGACTCCCTGCCGTGACCCTGTAGTGGGGGCTGCTAGCTAGTTAGCAAGGCTATGGAAATAGCCAGACAGAACGACTCCAGTAAAAAATGGTTCATATCTCGCAAGCCATATTTCCGATAAATATGGCAACCATAAAAATGGTGTCTCCGCATGCGGACGATGCCGGCACACCCTTTTTATGGGAGCAGGACATTGGGAAATGCCCCAGGCGTGATATCAGCCAATGGGGAACTGGCAGACAGGTCATGAGTCCCCTCGTTCTGTAGCTAAATTCATAACTGTCACAATGAGAGCATTGGCGTCCGCCTACGACGCTCCCAGGCAAAGTTATGGCCCATATTCCATGTTGTGGATTGTCCATAACTCCAGCCAGGGGTGGAGCAGTGCTCCCTCTGAGGTCACGAAGGTAGGAGGGGACCTGGATTTGCCCAGGTTGATAACCGTACTTCGGCCATTTTCCAGGGTTCTTTTCGCTGGGGGCACGTGTAGGAAACATCTGTGGGAAGGATCCTAGAAACCTGGGTACAGCGCCCCCCTGTGGCCAGACGCAACAAGGTAACTGCTGGAACTGTGTATACCTGTTTGTAACCCATGCTTTGACTGTAACTGTACTCTGACATATGTATATTCTGTAGATTCCCTATTGTATATATTGTAGTTTCTAGTGTGCTTTAGGCTGATTAAATTATATAATTAATCTTGGGCTGTTCTGTTATCTCGATCTTGAATCCCACGTCTGTGTGTTCGGCTACTAGTTACCGTAAATCGGTTGGTGGCAGCGAATTGTGCCAAGGATTATTGTGGGGAGGCCAGTGAGATTCGGGGAGATTTTATATATTCCGCCCGCGGAGGTCGGGGGAATATATACCCTACTCTCACCGGGGACCCTCCAATAATCGGCATAAGTAGTATAGCGGCCTCCTTGCTTATTGTCGGGCAATTCCATAATTGGCCTGACTATAAGAGGGGCGCTAGAGAGCGCATCACGTGCTCTGTCTGTCGGTCGGGAGGTATAAAGGAGGGGTGACCCCCACTTGTTACCCCCCGATTGTGACGTACTGGTAGCCAGCGCGGGGGATTTCTGAGTGACCCCCCCGGTGGTTTGTGACATATTGGTGGCATAGCGGTGGGATCGAGATAATAGTGTGTGTGAGTGTGAGACCCATACTCCCAGACACTAAAGACTGCCTGCAGCAGCTGTGGCTGCTGGGGTCTTCAGACCAGCTCAACACTAGAGTGTCAGAGTGCAGATACTGTAAGGTGTGTGGAGGCATCAGGTGTCAGTTCTGTGTCAGTGACCAAAAGTCTGCAAGAATGGCTGATGGCACCAGGAGCAGAGCTATGCAACTGGCCAATGCTAAGGCAGGAGCCGAAGAGAGGGAGGACGGTGCTGTGGACAGCAATGAGGAGGTTGCCCACGAGTCCTCCAGGAGCTCGACGCCAGAAAACCGTTCTGCCGAGGACATTGCGCAACCTGGCACTGCTGGACAAGATGAGGAGGAGCTCACCCAAGGTTCCTCAACGAGCCAGATGCCAGCCCTCCGCTCTGAAAGGGACAGTGAATCGCCTAGCTCTGCAGCGTGCCGCAGATCACCACGTGCCATTCCACCGAGCCTGGGAGGCTCGGATAGCCTTCTTCAAATGGCTATGGCCCTTCTCCAGGCTGGAGACCAGAAGGGCTACAAGGAACTCCTGGCAGAGCGCAGGGCAGAGCGGCAGGCAGCGCGTGACGCTGAGGCTGCGGAGCGGCACGCAGAGCGTGAGGCTGCGGAGCGAGAGCGGCAGGCAGCGCGTGAAGAGCGAGAGCGACAGGCAGACCGTGACTACCAGCTGCAGCTAGCTCAGCTCCGGCCCTCATCAGCCACATGTGACCTTCGAGACACCAAACTTCCAAAGGTCCGTGTTGAGGACTTCCCAGTGCTGGAGAAGGATGGAGACTTGGACTCTTTCTTGACTGCTTTTGAACGGACTTGCTTGCAGCACCATCTGGACAAGGACCAGTGGGCCAAATACCTGACCCCCCGTTTAAGGGGTAAGGCCCTGGATATCCTTGGGGGCTTGCCTGCTGAGGCAGATCAGGGCTACGACACCATCAAGCGGGCCCTGATCCAACAGTACAACCTCACTCCAGAGTCCTACCGCAAGAAGTTCCGGAGCCTACAGAAGGGACCAAAGGACTCCTGGGCTGACCACCGGCGGGCACTTGCCCGAGCTGCCGACCACTGGACCCAAGGCCTGCAGCTTTCCACCGGACCGGAGATCCTGGACTTGTTCATCACGGAGCAACTCTTGTGGAACTGCCCTGAGGATCTCCGCCAGTTCATCCGAGACCAGAAGCCAAAGGGGTCCACGGCTACAGCTGCCCTTGCCGATGACTACACCAACAACCGGGCCCCTGAGGCCAGGAGAGCGGCCACCAGCAGCACCTGGAGAGGGGGTAAGATGAATTCTGCGACTGCCCCACCTGCCCCTAGACTGCAGGGGGTGTCCCCCTCAACTCCCCTCTCCAGGCCCGTGGCGGAACCAAGACGGTGCCACCAGTGCAACCTACCTGGACACTTCAAGGCCATGTGCCCTCAGCGTCCCAAGGCCCCGGCTCCGTCCCCGTCCCAAGGGCCGCCCAAGGTGTATTGTGTGGGTGGGGGTGGTGGTAGGTCCCTGGACAGCTTCCAACCTGTCACCGTCGGCCGGTCTGTGACCATAGGACTGCGAGACAGCGCCTCGGAGGTGACTCTGGTGCGGCCTGAGATGGTGTCCCCCCAAGACTTGATCCCTGGAAAAACCCTCGCTGTCTCCGGGATTGGAGGCACTGACCCGGCGCTGCCTGTTGCTGACATTTATGTGGACTGGGGCGCAGGGCGGGGGGTGAGGGAGGTGGGGGTAACTGATCGGATCCCTGCAAACGTGCTACTTGGGACAGATTTGGGGCAGATAACCTCCCAGTTTGGGCCCCCCCCAAGGGCTGAACCTTCAGCCCGTACTGACATGACTCCTAACAATGTTAATGTGTTATCTATGAATGATGTAAGGGAGGAGGGAGTGAACTCTGATATTTCTGCTTGCATAGACACCATAGACACACACTCAGCTGCAGCTGTGACAGGGGAGGGGGTCAGAGAAAGGTGTGACAATGCCTCTACAAGTAACCAGCCTGTGAGCTGGGATCTGTTGCCCTCTGCAGGGATAAGCAGAGAGCAGGGTGCTGCAGGGGGAGGACCAGTGTGTGGGGTGGGGGCTACCACAGCAAATGTGGGGTCCCCAGAGATTTCACAACGGGGTTCTGTTGCTGCAGGAGGGGAACAGGCAGGTGAGATTGGGGCCGGTCCAGGAGCGGAAGTGCTCCCAGGTAAGATCTCGGTGCATGGTTCCCCCACAACCGGGGTGTCAGGAAGCCAGGTAGGTCTGCCTGAACCGGCGACTTGGTCAGGAACGGAGGAGGAGCAGGCACGACCCACGGTCGCAGCGGCTGTGGCCGCTGTCACCCGCAGTGGGAGTGCTGGAAGCCAAGGGGCCTCCCGGAGGTCCGATAGCTCTTCCCCTTCTGACCAAGTGGCAGCCGAGTCAGGTGGAGGCCAGGACACAGGTCCCGGGGTACTGACTGAAGATGTGACAGTCTCGTCGATTCTGGCCACATCTAGTCAGGGGTTTCAGGCAGCGTTAGAAGCTGACGACAGCCTGAAAGCTCTTAAGGAGCAGGCGGCACAGCCTCCCTCGGACTCGGACCCGGAGCGAGTGGTCTGGGACCAAGGACGGCTGTACCGGGCCACGGTCCAGCAGGGTTCACCGGAGGCGTGGCCCAGGGACCGACAGTTGGTGGTACCCTATCCGTTCCGGACGGAGTTGTTGCGGATCGCACATGAGATTCCGATGGCCGGACACCTAGGGATCGCTAAGACCAAGGCCAGGGTAAACCAGCAGTTCTACTGGCCAAAAATGGGGGCCGATGTGGCTGCCTACTGCCGTTCGTGTGAAACCTGTCAGAGAGTGGGGAAGGCGGGGCCACACCCCAAAGCCCCACTAGTATCTCTGCCAATCATCGATGAGCCTTTCAGGAGGGTGGCTGTGGATCTGGTCGGCCCGCTGGCCATCCCCAGCAGCTCCGGGAAACGCTTCATACTGACGGTAGTGGACTATGCCACCCGGTACCCAGAAGCAGTGGCCTTGTCGTCCATTCGGGCTGACAAGGTGGCCACCGCATTGCTGGAGATGTTCTCCCGAGTGGGTTTTCCCCAGGAAATGCTCACTGACCGGGGGACCCAATTCATGTCCCAGCTGATGGAGGCCCTCTGTAAGCAGGTCCAGGTGCGACATCTGGTGGCCAGCCCGTACCATCCACAGACTAATGGCCTGTGCGAGCGGTTCAATGGCACCTTAAAGCAGATGCTTAAGATGTTGGTCGACTCCCATGGGCGTGACTGGGAGCGGTATCTCCCACACCTGTTATTTGCTTACCGGGAGGTTCCACAGGCCTCAACAGGATTCTCACCGTTTGAGCTCCTGTACGGGCGACGTGTGCGGGGCCCCCTGGCTCTGGTGAAAGAGGCTTGGGAAGGGGATTTGGCCACCCCTGGAGTGTCGGTTATCGAGTATGTCATGCGCTTCCGGGACAAAATGCAGGCCTTGACGCAACTGGTACACGACAATATGGCTCAAGCCCAGGCCGATCAGGAGCGTTGGTACGACCAGAACGCTTGTGAGAGGACCTACCAAGTGGGTCAAAAGGTGTGGGTACTGGTCCCCGTACCACAGGACAAGCTTCAGGCAGCCTGGGAAGGCCCATACCTCGTGTACCAGCAGCTCAACCCTGTGACGTACCTGGTCACCCTGGACCCTGCCCGTGGAAGGCGGAAGCCCTTCCATGTGAACATGATGAAGGCACATCATGAGCGGGAGGCATGTGCACTCCCTGTGTGCAACCTGCCCGAGGAGGGAGAAGCGGAAACCCTCTTGGATATGCTAGCCCAGGTTAGGGCAGGCGGATCCATTGAGGATGTGGAGGTTGGCCACCAGCTCTTGGAGGACCAACGGTCCCAGCTGTGGGCCACCCTACACCCCTTCCGGGGGTTGTTTACCAACCAGCCCGGAAGGACTAACTTGGCTGTCCATCACGTGGACACTGGGGATCATCCCCCGATCCGGCGTTCAGCATATCGGGTCTCCCTGGAGGTGCAGCAACACATGCGCCAGGAGATTGACGAGATGCTGAAGCTGGGGGTGATCCAGGCATCCAACAGCGCTTGGGCCTCGCCTGTAGTCCTCGTCCCTAAGAAGGACCGAACCACTCGGTTCTGCGTGGACTACAGGGGGCTCAATGCGGTCACGGTCGCCGATGCGTACCCAATGCCACGCATCGATGACCTGCTCGATCAGTTGGCCGGGGCTCAGTACCTGACCATCATGGATCTGAGCCGGGGATATTGGCAGATCCCCCTGACTCGCAAGGCCAGGGAACGCTCTGCCTTTATTACCCCATTTGGACTGTACGAGTCCACGGTGATGCCATTCGGGATGAGGAATGCCCCTGCCACTTTCCAGCGGATGGTCAACACCCTGCTCAAGGGACTTGAAGGGTACGCGGCCGCGTACCTGGATGACATTGCCGTCTTCAGTCCCACCTGGGAGGACCACCTAGAGCATCTAGCACAGGTGCTCAGGCGGATCCACCGGGCAGGTTTGACCATCAAGCCGGGAAAGTGTCAGCTGGCCATGAGCGAGGTCCAGTACCTCGGTCACCGGGTAGGTGGGAGAACACTGAAGCCCGAGCCTGAGAAAGTGGAAGCCATCGCATCCTGGCCCACCCCCAGGACCAAGAAGCAGGTGATGTCCTTCTTGGGGACCGCTGGGTACTATAGGAGGTTTGTTCCATGCTATAGTAGCCTGGCAAAGCCCTTGACGGACCTCACCAAGAAGAAGCTGCCCTCTGCAGTCGATTGGACAATGGACTGCGAGACAGCCTTCCGGGCCCTAAAGGACGCCCTGTCCAGCCCGCCCGTGCTACAGGCAGCCGACTTCACGCGGCCGTTTGTAGTACAGACCGACGCCAGTGACTTCGGCCTCGGTGCGGTGCTCAGCCAGGTGGACTCTGCGAGCCAAGAGCACCCAGTCTTGTACCTGAGCAGGAAGCTGTTACCAAGGGAAGTTGCCTATTCCACGATGGAGAAGGAGTGCCTGGCCATAGTGTGGGCCCTGCAGCGTCTGCAACCCTATCTATACGGGCGCCACTTCATCGTGGAGACGGACCACAATCCCCTCAGCTGGTTGCACACCGTCTCTGGGACGAATGGGCGATTGTTGCGATGGAGCCTTGCGCTCCAGCAATACAACTACACCATTCGCCACAAAAGGGGCCGTGACCACGGTAACGCAGACGGGCTGTCCCGACAAGGAGAGGTCGCGGACGGGCGCACGGGGGAACACCGGAGTGCGCTGCCCCCTAGCGCCCTCAAAAGGGGGGAGGTGTGAGGCAAATCCCGGGATATGAAGATGAATTATGACTCCAGTCATAATCCCTCATCACTCCCTGGCAGTGCCCCCTCCCTTCTTGTTCTCAGTGTTCCACTTACACCTCCATGGCCATGTCCTGTGATATGGAAATTAGGTGATGTAGGGACAATGGACACAGGATGACTCCCTGCCGTGACCCTGTAGTGGGGGCTGCTAGCTAGTTAGCAAGGCTATGGAAATAGCCAGACAGAACGACTCCAGTAAAAAATGGTTCATATCTCGCAAGCCATATTTCCGATAAATATGGCAACCATAAAAATGGTGTCTCTGCATGCGGACGATGCCGGCACACCCTTTTTATGGGAGCAGGACATTGGGAAATGCCCCAGGCGTGATATCAGCCAATGGGGAACTGGCAGACAGGTCATGAGTCCCCTCGTTCTGTAGCTAAATTCATAACTGTCACAATGAGAGCATTGGCGTCCGCCTACGACGCTCCCAGGCAAAGTTATGGCCCATATTCCATGTTGTGGATTGTCCATAACTCCAGCCAGGGGTGGAGCAGTGCTCCCTCTGAGGTCACGAAGGTAGGAGGGGACCTGGATTTGCCCAGGTTGATAACCCTACTTCGGCCATTTTCCAGGGTTCTTTTCGCTGGGGGCACGTGTAGGAAACATCTGTGGGAAGGATCCTAGAAACCTGGGTACAGCGCCCCCCTGTGGCCAGACGCAACAAGGTAACTGCTGGAACTGTGTATACCTGTTTGTAACCCATGCTTTGACTGTAACTGTACTCTGACATATGTATATTCTGTAGATTCCCTATTGTATATATTGTAGTTTCTAGTGTGCTTTAGGCTGATTAAATTATATAATTAATCTTGGGCTGTTCTGTTATCTCGATCTTGAATCCCACGTCTGTGTGTTCGGCTAATAGTTACCGTAAATCGGTTGGTGGCAGCGAATTGTGCCAAGGATTATTGTGGGGAGGCCAGTGAGATTCGGGGAGATTTTATATATTCCGCCCGCGGAGGTCGGGGGAATATATACCCTACTCTCACCGGGGACCCTCCAATAATCGGCATAAGTAGTATAGCGGCCTCCTTGCTTATTGTCGGGCAATTCCATAATTGGCCTGACTATAAGAGGGGCGCTAGAGAGCGCATCACGTGCTCTGTCTGTCGGTCGGGAGGTATAAAGGAGGGGTGACCCCCACTTGTTACCCCCCGATTGTGACGTACTGGTAGCCAGCGCGGGGGATTTCTGAGTGACCCCCCCGGTGGTTTGTGACAGTGGCCCTCCAGGATAGATTTTTGGGAGGGTGGGATACGTTTTTTGTGTTGCGTGAAGTCTGCAAGTTTTATTTTAATCTCTACCCTCACTCTTCCGGGAGTGGGGAACGAGTGGGGATTGTGATCTCCCTCCTTCAGGAAGACCCTTAGTCCTTCATTAACCGACTTTCTGTCGCGTCGTTTGGTCGATGAGTTTTTTGCGTCTCTAGGCCTCGTCTATGATGACCCTGACCATGTCTCCCTTGCGGAGTCTCAGCTGTGCAAGCTCCAGCAGGGAGACTAGCCGGCGGAGGAGTTTTGTTCTGAATTCCAGAGATTGTCCACTGACACTAGGTGGAATGATCCAGCACTTAGAAGTCATTTCTGCCACGGTCTGTCAGACAGGCTCAAGGACGCATTGGTTTTATATGAAACTCCTGAAACATTGGAGGTTGCCATAACTCTGGCCATATGCATCGATAGATGCCATAGAGATAGACCTATGATGACTCTGGCCTGTTATGCTTCCTAAGGCTGAAGTCCTTATCGTAAGCTCTGATGAACCCATGCAATTAAGGGGGCTACTTCTCAGTCTGGATACATTGTAGTTCACCCTAAGACAGAAGTGTGGTTTTCATAAGGGTCATTTTATAGGAGGCTGTCCATTGCATCTTAAGCAAAGGAAGTCGTCAGAAAACGTCTGACCCCAGGTTGTGTGGAGGATTACAAACTGGGGAAATATATTTCCTCCATATGTGTGTGATGCCCTGGACTAGCCAGGTAGTCACATATAGCGCTCGCATAACACCAGTCCCCTCACTAGGTAACACCAGCCAACCACATTAAACCTTAGTCACCTCCCTCAGGGCTTGATGTTCACACCAGGGGGCGGAGCCAGGTGGCTGGCCACGCCCACCGAGGAGTTTGGCGGGCGTGAGGCAGGAAACACAGCAGTTGTTAGTAGTTGTTGAGTTTGAGAGTTCAGTGGAGGAGGCAGGCCTGTGCCCAGGTCTGCAGCAGACTGACAGGTGTCTGGGTTGGAGCCCGGGCACCTTTGGCTAGGAGGCATATGGTGGCCTCAGCCTGCAGGAGCTGGGAAGATGGCTTGGTGGAACCGTGGTGGACCGGGACAGGGTAGTGGACCGCCGGTACCGACCCGGGGAACCGACTGGAAACCGGAGCACAAAAAGGGGGTACTCAGACCCTGAAACGAGGTCCAGAAGCTACTGGACCGAGTTAATTAACTGATTGAGGCTAGGACTATAGGTCCTTTCCCACCCAAAGTCCCGACTGAAGACAACAGCCAAACGAGGGGGATAGAAAGCCACCGCACAGGCAGAAATATCCCACAGGACAGTGTCTGCGGGCAAAGGGCTCTCCCGACATCCACAAAGCCGGGGAGCGGACTCCTGAAACTGAATCGCAGGCAGCCCACCGATACACAACACAGTGCAGGAGAAAGGCAGAGACCACCAACCGGGTGGGGAACCAGATGCAGTCGGCTGCGGGCACCGACCACCATCATCTTGGTTTACCAGAGACTTGTGTGTGTTACTAATCGTGAGTACAACAGTGCCATCACACAGAACCCAACAGGTCCCGGGGCCACCATGCATGCCCACGGAGGGGTTAACATCTTGCTGCGCAACATCTCCCCCGGGTGCCCAGTAACCGCAGCGGTGGTGTCCACCTTCACCACAACCCGTGGGTGGCGTCACAAACTCACACACGGTTCCGGCCGTACACCTACGTCCCCTTAAAGCGCCAGTCCCCTTTCAGATCGAAGTGGACCATGGGGCCCCCGGGTCCGGAGACGCTCGAGCCACCACCAGGCGAGTCTGGACCCAAGCGGCTTGGTTGCCACCGAGCGCGGGGCGGTACACATCGACTCTTCTGGCGTCACGAACAGGATACTTACCCATTCACTTACCTAGTGAAGTGCACCTTGAAGTTGAAGTCAGCGGTGACCCGTTGTAAAATTTTCAAAGTCCGCCATCTTGCCGCCATCTTTTGGTGTGAAGATTCCCACCAAAGCCTTCTTTCCCGCGAAAAGAGCACGAGAGTTGAAGCTCCGCCCCCTGGGAACATGGCCGTACCAAAAAGCCGGAAGTGGCAAAACAAAACTTACCAGCCCGAAAAGGGAGTGCCGCGAAAAGACCAAGGGGGAGCGGATGGAAGATGTCGGTGTTCAGGGAGGTGAGCGGAGTGGTGCCCGCCGCCGGAGTGGCGGGGCCCAGAAGTGGAAGAGGCGGAGTGGCCACCACCAGTTGCCGCCGAGCGCGGGGCGGTACATGTGCATCTCTATTTATTTTACCTGCTTAGGTGGTCAACCAGTGGGGAAAAAAAGTATTTAGTCAGCCACCAATTGTGCAACTTCTACATCTTAAAAAGATGAGAGAGGCCTGTAGTTGACATTATAGGTAGACCACAGCTATGAGACAAAATGAGAAAACAAATCCAGAAACTCACCTTGTCTGATTTGGAAATTTTTTTTTTTGCAAATTATGGTGGAAAATAAGTATTTGATCAATAACAAAAGTTCATCTCAATATTTTGTTATATATCCTTTGGAGTTTGGAGTGTGACTGAGGTTGTGTCCTTTATACTGATAAGTTCAAACAGGTGCCATTACTACAGGAGTGGAGGACAGAGGAGCCTCTTAAAAAAGAAGTTACAGGTCTGTGACAGCCAGAAATCTTGCATGTTTTTAGGTGACTAAATACTTATTTTCCACCGTAATTTGCAAAAAAAATCTTGCCAAATAAAACGTGGTCATTTTCTGGATTTGTTTTCTCATTTTGTCTGTCATAGTTGTGGTCTACCTATGATGTCAATTACTGGCCGACCTCATCTTTTTAAGTGGGAAAATTTGCACAATTGATGACTCACTATATACTTTTTTTCTCCACTGTAGGTACTAAAACCAAGATCATATCTGTCCTTTTAGATAGTGGGGTGGGAACCAATATGGTGGATTCTTGGTTTGCACAAACTGATAGCCTCTCTTGTATTGCGCTGGCTAAGTCCATCTGCATAATCACCATCAACTCCGCGCCTCTTGCTTAGGGAAGTTTTTCACAAGTGGTGCATAATATAAACCCGCGAATAGGGGCTTTTCACAAGGAGCTCCTTTCTTGTAATGTCTTGGAAGGTCTCCCTAATCCTATGATATTTGGCCTTCCCTGGTTAGTTATAGCATAATCAAGTGATGGACTGGAAGTCCAGTGAGATAGTCAGATGGAGTGAGTTGTGCAGTAATAATTGCCTGAATACGGTTATCATGTCCGTCTCCATTAAGGATTTTTTGGCCTTTTTTGTTGATGTATTCTCGGAAAAGGGGTGTCAAGATCTGTCTCCCAACCGCGCATATGATTGCCCTGTTAACTTGCTCCCTAGCGAAAAACTTCCCAAAACCAGGTTGTATAATCTTTCTGGTCCTTAAAGCTAACCCATGAAAGTTTACATCTCTGAGAGTCTTGCTAAGGCCTCAGTTCCACTTGCGTATCACTTCTGATACGAGGGCATCAGATGCGATCTGCTAATGACCCTTGGCTCAGACTATGCTGCAAGTGTGAGCCGAGTGTCATGCAACTGTGATCTGATCTTGCTATCGGATCACAGCTGCTGAGAAGAGGGAGAGATTGATCTCTCCATCTGCTCCGCTACCTGTTTCTGCATATATTGCAGTGCACTCGTATGACATCCGAGTGCAGTGAGATATTTCACATACACCCAAAGACTTGTATGGGTGTGTATGATGTGAGACTCAGTGCCAAATGCAGCAATTCTTTTCTCATGCCAATATAGCATGAGAAAATAATAGCAGATAAACTTTTCCTCATAATTTTACAATGGTCTGAGTACAATCTGTTTTATCGGATTTCACTAGTCCGTGTAAACCACAAGTGGAACCGAGGCCTAAGGGACTTATCAGACCCTTCTCTTCTGTGGCACCAGGGTTCTTCATTGTTAAGAAAAAAGATGGAGGTCTGCATCCCGGTTTAGATTTTTGCTAATTGAATCAAATTACCATCCATGACTTTTATCCTCTCCCTCTCATCCCTGATTTAGTTAATCAGATTGTTGGTGCTAAATGGTTCTCCAAGTTAGATCTCAGAGACTTATAATCTGATTAGAATCAGAGAGGTGGATAAGTGGAAAACGGCCTCTAACACCATTATCATTATCATCATTATGAGAGATGCCTTTTGGTTTGATGAATACCCCCACCAATTTTGAACATTTTGTCAATGACATTTTCTCTCACCTGGTGGGTAGATTTGTTGTGGTATATCTAGATGATATTTACTCATCCAATCTCAAAACACACCAGATACATGTCAGGCAGGTGTTACGGATATTGGGTCATAATAAACTGTATGCCAAACTGAAAAGTGTATTCGCCGTGCAGGAGGTACAATGTTTGGGTTTCCTGGTGTCATCTGCTGGTTTCCGGAGGAATCCAGAGAAGATCCATGTTGTTCTCGAGTGGAATCCTCCTGAAAATCTGGAAGCACTACAATGCTTTCTGGGGTTTGCTAATTATTATAGTAACTTCATCTGGAATGTCTCGTTAATTATCAAACCCCTCACGGATATGACTAAGAAAGGTACAGACTTTTCAAAGTGGTCAGACCCTGCCTGCTGGGCATTCTCTTCTTTGAAGAGATGCTTATCTACCACACCTGTACTCATCCAACCAGATATCTTGCAAACATTTATTGTTGAGGCTGATGCCACCAAAGTGGAGGTTGAGGCACTGCTATCTTAAGGGCTGTCTCCTAGTAAGTGGCATCCATGTGCCTATTTCTCAAAGAAGTTATCACCGACCAAAAGTAACTACAATGTTGGCAATAGGGAACTGTTGGCCATTAAACTAACATTTGTGGAATGGCATCATTTTTTTAGAGGGGGCAATTCATCCTGTCACTGATTAACAATAAAATTCTTATGTACCTCGAATCTGCTAAGCGCCTTAATCCTAGATAAGCAAGGTCCTTATTTTTTTTTTTTTTTTACCAGGTTTAACTTTGTGGTTACCTATCGACCCAGGATTAAAAGCTGACACTTTGTCCCCAAGTGTTCATGAGGGAGGTAGTTTGAATGACTGTCTCTATTTTACAGGAGGGGGTGGTTATCTCTGCTGTATGTTGTGAGCTCGTGGATGAGGTGTTAAAGGCTAAGGGGGGACCCCCATTTCTTGCCTCTCGGGGAAATTAATTGTACCTTTGTAGTTGCGCCTCAAAATTTCAGAGAAGGATCATAACTCGGTCCTAGAGGGACTCCCAGGTAGTAAAACGACTTTTAGCGTACTTTCTCATCAGTTTTGGTGGTCAAAGTTGCATAAGGACGGAGTAGATTTTGTTTTTACCTGTAATGTCTGCCCATGTTCAAAGACCCCACATACTCGTCCATCCAGGTCTTTCCTACCTTTGACTATACTTAACAGACCATGGACATATTTATCTATGGACTGTATTACTGATCTTCCTTCTTCCGCTGAAAAAATGGTGATCTTAGTATTGGTTGATAGGTTCAGTAAAATGGCGCACTTTATTGTTTTACCTGCTCTCCCAAAGGGTAAAGCTAGCTCATGTGTTTGTTTCTCAGATGGTGAAGCTTCACTGAGTTCCATCCAAGGTGGTGTCAGAGCAGGGGACCCAGTTTGCCTCTGAAATTTGGAGGACTATTTTTCTCATCTGGGGGGACATTTGTCTTTTTCCTCAGTGTTTCATCCCCTATCTTATCGGCAGATCGTGCGCTTAAATCAAAGTTTGAAGACTTACCTAAGGTGTTTTGGTTCTGATAATTAGGAAAATTGGTAGTCTTACCTACAGTACCCTTGGCTGAGTTTGCATTAAATAACTGAAGAAATTAATCCACTTGCAAGTCACCCTTTTTTGAGGGTTCCACTCTCAGTTCTGTGCCATCAGTAGGGAAGGTTTTTCGAGGGTTCTCGGGGACGAACGATTTTTCTCATTGCTCTCTTCTGTATGGCATGGAGTACTGAACAACTTGAAGGTTATGGGCGATAGGTGCAAACACATGGCTGACAAAAGATGTTTGGCAGATCCAGACCTTTGTGTGAATGATTACGTATGGTCGTCCACTAGGAATATCATGTTGACGGTTCAGTCTTGGAAACTGGGTCTTAGGTGTATTGGGGTGTATAAAGTGATCACCATTAATAACCCTGTGACATTTCGGCTTCAGCTACCCCCAGCACTTAAAATACATAACATTTTTCCCAGGTTGTTACTCAAAAAACTTGTAGAGTCTCTGGAGCCAGCACCATTACTGCCATATTTAATTATTGTTCAAAGCAATCTTGATTTTCAGGTGGCAAAAATTGTAAATTATTGTTTGGTTCACCGTTTTCTCCAATATTTGATACACTGGAGGGTTTATGGCCCAGAAAAAAGGACATGGGTACCTGCATCAGAAGGAAATGCCAGGAGATTGGTACGTTCACTCCATGCATCTCCTCCTGATAAGCCTGGTTCCTGAGAGTCCAGAGAGCCCTCATAGAGGGGAATACTGTCATGAGTGTGTCCTGCTCGGGAGAGACCTCTGGCGGGTCTGGGACCAGAAGGTCACAACACCTTTTTGTTCACAGGTCTACAACTTGTATTTGAGTAAATCTACTTTTTTTTTCAGTGCTGTAAGGGTTAAGCAGTCTTTCCTGTCTGGTTGTTCGTTGTAGCCTTGATCTCAGGTGCAGCTCTTTTGTGACCACTCACCTTTGCTATAAAAAGTCATGTGTCTTACCGTCTGATGCCAGTTATAGATTCTCATTTCTTTGCTGACTACTTTGGAAGGAGCCTGTCTCTGTAAGAAGCTGAGGAGTCATGACTGTTTCAGCTGTGGTGTTTAGCTGCATTGGAAGAGCTTGACATGTGTTTCCTTTTTGTGTCTGTTTTCCCTTGTCTGTCTCACTTACCTTGTAATGTATTATTGCTGTGGGGAGACTAGTGTTCTCGCTGGCCATCTCACTAGCCAGGGTGAGTTTAGGATGAGCAAAGGCCTAAAAACATGAAGGCGATAGGAAGAAGGACCATATGGACATTAGGGAGCATAGGGTAAACTCAAGTGAGTTGCAGGAGATGTCCCCTTCGCCAGGGCCTCCCTTCTATACCATTCCCATTGTTAGCCATGTGTTACGATGCATGTTGAACATCTGTACGATCTGGCATAACATTTAGGCCATAAAGGCTTTGTTGGGCAAGTTTGGTGTGAAAGAACTGGTCTACCGATCCCTGACCTTAACTTCATTAAAAACTATTGGAAAGAAGTAGAACGAAGACTGTGAGCCTAAGGCTGGTTTCACACATCCGGCCTTTCGCCGGATCCGGCGCACTCGAGTACAGTGTATACAGTACAATGGCAGCCTGGCAACTTCCGTGCCACGTGACAGCATCTGACTGGAGCTTGTCATGCTGCCATTGCACTGTATACATTGTACTGGAGTGCGCCGGATCCGCTAATCCAGCGAAAAGCCGGATGTGTGAAACCGGCCTAACCCTCTTGTTTAACATCAGTGTCTGACCTCATAAATGCCCTTCTGGATGAATGTCTGTGAATTTTTGCCCACACTTCTAATTCTTCCAGAAAGTCTTCCCAGAAGAGTGGAAGCTGATATTGCTACTAAGGGAAGACATATCTATACTAATGCCTATGGGTTTAAAATAGAATCAAAGAGAAGGAGCCAGCACGATTTCTATACTGTATTTGTTGATAAATTAGAGATTTTTGGCAAAACATTGCAATATTTTGAGCCACCCCACCAACGTCACGGCAAATCCCATGGGGCAGTCCTACACTAAATATTATATTTTGTTTGGGGTGCCATATGGCCTCACACATCAAATGCAGAACTGCTTGAGGCAGCACTTACCTGGTGCTTTTCATTCCCGTACCTGTGAACTTTTTTGGCAGGTGGTTAGCCTCCACCAGGCCGTGCACCCTTTTTTGGTTGTTCTATTTGTAAACTGGTTTAGCTATTGGTGACTGTTCACACACAGCCACCGGCCCTGTCCACAGGCTTTTTAATCTTAGCAGCACTTGCATGGGCCTGTCCCGCCCACAGCTGTGACTCAGTCACAGGTACGGGAATGAAAAGCACCAGGTAAGTGCTGCCTCAAGCAGTTCTGCATTTGATGTGTGAGGCCATATGGCACCCCAAACAAAATATAATATTTAGTGTAAGACTGCCCCATGGGATTTGCCGTGACGTTGGCGGGGTGGCTCAAAATATTGCAATGTTTTGCCAAAAATTTCTAATTTATCAACAAATACAGTATAGAAATCGTGCTGGCTCCTTCTCTTTAAAATAGAATACCATAAAAGCTCCTTTTGGTGTTATGGGCGTCACTAATAGGCTGTAAGCCAGACACTATGCATTACATATGTGTGACCAGCACCCCATATAAGCCATTTTTGTGGTCAATTTTAATACTAAGCAATCACCTTCTCCATGAACTGGTAGGTTGCGAGTGGTTATCTCCTCAGTATTTTGCACCTATATTGCCTCCATGTTTATCAAGGTGGGCTGCTGCATCCTGCTGGTGCATTAGGGTCCGTGAGCTTGTCAGATAAAGTACTGTTGCTTTTTCTTTGCTGAGCTATACTACTACATTGGCGAGATTGCTCTCTCTCAATTTACGTAGTTGTTATGGAACATCTTTGGAATTCGATAAGGAATAACCTCAGTGTACAATGGCTACTGGTAGGCCAAAACAAATACATATCTACCTTTTATGCAGATTTTTTATATCTAATATATAAAGCTCAGTGTGTGTATGTGTGTGTGTGTGTGTGTGTCCGCTAAAGGAATCCGCACCGTCGCATTTACAATTACGAAATTTTGCACAGACACTCCATGTGACTCAGGGAACGTCATAGACTATGTTTGGGCGGGAAAATTTAACCATGCGCTTTCCAGTTACTCTAAAAATCCTGCAGCCATTAAACTGAATGGAGCTAGGAGCTGCAGTCTATAAATAGCAACTGTCAGTGGTTGCTATAGGAACAAAACAAACTGTTAGTATAACAAGTTTATGTGAGAGGTAAAAAGATGTCGGTGGTGAGAGGGATAGAGACAGACAGACAGAAAGAGACAGACAGTGACAGACCTGGAAAGAGACAGCCGGGGAAAGAGACAGCCGGGGAAAGAGACAGACCAGGCAAAGAGACAGATGAGCAAAGAGACAGCCAGGCAAAGAGACAAACAGGCAAAGAGACAAACGGGCAAAGAGACAGACGGGCAAAGAGACAGACGGGCAAAGAGACAGACGGGCAAAGAGACAGATGGGCAAAGAGACAAAGAGAGAGACAGACAGATACAGAGATTGAGACAGACTGATGCAAATACAGAGAGAGAGATAGAAACAGACAGATAAGGAAAGAGACAGACAGACAGCGACAAACAGACAGAGACTGGGAGAGAGACAGAGACACAGTTACTATCCCGGGCAACACCCGGGTACTACAGCTAATCATACATATATATATATATATATATATATACAGTGCCTACAAGTAGTATTCAACCCCCTGCAGATTTAGCAGGTTTGATAAGATGCAAATAAGTTAGAGCCTGCAAACTTCAAACAACAGCAGGATTTATTAACAGATGCATAAATCTTACAAACCAACAAGTTATGTTGCTCAGTTAAATTTTAATAAATTTTCAACATAAAAGTGTGGGTCAATTATTATTCAACCCCTAGGTTTAATATTTTGTGGATTAACCCTTGTTTGCAATTACAGCTAATAATCGTCTTTTATAAGACCTGATCAGGCCGGCACAGGTCTCTGGAGTTATCTTGGCCCACTCCTCCATGCAGATCTTCTCCAAGTTATCTAGGTTCTTTGGGTGTCTCATGTGGACTTTAATCTTGAGCTCCTTCCACAAGTTTTCAATTGGGTTAAGGTCAGGAGACTGACTAGGCCACTGCAACACCTTGATTTTTTCCCTCTTGAACCAGGCCTTGGTTTTCTTGGCTGTGTGCTTTGGGTCGTTGTCTTGTTGGAAGATGAAATGACGACTCATCTTAAGATCCTTGATGGAGGAGCAGAGGTTCTTGGCCAAAATCTCCAGGTAGGCCGTGCTATCCATCTTCCCATGGATGCGGACCAGATGGCCAGGCCCCTTGGCTGAGAAACAGCCCCACAGCATGATGCTGCCACCACCATGCTTGACTGTAGGGATGGTATTCTTGGGGTCGTATGCAGTGCCATCCAGTCTCCAAACGTCACGTGTGTGGTTGGCACCAAAGATCTCGATCTTGGTCTCATCAGACCAGAGAACCTTGAACCAGTCTGTCTCAGAGTCCTCCAAGTGATCATGAGCAAACTGTAGACGAGCATTGACATGACGCTTTGAAAGTAAAGGTACCTTATGGGCTCGTCTGGAACGGAGACCATTGCGGTGGAGTACGTTACTTATGGTATTGACTGAAACCAATGTCCCCACTGCCATGAGATCTTCCCGGAGCTCCTTCCTTGTTGTCCTTGGGTTAGCCTTGACTCTTCGGACAAGCCTGGCCTCGGCACGGGTGGAAACTTTCAAAGGCTGTCCAGGCCGTGGAAGGCTAACAGTAGTTCCATAAGCCTTCCACTTCCGGATGATGCTCCCAACAGTGGAGACAGGTAGGCCCAACTCCTTGGAAAGGGTTTTGTACCCCTTGCCAGCCTTGTGACCCTCCACGATCTTGTTTCTGATGGCCTTGGAATGCTCCTTTGTCTTTCCCATGTTGACCAAGTATGAGTGCTGTTCACAAGTTTGGGGAGGATCTTAATTAGTCAGAAAAGGCTGGAAAAAGAGATAATTAATCCAAACATTTGAAGTTCATTGTTCTTTGTGCCTGAAATACTTCTTAATACTTTAGGGGAAGCAAACAGAATTCTGGTGGTTTGAGGGGTTGAATAATAAATGACCCTCTGAATAAACTTTTCACAATTTAAAAAAAAAAAAAAAAAAGAAATAACATTGTTTTTTGCTGCATTTCACACTTCCAGGCTGATCTACAGTCCAAATGTCCCAATGCCAAGTTAATTCCGAATGTGTAAACCTGCTAAATCTGCAGGGGGTTGAATACTACTTGTAGGCACTGTATATATATATATATATACATATATATATATATATATATATATATATATAATATTTTAAAACAAATATAATCTCAACCTCATATCACTGTACCTGCATTGATGAGAGAAATCAACCACTTTGGAGATTTAAGGAATTTGAAACTTACTCTAAAGCGGGCTTTACATGCTAAAACATATCTAACGATGTGTCGGCGGGGTCACGTCGTGACGCACATCCGGCATCGTTAGTGATATTGTAGTGTGTGAAACCTACATGCGATTGCGATTGAACGAATAAACGTTGATTGTATACACGTTGTTCAAAACCTAAAAGTTGAACGTCGGGTTGTTCAATGTTCCCGAGGCAGCACACATCGCAGTGTGTGACACCCTGGGAAAGATGAACTGCAGCTTACCTGCGTCCCGCGGCTCCCGTCGGCTATGCGGAAGGAAGGAGGTGGGCGGGATGATTACGTCCCGCTCATCTCCGCCCCTCCGCTTTTATTGGCCGGCTGCCGTTTGACGTCGCTGTGACGCTGAACGTCCCTCCCACTCCAGGAAGTGGATGTTCGCCGCCCACATCGAGGTCATATGGTAGGTAAGTACGTGTGACGGCAATTAATTGTTTGTGCGACACGGTCAACAAATTGAACGTGCCGCACATACGATGGGGGCGTGTCACATCACATACGATATCGTATGCTTAATTGTAAGATGTAAAGTAGGCTTTAGACTGGAGCATTGAATATTGCCCTATCTTCAGAAGATGCTGATTTAGAGAGGAATAATTTTCCATTTGAATGGCAAGTACATGCAATCAAAAATTTTGGTATCCTCATACCCTCGAAATTGAATAATCCCTATTCCCTAAATTATCATTCTTTACTGGAAAAAAAACACTTAAGATTTTGAGAAGAATGATAAAAACCCATTTCATGGTTCGGGTGCATTAATGCATTTAAAATTATATTCTCACCAGATTCTTGCAGATCCTTCAAATGATCCCGATTGCTCCACCAATGAGGTTTTTTTAACTTAATTAAGTTTACTCTAAGTTCGTATTGAGATAGTCTAGACCTAGACATGAGATCCTGACTAGGTCTAAACCCATGGGCGGTACGGGGCTCCCAGATCTACAATTATATCATTAAGCTTCCTAATTAGTATGACTTCTTGACTGGGATTTCCACTTTGTATCTAAACAGTCATAATTAGAGTTGAACGAATAGTGAAATATCCGGGTCCGGCGGCTACCCGGCGGGTTGAGAAAGAAGTCCGGATCCGATCCGGAGTTCAGCCCCATATATGTCAATGGGGGAGTGGAATCCGGGGACGAGAGAGAGTGAGAGAGTGAGTGAGAGTGAGAGAGAGAGAGAAGTAGAAAAAAAAAAACGATCCGGATCGTGCACCCGGAATCCCGCGTCCTGGTCGGACTCGGATCTGCCACTCAAACCGTGTGGATTTTGCCGATCCGGGTCCACTCAACACTAGTCATAATAGAACAGGAGCGCTCTCATGTACCTTTAAAACATATGCCTTGTTTTAAATACAAAGATAAAATACCTATAGCCGAATTTGGGATAAAATAAAACAGACAGCAGGTTTTATAAGACTTTTTATTCCATTAACTCCTATATTTTAACCCTGACGTCCTACCAGGTATCAATAGAGACAAATTACTTAGCTGGACCTCTGATTCAGATATCCGGTTGTGCCATATTTTGAACGGTTCTGAGATTCCTTCCTTGGAGAAGATTCAGAATCAAGATCCACAAAAATTGTCCTAGCTGGATTACGAACAACTAAGAGCCTTTGTTGGTAGATGGGGAAATGGGGACAACATCCATTATTGCCTTCTCAAACTCCTTTTGGAAGATTATTTCTATGAGGGTTACCTCTATCTCATGCGATATCTCTTCTTAGCTGCCTTTTAAGTCAGACTTCATCTGGAACAGCTCCTAGCTTTATGCAGGCTTTGGAAACTGTACCTTCTTGGAAGAAATGCAATAAAGCATTTTTAATTATCCCATAAAATGTCTCCAACAGGCTTTGCACAAGAGTAAAATTTTAAAATTCTAACAAGGTGGACTGCATGTGATATTCCCCTCGGTATTGGATCTCTGTAGGCACTGTGGACGTGAGAAGGGCTCAATAATACATATTTGGTGGAATTGTGAAAAAATAAAGTAATAGTGGAAACAAGTCTTTATTACATATAAGCAGCTTTCCGGAAAGAAAATTAAACCAACTCCCAGATAGCCCTCTTCTACCGGGATCAACTGCCAATAGTCTTTTACGTTGTTGCCTCACAGCGGCACGCTCAGTGATCCCCAGTCACTGGGGTACAACAGAAGCCCCATCAATGACAGAGTGGCTGAAAGAATTTGCATACATTCATCATATGGAGGAGTTATCCTCAGAATCATCTGGAGATTATACCAAATTTATTCAGACCTGGCAGCCCCGGATTCTTTTTAGAGAATCTGTTGAATTTCAAATCCTTTTTACGTAGAGTCCTGAACTGGTGGGATGAGGTCTAAGAGTTGAACATTACCATAGTATCTCTTCGCATTCATTATTGCAACTCTAAACTCTAAAAATTATTTTTCTCCCTCCATTTTTCCCTTCCTCTCCCTCTATCTTCTTTATCCTTCCTCACAGAATTCTCTTTTTGCATTCTAATATTTCCTTATCATCATACGGTGATCGTTTCAAAACTTTAGCATTCGAATTGAATATGATGTGCCTTATGCTCTATAATGATCACCAAGGTCTATATTTGGCATATTTGTTCCTACCGGTATTCAATAGAAGTATTTGTATGTTGTTATAAAGACTCATACTTTGTTTATTCTACAAATTAAGCTTTATATTTAGGGATGATCGAATACCACAAATATCAGACTTCGCGAATATTTACCAAATAGGTCGCCACTATTAGACTATTCGCGAATATTTGATGCGCAATGTAAGTATGCGAAACCCGAATAACAATTATTCGGACTTCCTATATACTTACATTGCACATCGAATATTCGCATTGCGGCGACCTATTCGTCGGATATTCGGGAAGGCGAATATTTTGGTATTCGATCATCCCTATTTATATTCATTTTATATGGCTTTGTATTAATTTCTGGACTGTTTTGTACTGTGTTTATAAAAATGTCTCTTAATAAAATATGAATAAACATAATACTACATAGAACATGTAGACAGGTGTGACCCTATTTCTAGAAGAAAGCAGCTAAGTTTTTGTAATCCTGCACAATTTCACTTGTAGGCTCCTTGGATGTGTGTCATAATCTATCAGTACAGAATTAAAACATATCACTTATGAACACTATCAAGGGTTCAGTATAGCAATTGAAAAGTTAAAGCACCACTCCAGCATTTTTTTTTCCACCACTGGAGTTGTGCTTTAAATGCAAGTCACCTGCCCCAGTCTTATACTCACCCTCCGGCGTCTTCATCAGTTTTCCACGACTTTTTTGTGTCTCGCTTGTGGTTTATGACCTGCCGGCAGCTCCAGTATTTCATGGAGGTCACAACTTCATACAAGTCTATGAGAGCCTCGTTCTGGCTCTCAAAGACTTTTACTGAGCACTTGTGATGTAACTTCTGACCAGGCAGCAGTTACGATCATAAGATGGCGCCGTGGGTATGGAACAATTCCAAAAAAAAAAGAAAAGCCCACTGGAAGGTAGGAATAAGACTGGTAGCAACTGGGGTTAAAGCACCACTCCATGGCTGAAAAAAAACCCCAAAATGCTAGAGTGGTGCTTTAAGCATATACTTCAGTGTCCTATGATATTAAGAGTTTTCTCCGCATGGTTATATGGCATGACTCCAACTCTCCAGATGGATGTAATACCGAAAAATCAATTATTTTATATTGTCCCCAGACCTATTACAATTTCCAAAGTTATCAATCTGGCAGAGAACAAAAATTATAAAGGGGCTGACCAATATGATGAAGTTTGAACCATTACATCGAAGTCATGGCAGATTTGGAGTCCTGACTTTAAGAAAAGGAGGACTTGTGGGACGTGGCCTAGACGCAGAGCAGGAAGGTCGCATGTTAGCTTGGCTCCTGCTAAAAACGCCGATTTGGGGACTTTTGTAACACCCTTGGCCCTGGAACCAGTATCCAGGGACACCGTGAGGACCTGCGACCGACGTGAGAACAGAGCGGGGCCATCAACTGACCGGGAGAAGTCGGGAGAACGCTGAAGGAGCTCACCCTGGGAAGGTCTAGCCTCGTGCAGGACGTGTGAGGCAGTGGGGAAGTCCCGGAGTGTCAGAACGGTGATCCTGCAGAGAGAGAGCGGTTTAGTACCACTGAAGATTTGAATACCGGTGGAGGGGTGAGCGACCAGGTGCTTTGGGTACGGTGACAGAAAACGGCAGTCCTGCAGCCCTGAGCAGTGTGAGAAGCAGAGGGGTGGATTCACGCTGGCCTAGCTCAGAGGCCCTGATACAGATCCGTGGCGGCAATTAGCGGGGACGTCCTGGTATCCCCCACTCTGATAGACCTGTGGGGAGGAGAAGTAAGGGAGTGTGGAGCAGATCCCTAGAAAAATTACCCAGAGCCAGCCATCCATATATTGAACTATTTATCTTATCTGCACTGCTCTAATGCCATCTAGTGGTTGCTGGGATATTCATCTACAGTGAGTGGAGCATAAAAGGGAAATGTGAAAGTGGCTCTCGTTCCTGCATAATGTTTGAGTAGGGGGGAGACTGGCCTTACTGCCCATAAAAAGGAAATAAGTGAACGGCTACAAGCTTGATAGATTTATACAAGTAAGATTTACTGGAAGAAGACATAATATATTGTGCGGCTCAGGAGACGATCTGGCTGGGCTGGGGAGGAGTAGAAAAGCAGGCTGGTCATATAGACCACGGGGGGGGGGGGGGGGGGGGGGGGAGAAGAGGGGGGGGTTGGGGTGCAGTCGGCTGTGACCTCATTGGACAAGCTTCTTATTAAGGGAGTCCGAGCTGTGAAATTTCCTATGCCACCAAAGTCACAAAGGCAATCAGCTCATAAAGGCAGCCTGGCAAAAATAAAATGGCCTGGGCAGACCAAGTGGATATGGACTTAGAATCTACGCCCTCGCTATCTGCTCTGGTGACTCAACAGGAAGATGTGTCGGAAACTGAGTCAGGGGATATGAAATACACTTCAGAACATGAGCAGCTGAAAAAATACCGGGACCTCCTCCCCACCAAGGAGGACTTTAAATCCCTGGTCTCAGAAGTGAAAGACGCCTGCAGATCAGAAATTAATTCAATTCGCCAAGATGTCAAGCTGCTGGCGGATAGAGTGGACTCTGTGGAAAAGGATCATGATGTCACTAGGCAATATATCATTAGGCTACAGAAAAATGTGACTTCATATGATCAAGCTTTGAGTGAAACTAATAAACATCTAGAGGATCTAGACAACAGAGGCCGCCGTAACAATATCCGAGTGCGCGGTGTTCCAGAAGATTCAGGCAATGAAGATGTACATGCCATACTTAAAACCATATTTAATCGGGTATTGGAACGCCCCGCAACTCATAGAATAAAATTGGACAGAGCGCATAGAGCACTTCGCCCTAAGGGATCTCAGAATCAAACTCGTGATATTATATGTTGTGTTCATGACTTCCAGCAGAAAGAGACCATAATGGCTAAAGCACGTACAATGCAGAGAATCGACTATCAAGGGACTCGGATCCAATTGTTTCCTGACCTATGACCTATCTTGGATTACCCTTCAGAAAAGAAGACACCTGCAACCACTTCTTGCGACCCTAAAAGACAAGGGCACCAGATATCGCTGGGGATTCCCGTTTGTCCTCATAGTGGTAAAAGATGGTCGTACTGCCGTGCTGCGTTCCGTCCAGGACCTCCCGGCCTTATGCTCTGACCTGGGGATCTCGCCTCCTTCCCTAGTGGATTGGGAATTGGAGATGCCATCCAGCCCACCGCGTCCGATATGGCAACTGGTGGACTGCAAAGGGGGATCTCCCTCTTCTCGGTCTAAGGCGGGCTTTACACGTTGCGACATCGGTAACGATATATCGTCGGGGTCACGTCGTTAGTGATGCACATCCGGCACCGTTACCGACATCAAAGCATGTAAACCCTAGGAGCGACGATCACCGATCGCAAAAAACGTCAAAAATCGTTGATCGGTGACACGTCGCTCCTTTTCATAATATCGCTGCTGCTGCCAGTACGATGTTGTTTGTCGTTCCTGCAGCACCACACATCGCTATATGTGAAGCCGCAGGAACGACAAACATCTCCTTACCTGCGTCCACCACCAATGCGGAAGGGAGAAGGTGGGCGGGATGTTACGTCCCACTCATCTCCGCCCCTCCGCTTCTATTGGCCGGCCGCTTAGTGATGTCGCGGTGACGTCGCTTTGACGCCGAACGTACCTCCCCCTTGAAGGCGGGATTGTTCGGTGGTCACAGCGACATCACCGACCAGGTATGTGCATGTGAAGCTGCAGTAGCTATAATGTTCACTACGGCAGCATTCACCACATATCGCATGTGCGACGGGGGCGAGTGCTATCGCGTTCGACATCGCTAGCAATTGCTAGCGTTGTCGCAGTGTGTAAAGCCCGCCTAAGGCACTGCCTTATCCGACCAGAGACAAATATCTCCTCAACATTGGAGCCTGTTGATAGAAATTCTGGTTTTGAGACGTTGTTCCGTCAGGGAAGGCGGGAGGTGTGTTTTGTGCCTTCCCCTGTTCACCACAGGGAATTCAGATAAGGTTTTGGGGTTTTTTTTCTCTCTCTATAAGAAGCTGTTCACATTTTTGCTATTAGCATAGTTTAATATTTCTCATAATATTTGCATTTGTTTGCTACTAGGGCGGTGGGAACTGACTACTCCCCCCCTCTCTTTGTTATTTTGAATTTGGCCCTTGGCGGCAGATGTAAAGTGCCCAGTGCTGCCAACCCCCCTCAAAGGGTTAGAGACACCCTGGTTCCTCCTGCAGAAGAATTGGCTGAGGAGGTCGGGGTAAAGATATTGTTAAAATAATCTAGTATTATGCAAAATTTTTCTTCTTTGACCCTAACTGGAGAGGGCGGTGTTGGAGGCAAGTGTCTTTGCCTGTGGCCCCGTACCTCTTCGGTAATACTTGAGATGTATAAATGTTATTCATTATGTGTTATCTGTTGTGTCATTGTCTTTACCTGTACCTTATGTGTCTACCCTTGTAATGGTGAGAATATCTTCCGTACCCCATTGAGTTTCGTGCAGGTCCACCGCTGGATTTTGGGTGACCTTGAGACTGAAATCTCTCGTTTGACTTTCGTATGTATTGCTACTTATGCTTTGTATCACTACAATTTAAATTATGGTTAAAATTCTAAACTTAAGTGTTAAGGGGTTAAATTCAAATATCAAGAGGCGTATGGCGCTCAGTGAGATGCGGACCCAGCGAGCTGATGTGGTTTTCTTACAGGAAACGCACTTAAATCTTAGTGGGAATGTTGAGGATAAGAATTAAGTATACAAAAATACTTAATTCAGCCATTTCATAGACTCAGGTATATAGTTCAGTAGATGTAAACTAACACACATATTTGTGAATACTTTTGTTCCTTACTAACATGTATATATGTATATTGCATACTCAGTGATTTTTCCTTAATACATTATACAAGCACATGTAATTTTAAAGATGGCTGCCATTTCCGGTCTACACCCGAGGTGATAAACAAAAGAAATTCCTGGAGCCTGGACTGACCAATCCAAAGAGGAGATGCAGATCTCTCTACGTCATGGAGCCCCGACCTACGATACTTGATTGGACTGTATTTTGTCCATGCCCTTCACTTCTGAAGAGCTGTGAAAAGTTTTAAACAATAATGTTCAGTTGCCTCAGGGTCTGTCATGGAGAAGGTCCATAACCGATATATAGTGTCTGTTATCGTTCATTCTCGTGTGCACACATGACATTATAATTTGAGACAGCAGTCAGATCCCGAGAGATCCTTTGAGTCTCATCATCATCGTCATTTTAACCCTGACAGTTGGCGCGCCAAGCGTGAAGCCACCGAAAAGAGTGAGTCAGATCTTCCACTTTCCGGACGTCTGGGGGCTACTCCACAAGTATCCAGGTGTTGCTCGATATCGAGTACTTGATCACCCTCCGTTCCGCGGTAAGCATCATATACATTGTGTGTTGTTTTACCTGTGGTTCGAGAGACACCTGGCGAAAGGGGGTGGTCACTAGTCCGGAGAATGGTAGTGCACCAGAGACCTAATGGTGTGACTGTCACTCGCCGGTGACCTAGAGAAGGACCCAGCCCCCATAGGTGCTGGGCATAGGTTTTAACCCCTTAACGACCCATGACGTACTGGGTACGTCATGGATTGTGCCGGTAAGCCCCGCCCCCTGCCGCCGGCAGGCGGCGGCGATCCGCGCACATATCAGCTGTTATCAACAGCTGACATGTGTGCCTGCTAGCCGCGGGTGGAATCGCTTCCACCCGCGGCCATTAACCCCTTACATTTCGCTGGCAAAATCTTGGCAGCGATATGTATATGGGCGCCGCCATGACAGTCACTTACCCCGCCCCCACCGGAAGTCACGTGACATGATCACGTGACTTTCGGCGGTTGCCATGGTAGCATAGGGTCATGTGATGATGCCTGTAGCTAACATGACTCACTTCCTCTCAATGCCGGAATACAGCCAGCATTGAAAGTGAAGCAGCAAATCTGCAGTTCTCAGCTCTGTAGCTGAGATCTGCAGATAGCGATCAGCAATCCGATCGCTTTGCACTATAGCCCCCTAGGGGGACTAGTAAAATAAAAAAAAAAGTAAAAAAAAAAAAGTAAAAAAAAATAAAAAAAAAAATAAAAAACCTAAAAGTTCAAATCACCCCCCTTTCACCCCATTGAAAATTAAAGGGTTAAGAAAATAAAAAATACACACATATTTGGCATTGCCACGTTCAGAAATGCCCGATCAAAATATAAAATCAATGAATCTGATCAGTAAACGGCGTAGCGGCAAAAAAATTCCAAACGCCAAAATTCCGTTTTTTTGGTTGCCGCAAATTTTGCGCAAAATGCAATAACAGGCGATCAAAATGTAGCATCTGTGCAAAAATGGTACCGTTAAAAACGTCAGGTCGAGACGCAAAAAATAAGCCATCACAGCCTCAGATCCTGAAAAATGAGAACGCTACGGGTTTTGGAAAATGGCGCAAAACATGCGCCACGTTTTTTGGACAAGCTTGTGAATTTTTTTTAACCCCTTAGATACAAGTAAACCTATACATGTTTGGTGTCCACACACTCGCACTGACCTGAGGCATCACATAGATACCTCAGTTTTACCATATAGTGAACACAGTGAATAAAATATCCCAAAAACTATTGTACGATCACACTTTTTTTGCAATTTTTCCGCACTTGGAATTTTTTTGCCGTTTTCCAGTACACTATATGGTAAAACTTATGGTTTCATTTAAAAGTACAACTCGTCCCGCAAAAAACAAGCCCTCATATGGCAAGATTGATGGAAAAATAAAAAAGGTACGCCTCTCGGAAGAAGGGGAGCAAAAAACAAAAACGCAAAAACTGAAAGTGCCCGGGGGCTGAAGGGGTTAAAGGATCTGACTATCTGTATTTCTGAGTTGCATAGAGGGAGAAATCAGTAGGGCTTTCTGAGTAGCTGCTGCCCGCGGATTTGTATATAGTGTATGTAGCGGATTAATATGTAATTAATCAGGCTTGTAATTTCTCCGTTTAGTTCTCAAAGAGTTGATTGTCTGTAGTTGTTGGAATCACTAGCAACAAGAAAGGGGGTCAGTCCCCCACTGGCTGCTTAAACAGGGACAGACCGGGGGTCTGGAAACTGCGCAGCTCTACGCAGCCTGCATTTCTTCACTGTGAACAAAGGAAGCAGGCGGAGGAGGGGTCATATACCCATAGCTGCTTGGAGTGAGGAAGCAAGGGGGGGCTAGTGTGTGGTGAGACACAGAAGAGAAAGGAGGAGGGCAAGATAGCCCCGGGACGCAGCTGCTGTCTTTGTTCTGTGAAGAAGGGGGGCCATTCACCCACGTAGCTGCAGGTTTGTGTAGCAAAAGCACACGACGGAGTTGTAGTGATTTGTAAGAAAGACAAGTACTATTTTGTTTGGATTAGAAGAGAAACTAACTGGTTTATGCGTTTTTCAGTATTTGCAATTGAGTTTCTTTTTGAACAGAGGTATGGAAAAATAATAGTTTTGAATCAGCGTATCCCCCCTGCGTTTTACTAAAAGCGCGCCACTGCCTGTGTGTAGGTTCGTACACAGGCGAGGTGGGGGAAGGATTCAGGTAACTTAAAGTGCAATTAGCGTATTCCCCTGCGTTTTAGACGCGCGTCACTGTTTGCTTTGGATACGCAAACGAGGTGGGAAAGGATTTCATTTTTGTTAAGTTAAAGGTGTTGGAATTAGCATATTCTCCTCCGTTTTAGACATGCGTCACTGTTTGCGTTCGATACGCAAACGAGGCGAGAAAGAATTCCGTTGGAGCTGGCCGGTCCAATTAGAGCACTTTGTATACTCTCTGTTCAAAAAAGAAATGTGTTTTGTTTTTTTTAGTAGGAGCTGAGAACGCTGTTGACCTAGTTAGGAAAAGAAAAAAAAAAAGAGTGGAAATGTATATGAAAGATTGTAAAGAATTGTGTAAAGTAGTTGGACGACCACCAGATGGCAGGCTGCAACTCATATTAATCTCCAGTGAGTTTATAATGAAGATCAAAGACCCCATTTACTGTCTGTTGCTGTTTCCAGAATTACAAAATGTCTTTCTCTAGCTGTATCTCATTGTTCTCCTTTAGAAGTCATTATATCTGGTACTAATCAAATCTCTCCTTTGTATGCTGGAATGCAAATTGGTTTACAGGCACTACAAGTAACACCCCTCGCTCCGTCCATAGTTACAGCCACTCCCATTACACCCAGGGAGTCACAACATGGATGCTACACCTGGAAGTCAGGTGCCTGGAACTTCCTGTGGCGGCCATCTTGCTGCACCCACTGATGGCAGTACACCTCATAAGCCACGCCCCTCGCAATGGCTCTTTGTCCAAAGCTCTCCACCCATCCCCAGTGGGAGGTGTTCTCTGGTATATATGACTAACACATCTCAATAAGTATAAATAGTATATTTGCTTACTCAGCTATCCAATAAATGCAAGTCTAAGATAAATAAGTGAAACTTTTACAGAATTGATAAGTAGAAGGAGGTATTTGTCCTCATACAATAATTGGTATTCTAAAAGTCCAGTAATATAACATAAAATAGAATAGAGGTAGGTAAATACGTATCTTTGTATTGTGTTAGCTAATCTAAAACATCTTGGGAGACTTACCCTCAGAAGGTATTATATCTATTTGTAAGAGCATTGAGCGGTGTGTCCGAGGAGCGGAGCGAAAAGTTTGTCCAGAGTTTAAAGCATAAGATGAGGTTTTTTTTTTCCTCTCTCGCTTTTAAGAGATAAGGATGGAATGTGTCTTTCTCCAATAGTGACGTAAGTTCTATTTAACCCCTTAGAGTTTAGGATTTCACATTTTTAGTTTCCTGTATGATTCAATTAATTTTGTAAGGAAAATTGGATTTCATGAGATATGCAAATTAGTTACTATGTTGTTTTGTTTTTTAGTGGCGATTTATTCGAACAATATATTTTTATTTTTGTGACCCTATCCCCTTTTCTGTTTGTACGATTTTCTCCTAAACAAATTTATATTTTTTGCAGGTTAGCCACCTAGTCACAGCTGTCATTTAATCACATCTCAGTTATTTCTACTATCAAAGGTTTTTCTTTTCTTTATGGATACAGTGTTGTTTATTGTAAGGTTTTAAAATTCCCCAGCAATGTATATTGTTGTAATATATACGTTATTTTCAGTGTTTGTTCATTTTTAGTATGTAGCTAATTTATTACCTGCTGTTTTATTTTTTTCTTTCAGGGAATACTAGCATAAAAACTCCGAATTTTGTTACATTGGTAAATAAATAATCAATTAAACCAAGGGGGACGAAGGTAATAATTATATTCTCCAACAGTAGAGGGCACAGCAGGCATATTAGATAGGTTTTGAAGCTGACCCTTCCCCCGCAAGTTATGTTTACTAGATTATTATGAGGCATATCTGTTAACTGAAATAGGAAAGTCTTGTCTTATATGTTTATTTATTTAGTATTCTCAGTCATGTGAAGTATAGATGACCACTAACTGTATCATGGTCAGAGTTAAAGTTATAAGAATGATCTAATGTATATTTTTTAGTTTTTTGTTTTTATAGATGGAATAAGATGTTGGTCGATTCTACACTGGATATGATGCGGTTTGCACAACATGAGGTAGTCTAAATTTGAACCACTTCTTCCCCTACTATCGGTACAGGTGAAAGTGACGTATTAAATGCCCTCTTTAGATGGGTAGAACAGGAGTAAGAGTCTTTAGAGGTGTTTGTAGGTTGTAGATTTTTCTCTGTTGTCAAATGGATTAGGTATGCTGAAGAGAAAGTCTAGATCTGGGCTGATGGAATCGGATGGAGATCCCCGCACAGGTGCAGCGGACCAAGAAGCAGTGAACGGGCCTAGAGTTGAGAGTCTTTCACCAATACCGACCATACCTCAGTGACACCTGTCACATCGTTAGTGACTTCTGTCACTCCTTGTGTTCTTAAATCCCTACAGGAACGGGCGATACAACAAGGAATGGAGTGTGACATGCAGGGAGCCAGTGACTGAGGAAGGTCTGTGGATAAAGGGTGGTAAGCTTTCTCTGCCATGAGATCTCTTCTTAATGATGGCCCAGGTAACCTATGGACTAAAATCTGAGTAAGACAATTGTCAATGTGTGCTTTGGTGACACCAGGGTTCAGTACCTTAGGTGGGCAGACTCACCCAGTCTTGTAAGACATGTGCCTAAAACAAAGTGAGAAAAAACTGTAAAAAATCAGCAGAAACACCCTGCACCTGCTCTACCCATTTTTAGAGACTGCAAACTGATTATAGATGTATATCATGAGCACATTGTATGCAAGTCTGTGCGTGTTGTGTAGATTTCTCTCCAGGTTTGGTTAGAAGCATTCCAGTGCAGAAAACGACGTTAGTGCTGAGAAGCACATGATGATTACAAAAAGTGTATTTTTTTTTTTATAGAAAGGTGGAAACTGGCAAATTGTGAATAAAATGTATGTTTTGTTTTCTTTTCGTAATAAACAGGTTTTTATGTAAGATGTTTTTTGGTTTAGTACAGACATGTATATTTTTATATAATTGACTGAAGAGTGTGATAATCAGGTGTATTTTCCAATTCCAGATCTTAAATCAGAGCTATTAGCATATGGTCTCCAGTCAGGAGACTGATTGATCCCAAAAGACAAGTGAGGAAGAGCCATGAGTCAATACTAGATGAGCCGATCCAACCGCAGACAAATCTATAGATCCACACCTCGCATTGCAGAAGGGTCGGCCAACCAGAGCTGCACTGAGCGTTCTGCTCATACTTATCCTTTTCAGAAAACCTGTACAGTTTCAGACCATTATTGCCGGAACAGTTAGAAGAGAGGACTTGGAGAACCTTGAGACATGGGAAAGTCCAACTACAAAGGGTGAGGACTCGCCTAGGAGTCCTTGGTCTCAAACCGGTGAAGAAAACCCCTTTCCCCTTTCCACCCATGCCTCAATGTTCAGTTAGGCAGGTTTTTCAACAGATCTTTCTACCTCTCTTCCTAAGGGAACACAGTACCCTTAGAATTCAGAAATGGCAGAAATAAGTCTTTAGGGGGGCTGTTGAGGATAATAATTAAGTATACAAAAATACTTAATTCAGCCATTTCATAGACTCAGGTATATAGTTCAGTAGATGTAAACTAACACACATATTTGTGAATGCTTTTGTTCCTTACTAACATGTATATATGTATATTGCATATTCAGTGATTTTTCCTTAATACAGTATACCAGCACATGTAATTTTAAAGATGGCTGCCATTTCCTGTCTACACCCGAGGTGATAAACAAAAGAAATTCCTGGAGCCTGGACTGACCAATCCAAAGAGGAGATGCAGATCTCTCTACGTCATGGAGCCCCGACCTACGATACTTGATTGGACTGTATTTTGTACACGCCCTTCACTTCTGAAGAGCTGTGAAAAGTTTTAAACAATAAAGTTCAGTTGCCTCAGGGTCTGTCATGGAGAAGGTCCATAACCGATATATAGTGTCTGTTATCATTCATTCTCGTGTGCACACATGACATTATAAATTGAAACAGCAGTCAGATCCCGAGAGACCCTTTGAGTCTCATCATCATCATCATCGTCATTTTAACCCTGAGAGGAACTGCAATTTTGTTAGGCACCTATACCTTACAAATTTCCTAGCCTCCCAAGCAAAAAAAAAAAAAAAAGCTGGAGTGGCAGTTTTGATATCAAGGACCTGTCCCATCCAAATTACCACTTCACTGGCAGACCCGTAGGGTAGGTACCTTATCTTACATGGGACATATAAGGACACTCCGGTCACTCTGTGCAATGTATACGTTCCTAACACCTCTCAGGTCCCCTTCTTAAACTGGGTACTTGTAAAACTAACACGCCTTCCCTCTTCAGCGTGGATTTTTGGGGGAGATTTTAACACCATTTTCTCTGACTCTTTAGACAACCTATCTATCAATAACCAACCGCCAAGCCTGTCTAAACGGAGACTATTGGCTGCCTTTCGGAGACTGATCCGCAGGTTTGCCTTATTTGACTTATGGCGCATTAAGCATCCTTCAGAAAGAAACTTTTATTCTCCTCCCCATGGCACACACACCAGGATCGATTTCTTCTTCGGTAACATTCAAACCCTTAGAATGACGAGCAATGTGGAGATGGGAGCAATAACATGGTCAGACCATGCGCCAATGACTCTCACCCTAGATCATACAACACCACATACAAGGGTCTGCCATTGGAGGAGGGCCTCAAGAGAGCACCCTACAGAGACAAACTGGAAGCGTGGCTGATAGTATATTTTGAGAACAATCAGGGGTCAGTATCCAATTTTTCCACTGTTTGGGTAGCCCATAAGGCTGTTTTTAGAGGACAATGTATAGCCTTTAGCTCCCGTATTAAAAAGGATAGACTACACCAGACGGAACAGCTCCTCCGGAAACTCAAAGGCTTGGAGAGCAAGATGGCCCTTAGCCCATCAGTACGTATTTCTCAGGGATATAGTAAAAACCCGTGCCCAATTGAAAGAATTAGCTGTCATCGCAACAAAAAAATTACTACTCCATAGCAAACATAAATACTATAATAAAGGAAATAAGTCCCATTGCCTTCTAGCACACCAGCTTAGAGAAGATAGGGGGAACTCATCCGTCTATGCCCTGAGAGATGCAGGGGGACTGTTTTATATGATCCCACTAAAATTGCAAAGATTTTTCAAGACTACCTGTCAACGTTGTATTCCTTGCCTAACACTCTTCCCGCAGATCCAGAGAGGCAGAGGGAAGTAATTCATTATTTTCTTTAGCAATGTAGGCTGCCTACCCTTACTAAGAATGCTGCAAATACACTGAATAAAGAAATCACGTGCGAAGAGATAGGAGAGGTGCTTAAATTACTTCCCAATGGTAAATTTCCTGGTCCAGATGGTATTTGTACTATATTTGTACTATAAGACGTATGCGGGCCGACTTACCCCCTACTTTGTTAAATTATTTAATGGTTTTCTCATGGGTTCCCCTATACCTACAAGTATGTTACACTCATATATCACACTTCTCCCCAAACCAGGAAAGGATGCGATGGATTGTGTCAATTACAGACCCATAGCGTTACTGAATGCCGATTTAAAAATCTTTACTAAATTATTAGCCCTACGCCTTTAGGTCCTGCTCCCTCACCTTACTCATAAGGATCAGGTGGGATTTGTCCAGTGTAGACAGGGAGGGGACAATACTAGGAAGATTATTGACATGGTAGAGGTTGTTAATAAAACTGAAAGAGAGGCACTTCTTCTCAGTTTAAATGCGGAGAAGGCCTTTGACAGACTGGGGTGGCCATTCATGTTTGAAACATTAGATCATTTTGGAATTTCAGGTGCATTTATTACTGCCCTGAAAAGTCTGTATTCGTGCCCCTCAGCTTCGGTCAAACTTCCTTATGTCACATCTCAACCCTTTCAGATACATAATGGCACACGTCAGGGGTGCCCTTTGTCTCCCCTTCTCTTTGTTATGTGCATCGAGCCGCTTGCAGCAGCTATTCGCTCCGACCCTAATATACATGGGGTAATGGTGAGACACAAAGAGTTGAAGTTATCACTATTTGCAGATGATGTCCTGCTGATACTGACACAGCCACATATCACCCTTCCAAATGTACATACTCTACTACTACACTTTGGAAGGCTCTCGGGATATAAGGTCAATCAGAGCAAAACGGAGGCTTTGCCCCTTAACATTCCGCAGGCACAAGTAACCACCTTACAAGAAAACTATAATTACAAGTGGAAAAATACATCCTTGACATACTTGGGAATACAATTAACATCTACATGTACTGTATTTAGGGCTTTATCAAACTGTAATATTCAACTGCACTTGGTAGATTAGGTACATTGGAAGTTTAGTGACCCTTTAACCAATATGGAACTTCCCATCACAGATTATTATTATTTATTATTATTATAGCACCATCAATTCCATGGCGCGTTACATGTGAAAAGGGTGTACATAATAAGGCCAAGTACAATAATCATAAACAATACAAGACACAAACAGGTACAGGAGGAGAGAGGTCCCTGCCCGCGAGGGCTCACAGTCTACAAGGGATAGGTGAGGATACAGTAGGTGATGGTAGAGCTGATAGTGCGGCGCTGTATCAGACTGAGGGTTATGGCAGGTTGTAGGCTTGTCGGAAGAGGTGGGTCTTCAGGTTCCTCTTGAAACTTGCCAAGGTAGGCGAGAGTCTGATGTGTTGTGGCAGAGCATTCCAGAGTATGGGGGAGGCACGGGAGAAATCTTGGATGCGATGGTGGGAAGAGGAGATGAGAGGGGAGTAGAGAAGGAGATCTTGTGAGGATCGAAGGGTACGTGCAGGTAAGTACCGAGAGACTAGGTCACAGATGTAGGGAGGAGACAGGTTGTGGATGGCTTTGTAGGTCATGGTTAGTGTTTTGAACTGGAGTCGTTGGGGAATGGGAAGCCAGTGAAGGGATTGGCAGAGAGGAGAGGTCGGGGAGTAGCGGGGGGACAGGTGGATTAGCCGGGCACCATAGTTTAGAATAGATTGTAGGGGTGCTAGACTGTTAGAAGGGAGGCCACAGAGCAGGAGGTTGCAATTATCAAGGCGGGAGATAATAAGGGCATGTACTAGGGTTTTTGCAGCTTCCTGGGAAAGGAATGTACGGATCCGGGAAATATTTTTGAGTTGGAGGCGACAGGAGGTGAAAAGGGCTTGGATGTGTGGCTTGAAAGAGAGATCAGAGTCTAGGGTTACTCCCAGGCAGCGAGTGCATGGCACTAGGGAAAGTGAGCAGCCATTGACATTGATGGATATGTCAGGTGGGGGGGGTTGAGTGAGGAGGAGGAAAGACAATGAATTCTGTTTTGTCCATGTTCAGTTTTAGGAATTGAGCAGAGAAAAAGGATGAAATAGCAGACAGACATTGTGGGATTCTGGTTAGCAGGGAGGTGATGTCAGGTCCAGAGAGGTAGATCTGTGTATCATCAGCATAGAGATGATACTGAAAGCCATGGGACTCTATGAGCTGTCCCAGGCCAAAGGTGTAAATGGAGAACAGCAGGGGTCCAAGAACTGAACCTTGGGGGACCCCGACAGATAGGGGGCGAGATGAGGAAGTGGTGTGAGAGTGGGAGACGTTGAAAGTTCGGTTGGATAATTATGAGATCAAAGATAGCGCCAAGTCTGTGATGCCCAGAGATGAGAGAATCTGTAGTAGGAGGGAATGGTCTACTGTGTCGAAGGCAGAGGACAGGTCCAGGAGGAGGAGGATAGAGTAGTGTCGCTTGGCTTTGGCGGTTAATAGGTCGTTGTTGACTTTGGTCAGGGCAGTTTCAGTGGAATGATGGGGTCGGAAGTCAGATTGTAACCGGTCAAAGAGAGCAGGAAGAGAGGTATGAGGACACTTCAAGATGGACATGTTCCAAAAGTTTTGAGGCATAGGGGAGAAGTGATATGGGGCGATAGTTTGACACAGAGGAAGGGTCAAGGGAGTGCTTTTTGAGGATGGGTGTGATTGAGGCATGTTTAAAGCATGAAGGAAATACACCAGTTATTAGTGATAGGTTGAAGAGATGGCTTAGGGTCGGGAGGACTGTGGTGAGATTGGGGATGAGGTGGGATGGGAGTGGATCAAGCAGGCAGGTTGTGAGATGTGATCTTGAGAGTAGAGTGGAAAGATGTTCTTCTGTCATAGTGGAGAAACTGGATTTGTTACAAACTACAACTCCCAGCATGCCCTAACTATTTGTTGTAATTCTACAGATACAGAGGACTACAGTCATAGCGCTTTAAATGACTTGGAAGTACCCAAGTCTACCTTCAAGGAACTTTAAAATTGTTAACAGATTTTTCAGTAAAGGTTATTAAAGGGAAGCTCACAAATGGTTACCCCAGCACACAGTAAAGAAAGTGGAACACTCCAGGTTTAGTAGTATGCTTGTGTTATTTTATTTCACATATAAACGATTCTGTCCGACGTTGTGGCTCATGCAAGAGCCTTCATCAGGGACAGATGAGTACTAGGACATACATGATATACAAAACAGAAACGATTCTACAATTACATCATGACATGCATCAATAGACAAAAATAGAAAAAAGAAAGAGAATTTTGTTTACTTACCGTAAATTCTTTTTCTTATAGTTCCGTATTGGGAGACCCAGACATTGGGTGTATGGCTTCTGCCTCTGGAGGACACACAAAGTACTACACTAAAAAAGTGTAGCTCCTCCCTCTGAGCATATACACCCCCTGGATAACCAAATCTAGCCAGTTTAGTGCAAAAGCTGAAGGAGAATAGCCACCCACAAGTAGAGATAGAGCAAGAACCGGAACAACCGGAGCCTCTGTCTACAACAACAGCAGGTGATAACACGCGGAACAAGAAACTGCCAACAGGCAACAGGGAGGGTGCTGGGTCTCCCAATACGGAACTATAAAGAAAAAGAATTTACGGTAAGTAAACAAAATTCTCTTTTTCTTTATCGTTCCTATGGGAGACCCAGACATTGGGACGTCTCAAAGCAGTCCATGGGTGGGAATAAACAGAAAACTGGGAAGTAGGCGGAACCTAACTTCACAAATGGGCGACAGCCGCCTGAAGGATGCGTCTGCCCAAGCTCGCATCTGCTGAAGCATGAGCATGCACTTGGTAGTGCTTTGAAAAGGTATGCAGACTAGTCCAAGTGGCAGCCTGAAAGACCTGCTCAGCCGTAGCCTGGTGCCTCAAAGCCCAAGAGGCACCGACAGCTCTGGTCGAGTGTGCCTTGATCCCCGGCGGGGGAGGCACCTGAGTACACTGGTAGGCATCGGAAATGGCCGACCTAATCCAACGAGCCAAGGTCGGCTTAGAAGCCGAGAGAGGCCCTTACGCCGACCTGTGGTTAGCACAAAAAGAGAGGTGCACCACCTAAGAACAGCGGTGCGAGACACATTGGATCTGGTGCGGACGCTCCGGATCTGAGTATGCAACGCTTTTTCAAAGCGATGAACAGGAGCCGGACAAAAAGAAGGCAGGGAAATGTCCTGGTTAAGGTGGAAAGGAAAAACCACCTTAGGGAGAAAGTCCGGAGTCGGACGGAGAACCACCTTGTCTTGATGAAAAGCCAAAAAAGGTGACTCCGAAGAGAGCGCAGCCAAATCAGACTCTCCTGAGGGAAGTTATGGCCACTAGAAAGACCACTTTCTGTGAAAGACGAGACAAAGAAACCTCCCTAAGAGGCTCAAAGGGGGGTTTCTGCAAGGCCGTGAGGACCAGATTGAGGTCCCAGGGATCCAAGGGCCGCCGGTATGATGTGAGACGCGCCCTGCATGAAGGTGCGCACCTGAGCCAGCCGGGCGATACGCCGCTGGAACAACACTGACAGAGCCGAGACCTGTCCCTTGAGGGAATCGAGGGATAGTCCTAGCTGCAGACCGGACTGTAGAAAGGACAGGAGGGTCGGCAAGGAAAAAGGCCAAGGAGCATGGCCGGAAGAGCGACACCAGGACAGGAAAATTCTCCAGGTGCTGTGATATATTTTGGCCGAGGAAGACTTCCGAGCCCGAGTCATAGTGGAGATGACTTCAGGAGGGATACCAGAAGTCGTCAAGATCCAGGACTCAAGAGCCACGCCATCAATCTGAGAGCCGCAGAATTCTGGCGGAAAAACGGACCTTGTGAGAGAAGGTCTGGATGGTCCGGGAGATGCCACAGCACCTCTACGGACAGATGGAGCAGGTCTGGGTACCAAGCTCGCCTGGGCCAGTCCGGAGCAATGAGGATGACCCGACGGCCCTCCATTCTGATCTTGCGCAGGACTCTGGGCAAGAGAGCTAGAGGGGGAAACATGTAGGACAGACGAAACTGGGACCAATCTTGAACCAGAGCGTCCGCTGCAAAGGCCTGAGGATCGTGGGAGCGAGCCACGTAAACCGGAACCTTGTTGTTGTGCCGGGATGCCATTAGATCCACTTCCGGAGTGCCCCACTTGCGGCAGATTGACCAAAACACTGCCGGATGCAGAGACCACTCGCCACTGTCCACGGTTTGACGGCTGAGATAATCTGCCTCCCAGTTTTCCACGCCTGGGATGTGGACTGCGGATATGGTGGACTTGGAGTCCTCCGTCCACTGAAGGATGCGTTGAACCTCCAACATTGCCAGGCGGCTGAGTGTCACGCCCTGGTGGTTGATGTAGGCAACCGCTGTGGCGTTGTCTGACTGGACTCGGATGTGCTTGCCCGCCAACAGGTGGTGAAAGGCTAAGAGAGCTAGAAGCACAGCTCTGATTTCCAGCACATTGATCGAGAGGGCTGATTCGGACGGAGTCCAAGTGCCCTGCGCTCTGTGGTGGAGATATACTGCTCCCCAGCCGGATAGACTGGCATCCGTGGTGAGGATCACCCAGGACGGGGCCAGGAAGGAGCGTCCCTGAGACAGAGAGAGGGGCCGAAGCCACCACTGAAGGGAGCCCCTGGTCTGTGGCGACAGAGCCACTAACCTGTGCAAGGAGGAAGTCCGCTTGTCCCAACAGCGAAGAATGTCCAGCTGCAGAGGACGCAGATGGAACTGGGCAAAGGGAACCGCTTCCATTGACGCCACCATCTGACCCAGCACCTGCATTAGGTGCCTGATGGAATGACGGCGGGGCCTCAGCAAAGAGCGCACCGCCAGATGGAGGGACTGCTGTTTGACTAAGGGCAGCTTCACAAGTGCCGGCAGAGTCTCGAATGGCATCCCTAGGTACGTGAGCTTCTGGGTCGGAGTCAGAGTGGATTTGGGCAGATTGACAAGCCACCCGAATTGGACTAGAGTGGCGAGAGTGAGCGAGACACTCCGCTGACAGTCTGCACTGGATGAAGCCTTGACTAGAAGGTCGTCCAGGTAAGGAATCACTGCCAACCCCTGGAGGTGCAGAACCGCAACCACTGCTGCCATGACCTTGGTGAATACTCGAGGGGCCGTGGCTAACCCGAAGGGGAGAGCCACGAATTGGAAATGTTCCTCTCCGATTGCAAAACGTAGCCAACGCTGGTGTGAAACTGCAATTGGCACATGCAGATAGGCATCTCTGATGTCGATGGATGCCAGGAAATCTCCTTGGGTCATTGAGGCAATGACTGACCGCAGAGACTCCATGCGAAAATGCCGCACCTGAACATGCTTGTTGAGAAGCTTGAGATCCAGGATGGGCCGGAAGGAACCGTCCTTTTTGGGAACTAGGAAGAGATTTGAGTAGAAACCTCTGAACCGTTCCCGGGCGGGAACCGGTACAATTACTCCGTTGGCCTGCAAGGATGCCACGGCCTGAGAAAAGGCGGCGGCCTTGGAGCAGGGGGGAGTTGACAAAAAAAATCTGTTGGGCGGGCTGGAAGAGATTTCTATCCTGTAGCCGTGGGAGATGATATCCCGCACCCACTGATCGGAGACGTGTTGAAACCACACGTCGCCAAAGTGGGAGAGCCTGCCACCAACCAAGGACGTTGCTGGCGCGGCCAGATAGTCAAGAGGAGGCTGGCTTAGTGGCAGCAGCTCCTGCGGTCTTCTGAGGACGCGGCTTCGTGCGCCAGTTGGGTTTTTGGTCCTTGGCTGAGTTAGTGGACGAGGTCGAGGGCTTAGAGGACGACCAGTTGGAGGAACGAAAGGAACGAAACCTCGACTGGTTCCTGCCCTGGACAGGTTTCCTGGTTTTAGTTTGTGGCATGGAAGTACTCTCCCGCCAGTAGCTTCCTTAATAATTTCATCCAGTTGTTCACCGAACAGCCTGGACCCAGCAAAAGGGAGCCCAGCAAGGTACTTCTTTGAAGAAGCGTCTGCCTTCCACTCTCGAAGCCACAAGATCCTGCGGATAGCGAGGGAATTAGCCAAAGCCACCGCAGTGCGGTGAGAAGCTTCCAGCATGGCAGACATGGCATAGGATGAAAAAGCTGAAGCTTGGGAAGTTAAGGCAACCATTTTGGGCATAGATTCCCTGGTGAGGGAATGCATCTCCTCTAGAGAAGCAGAGATGGCTGAGAGCCCACACTGCTGCAAAAGATGGGGAGAACGAGGCCCCTGCCGCCTCATATACAGATTTGGCCAGAAGGTCAACCTGGCGGTCAGTGGAATCCTTAAGTGAGGTGCCATCAGCCACTGATACAACTGTCCGGGCTGAGAGTCTAGACACCGGAGGGTCTACCTTTGGTGAATGAGCCCACTCCTTGACCACCTCTGGTGGAAAGGGAAAACGGTCATCAGAACCACGCTTTGGGAAGCGTTTGTCAGGACAGGCCCTAGGCTTGGTCACAGTGGCCTGAAAACTGGAGTGGTTAAAGAACACACTCCTTGTCCTCTTAGGCAAGGTAAACTGGTGCTTTTCTGCCAGAGAGGGTTGCTCCTCTGATACTGGCGGATTGAGGTCCAGTACAGAATTAATGGACGCAATCAAATCACTAACATCTGAGTCACTTTCAGACAGATCAATGGGGCACATGGAGGTAGCCTCCGAGCCCCCAGTAACGGCATCCTCCTCGTCCTGCGAGTCAGCTCTTGAATCAGAGCCGCGGGACGAGGAAAGAGAGGGAGTCCTGCGTCTCCTCTTAGGAGGACGGGGTCTGGGACCAGATGAAGAATCCTCTGTGAGCTCTGCTGAGAGAGCCCTAGCAGCAGAGGCGCCCTGAGAAGGGGGCTGATGCATGTTCAGCAAAGTCCGGGACAGCTGTCCCATGGAGTCGGCAAAAGACTGGGAGATTGACCTAGAGAAGGATTCTACCCAAGCCGGGGGTTCAGCCACCGGAGCCGGAGCAGCCCGAGGGACCACTGTGGGTGCGATTCCAGGCTGAGGCATTGTCAGGTTAGAGCAGGCATCACAATGTGGATATGTGCTCGGTTCAGGCAGCACGAGCTTACATGCAGTGCATATTGCGTACAGCCTTGCTCCTTGTGTGAGACATGCTGCTGAAGTGGGGGCTCTGAGCCAGGATGACCCCCAGAGAGTATATAAGCATGTCCACAACCGGAGGTTGTGGCTTACCAGACCGTTTGTGTGCCCTCCAGATCCCACAGCCCGGACCCCCAGACAGATTAGCAGGGATGCTGCAGCCAGCGCCGATCGCTGAGAGAACGCTGATAAAATGGCGCCGGAGCGAGGAGAGGGGGCGGGACCTACTCTGAGAGCGATATCTGGAGGGCCAAGGAGATTTACAGGGGAGGGGACATTTACTCAGAGAGGAGTGTCCCTCCCCTGTGCCGAACGGCCGCTGGACGGAGCCGCACTGTCCCTCTGCATGATTGACATGCAAGGGCAGTGAAATCGAAACTAGGCCTCAGGCGAAGCCGGGGCCTAAATTTAAGCGATGCGGCCGGCGCGCAGGCTCCATCGGCGTGGTTCTCAGGTGACAACCAGAGAACCGGCCGGAAATGTCAGAACAGTTACACAGCAAACTCTCGCCAACAATAAAATACAAGGGACCCTCCGAACATAAACGTCTCAGATACTTAGCTTGTGAGACGCAGGGTTTCAAGTCCCTGGGGATGAGTGCTCCGTCCAGCAGGATCCTAAAGGGCTGCGGATGGAGACCGGCCTCCTGCAAAGCAGGGAGAACCGTGCTGGCTCCCACTTCAAGCCAGAGCCCGAGGGATGGTGAAGGAGCGCGGCATGTAAGGCTCCAGCCCTGGAATCAACCTTAACAACACCGCCCACACAGTGGGGTGAGAAGGGACATGCCGGGAGTCCAGGCTTGGACCCGCTTTTCTTCAAAAACTTTCCAAAATGAAAAATCAGATGAGAATGCATGTGTGGATGTATGCCTTCTGAACACAAAGCAATGAACCGGTTGGTTATCCAGGGGGTGTATATGCTCAGAGGGAGGAGCTACACTTTTTTTAGTGTAGTACTTTGTGTGGCCTCCGGAGGCAGAAGCTATACACCCAATGTCTGGGTCTCCCATAGGAACGATAAAGAAAAAAGCGGTTGTACACCCCCTTGCTTCCCACCTGCACCATTGACACTCTCCCCTCCCCTTTCACACATCCCTATCCAGGCTGTAACGTCAGTTCTTTTTTTTCTATTTTTGTCTATTGATGCAATGTCATGATGTAATTGTAAAATCGTTTCTGTTTTCTCTATCATGTATGTCCTAATACTCATCTGTCCCTGATGACAGCTCTTGCACGAGCTGCAACGTCGGACAAAATCATTTATATGTGAAATAAAATAAGACAAGCGTACTACTAAACCTGGATTGTTCCACTTTCTTTACTGTGTGCCGGGGTAACCATTTGTGAGTTTTGGACTTTTTTCACCCGAGCACCAGGACCACAGCAGTTGAGCATAAACTTATCCCTCAATTATTAAAGGGAAGCCGTCAGCAGGTTTTTGCTATGTAAGTTGAGAACATGCTGTAAGGGTTTAAAAACAAAAAATAAACTGTGCTTCTCTTATCTGTGTATATGCTATTGTTTACTTAAACTATTGACTTTATTATCCTGTGATTAACATTGTGGTACTAGAAAGGAAAGTGCAGAGACGTCCAGCACATCCCCTGCTGTGATTGACACCTGTCAATGCACAATCTTTATTGAAAGCCTGGTGTGCATGGCTACAGCTCCCTAGGCTCAGCTACATGCTTCAAACTCAATTCCTTAATTATGTGAGAACAGCTGCACCCAGTAATCTAAGTTATACACCACTGGATTCAGAATCTCCTTGCCTGCATTATGCTGCTGTCAGATACGGTAGCAAAAACCTGCTGACAGATTCTCTTTACGGTCAGATTTGTGGTAGTTTGACTCTTACCTCCTGGATCAGTTGTCCAAAGGTGCAGTGGTGGACCAGGTGATCTGTTTAAAATTTCATGCCTATCCTTAAGTTATCAGACCAGTGGAGGTCTGAATCTCTGCTTAAGTTTTTAAAGTACAGCCCCTCCTAAGTCCTGTTTCGAGATGTCCTGTAAAGTATTAGTGTCAATATTTCACTACAGTATCTTTCAATAAGAAACTCATCAAGAAACTCAAGACCAGTGACATTGGTCAGAAAAACACCCCCTGCCTAAAGTAAAGCTGTGAACTCTTGCCAAAAATGCACTCACCGTTCATTGGAAAGCTCACGGCTGAAGAGTTAGATTTTCTTTAAGACGTCACAATTTCTCAGTAAAGTGTTTTATACATGAAATGACTGCTGGGTGGAGCAGCTTGTACCCTTGTATGACTAATTCAATGTAAAGCTTTGTGTTATTATATCAGTGTTTGGTTATTCTGCTTTATTATATGGGGATGAAGGCACAATATATTGTAACATACTTTCTAAGGCTGAAGAAAGATGTTATGTCCATCTAGTTCAGCCTATTTTTAGTGCTGCTGTTCTCTATTGTTGAACCTGTGGAAGGCAAAACCCCACAGAGTAGAAGCCAATTTTCTTCATAGGGAAAAAAAATATTTCCCGACTCCTAAGCTGGGTCAACTATCTACCTTTAATATTATGCTCTTCATAACCTTCTATACTGTTCCTATCAAGAAAAGCATCCATTCCTCTCTTAAATTCATTCAGTGAGTTGGCCATCACCACTTCCTCAGGAAGAGAGTTCCAGAGCCTCACTGCTCTTACCGTGAAGAACCCTCTTCTATGCTGGTGCAGACACTTTCTTTCCTCCAACCGAACAGAATGCCCCTTGTTCTTGCCACAGTCCTTAGTACAAACAGATCATGGGAGATATCTCTATATGGCCCTCTGATATACTTGTACATATTTATTAGGTCTCCCCTAAGTCTTCTCTATTCTAGAGTAAAGAGACCTAATTTTGATAATCTTTCTGGGTATTGTAATGCACCCACTGCACTTATTATTTTAGCAGCCCACCTCTGAACCCTTTCAAGTTCAGTAATGTCTGGCTTGAGCACCGGCGTCCAAAATTGCACACAATACTCCAAGTGTGGTCTGACGAGTGATTTGTACCAGTGTATAGTATGCAAGTAGTAAAATCAGCACTACTGGACAAATAGATAAGTGTAACCCGTGTTATACACATCAGATAAAAGTGCAGCTTTTGTCTGGATTGGTTGAGGGTTCATTTTTGTATGGGAAGCAACCTAAAGGCCACGTCTCACTAAGCAACATCGCTGCTGGGTCACACTTTTTGTGACGCAACAGCGATCTTTCTAGCAACGTTGCTGTGTGTGACATCCAGCAACAACCTGGCCCCTGCTGTGAGGTTGCTGGTTGTTGCTGAATGGCCTGGACCATTTTTTGGTTGTTAGTGTCCCACTGGGCAACATGTCTGACACCATATCAACAACGAGCAACTTAGTTGGTGACTCAGAATTCAGCGACACAGGCGTGGTTTAGCCTTTTCTTTACAAAGCCCTCTTCAACTCCGATTGGTGGTCACAACTACAGCTTTAGGCAACAAGGTCTCACTTCCATCCTTTGTTCACAAGCACATACTGCCCAGTCGAGAAACATGGAAGAACAACAGATGAATCGATATGGAGTCACAGCCCGGAGGACTCTACTCCGATCTGCAATCCAGAACCTTTGGATGGAAGTAAGACAGCCGCCCAGTCACAACGCACTTATGACCACCAATAGGAACGGGGGGGGGGGGGGGGGGGGGGCGCGGAAAAGGCAACGTAGATGCACGCCTATATGTTGCTAATCATTCAATGTGACAGGTTCTCAGTGACCAACCATGTTGTTGTACAAGTTGTCATGGATCGCCGGATCGTTGGTGCGTCGTTGTTAGGATCCGACTGTGTGACATCTCACCAGCGATCTCCTAGCGACTTACCAGCAATCCCTATCAGGTCGTATCGTTGTCGGGATCGCCGGTACGTTATTTAGTGTGACGGTACCTTAAGTCTCACCATTTGATTTCAATAAACCCACACATTCAAAACTAATACTATAGTGGCCATATTTTGTAATCCGAATTATGCCCACATTGCCCAACCGCCCGTCTCGTGATACACATAGGTTGCGGTTACTTTGTATTTTATTGTTTGAATTAGAAAAGAAAACTCCCTTAAACCAGCCATTATACTGTCATGTGAATTGTCTGGCAGAGGTGGTTCTGTTCTGCTATTGAGGTCTAATGAGTAAAGTTTACTTAATGGGGTTCTCCACTACTAGGACAACCCTTTCTGATTCCACTTGTTTCCCCCCAGGTAAAATAAAAGATCCTGCCTGTACTCCCCTCCCATTCTGGCGCCGATGATAACTGCAGTTTGGAGCTCATGTGGCATTTTAACATGTGAGCCTCACATCCAATCATTGTCAACTTTTCTCTACCCACCTTTGGACCAAATGAGCAATCAACAGGAAGTGAGTGGCAGCTGCAGTGTCAATTTCCTGTCAATTTACTCATTTGGTCCAAAGGCAAAAAAAAAAAAAAAAAAAAAAAGGTCTGTGGCACCTCTGTTAGGAGTCTCGACAAAGAAACTAGCCAGATATCCCTCCGGGAAGGACCTAGCCAAGGAGTGGCTCTTTTTAAGGAGACCACCATATTAAGTGGCCTTTTTAGTCAATATCCAACTCTTTGACGAGTTTAAAGATATGACAAGGGAAATACCAAGGCCAAGTATCCATCCACAGAAAGCTGTTTCGGGGTATTGCCCCTCATCAGTGTGGAGTAGGATTCTGGCTAGGTCGGAGCAATGCCTAGTAGACCAGCAAGACAAAACAATCACTGATCTCGGGGAGACCAGCCAGAGAAAACACTGCCGGCAGCCAGCGAGGGCGCTCAACGCAGTGAAATCCTAGGTGCATTGCCACCTGGGAGGCAGGGAGAGAGAAGCCAACAGGGGATTCGTGAAATGCCACCTAAGCCCCAGACCATAGATACAGACAGTGCTATAACAGCGCCAGAAGGAGAAGAGAGTACAGGGTCTTTTATTTTGCTTGTTTCCTCCAAGTGGAATCAGAAGGTGTTGTAATTGTAGTGGACAACCCCTTTAAAGGATACCATCAAGGCAAAACTTATAGGTCATGCAAATAATAAAATATGCTATACACTTAGCCGCCTCTTTGAGGAAGACAACAGGGTCTCGTGTCGTGCCTGCTGGAAGTGGAGATCCTAGAAGTCAATATCGACCTTTTAAAAGGGAACCAGCCAGCAGGATTTTCATGTTTAAAGTAAAGCCGGTGCTATACTGGTGCTAGGATGCTGAATGTAAGCATACATTTTGTTCTGCTATTGGATGCTTACTTGCACATATTTCTGAAATAAAAGTTCCAGCAATGCACTGCTATTTGATTGACAGGTGCAACAGGAAGGGAATATGTGGGTTGGCTCTTCTTATCTATTCCCACCCGTCTGTCTGTGGCGGAATTAAAGTCTATGACAGCGACAGGGGGAGGAAGGCCAGGCAGATAGACAGGGGTGGGAAGAGAAAGCTAGACCCGACCCACATATTCCCTTGCTGTTGCACCTGTCAATCAAATAGCAGTGCATTGCTGGAACTTTACTTGCACATAATTCTGAAATAAAACATCCAATCTCAGAATAAAAGCTATGCTTACATTCAGCGTCCTAGCACTAGTATTGCACTGGGTTTACTTTATATATGAAAAACCTGCTGGGTAGTTCCCTTTAAAAAAAGAAGGGAATTTTGTTACTTACCGTAAATTCCTTTTCTTCTAGCTCCAATTGGGAGACCCAGACGATTGGGTGTATAGCTACTGCCTCCGGAGGCCACACAAAGTATTACACTAAAAAGTGTAAGGCCCCTCCCCTTCTGCGTATACACCCCCCGTGGGATCACGGGCTGCTTCAGTTTTAGTGCAAAAGCAAGAAGGAGGAAAGCCAATAACTGGTTAAACAAATTCAATCCGAAGGAACATCGGAGAACTGAAACCAGTCAACATGAACAACATGTGTACCCGAACAACCAAAAATCCCGAAGGAACAGGGGCGGGTGCTGGGTCTCCCAATTGGAGCTAGAAGAAAAGGAATTTACGGTAAGTAACAAAATTCCCTTCTTCTTCGGCGCTCCATTGGGAGACCCAGACGATTGGGACGTCCAAAAGCAGTCCCTGGGTGGGTAAATTAATACCTCAAGTTTGGACTGTAAAAAACAGCCCTTCCCTACATGGAGGCAACCGCCGCCTGCAGGACACTTCTACTTAGGCTGGCATCCGCCTAAGCGTAGGCATGCACCTGATAACGCTTGGTGAAGGCGTGCAGACTCGCCCAGGTAGCCGCCTGGCACACCTGCTGAGCCGTAGCCTAGTGCCGTAATGCCCAGGACGCACGTACGGCTCTGGTAGAATGGCCCTTCAGCCGTGATGGAACCGGAAGCCCAGCAGAGCGGAAGGCTTCAAGAATTGGTTCCTTGATCCATCGAGCCAGGGTGGATTTGGAAGCCTGCGATCCTTTGCGCTTACCAGCGACAAGGACAAAAGGCGCATCCGAGCGGCGCAGGGGCGCCGTGCGGGAAATGTAGATTCTGAGTGCTCTTCACCAGATCCAACAATGCAAATCCATTTCATATCGATGAAATGGATAAGAACAAAAGGAAGGTAAGGAGATATCCTGATTGTAATGAAAAGGGGATACCACCTTAGGGAGAAACTCCGGAATCGGGCGCAGCACTACCTTGTCTTGGTGAAACACCAGGAAGGGAGCTTTAGATGACCGCGCTGCTAGCTCGGACACTTCTCCGAAGAGACGTGACCGCTACCCGAAAGGCCACTTTCTGTGAAAGTGGGGAAAAAGAAACATCCCTCAGAGGCCCGCAGGGCGGCTTCTGGAGAGCAATTAGTACCCCGTTCAGATCCCATGGGTCTAACGGCCTCAGTACGGAGGGACAATGTGACAAACCCCCTGCAGGGACGTGCGTACCTGAGGAAGTCGTGCTAGGCGCTTCTGAAGGAATACAGACAGCGCTGGAACTTGTCCTTTAAGGGAGCCGAGCAACAAACCTGTTTCCCAACCCGATTGCAGGAAAGAAGAAAAGTAGGCAATGCAAATGGCCAGGGAGACACTCCCTGAGCAGAGCCCTAAGGTAAGAATATCTTCCACGTACAGTGGTAGATCTTGGCAGACGTCGTCTTCCCAGCCCGTCACATGGTGGCAATGACGTCATGAGATAATCCTGAAGACGCTAGGATCCAGGACTCAATGGCCACCCAGTCAGGTTCAGGGCCGTAGGATTCAGATAGAAAACGGCCCTTGGGACAGTAAGTTTGCCGGTCTGGTAGTGCCCACGGCTGGCCGACTGTGAGATGCCACAGATCCGGGTACCACGACCTCCTCTGCCAGTCTGGGGCGACGAGGATGGCGCGGCGGCAATCGGAGCTGATCTTGCGTAGCACTCTGGGCAACAGTGCCAGAGGGGGAACACATAGGGTCGCTGTAACTGCGACCCATCCTGAACTAAGGCGCCTGCCGCCAGAGCTCGTTGATCGTAAAACCACACCATGAAACTCGTGACCTTGGTGTTGTGCCTAGACGCCAATAGGTCGACGTCCGGCCTCCCCTGAAGGCCCCAGATTTCCTGAAACCCGTCCGGGTGCAGAGACCATTCCCCTGCGTCCATACCCTGGCGACTGAGGAAGTCTGCTTCCCAGTTTTCTACGCCCGGGATGTGAGCTGCGGATATGGTGGATGCTCTGTCTTCCACCCACATCAGAGTCCGCCGGACTTCTTGGGAGGCTTGCCAACTGCGTATTCAACCGCTGTGGAGTTGTCCGACTGAACTCGGATTTGTTTGCATTGCAGTCGCTGCTGGAAGGCTTGCAGGGCAAGAGAACGTTGATCTGAAGGGTGGACTCCTGCTGAGTCCACGTACCCTGAGCCCTGTGGTGGAGAAAGACTATTCTCCACCCTGACAGACTCACGTCTGTCGTGACCACCGTCCAGGATGGGGGTAGGAAGGACCTTCCTTTTGACAATGAGGTGGGAAGAAGTCACCACTGAAGAGAGACCTTGACCGTCTGAGACAGGGAGACGTTACTGTCTAGGGACGTCGACTTCCCATCGCATTGGCGGAGAATGTCCCATTGAAGTGGACGCAGATGAAACTGCGCGAAAGGGACTGCCTCCATTGCTGCTACCATCTTCGCTAGGAAGTGCATGAGGCGTCTTAAGGGGTGTGAGTGGCCTTGAAGGAGAGACTGCACCCCCGTATGTAGTGAACGCTGTTTGTCCAGCGGAAGCTTCACTATCGCTGAGAGAGTATAGAACTCTATGCCAAGATATGACAGTGATTGGGCCGGTGTCAGATTTAACTTTGAAAAGTTGATGATCCACCCGAAACTCTGGAGAGTCTCCAGCGCAACGTTCAGGCTGCGTTGGCATGCCTCTGAGAGGGTGCGTTGACAAGTAGATCGTCCAAGTAAGGGATCACAGAGTGACCCTGAAAGTGCAGGACTGCTACCACTGCAGCCATGACCTTGGTGAAAACCCGTGGGGGTGTCGCCAGACCTAAGGGCAGGTCTACGAACTGAAGATGCTCGTTTTCTATAACGAATCGCAGCAAACGCTGGTGCTCTGGAGCAATCGGCACGTGGAGATAAGCATTCTGATGTCTCTTGATGCTAGGAAATCTCCTTGAGACCTTGAGGCAATGACGGAGCGGAGGGATTCCATCCGGAACCGCCTGGTTTACACTGCTTTTTTAGCAGTTTTAGGTCTAGAACGGAACGGAAGAGCCGGCCTTTTTTGGCACCACAACCAGATTGGAGTAAAAACCGTGATCTTGTTCCTGAATAGGAACAGGGATTAACACTACTTCTGCCTGCAGAAGAGCATCGGCTCGGTCGAGAGGTGGGGGAAGTTCTGAAGAATCGAGCCGGAGGACGAGAACAAAACTCTATCCTGTACATGTGAGACAAAATGTGTCTCACCCACCGGTCTTTGACCTGTGGCAGCTAAATGCCGCCAAGCGGGAGAGTCTGCCACCGACCGCGGATGCGGAGAGAGAGGGCTGAAAGTCATGAGGAAAACGCCTTGGTAGCGGTTCCTCCGGCTGCCTTCTTTGGGCGTGATTGAGCCCGCCAGGAATCTGAACCCCTCTGAGCCTTTTCAGTCCTTATGGACGAGGAAAACTGGGACCTGCCCGAGCCTGGAAAGGACCGAAACCTCGACTGTCCTTTCCTCTGTTGGGTTTTGTTTGATCTGGGCTGGTGTAAGGAAGAATCCTTACCCTTGGACTGTTTAATGATTTCATCCAATCGCTCACCAAACGGTCTGACACCAGATAATGGCAAACTGGTTAAACACTTTTTGGAAGCAGAATCTGCGTTCCATTCCCTTAACCACAAGGCTCTGCGTAAAAACCACGGAGTTGGCGGACGCCACTGACGTACGGCTCGTAGAGTCCAGGACAGCATTAATAGCGTAAGTCGCAATGTAAACATATGCGAGGTTAAGGACGCCATCTGCGGCACAGATGTACGTGTGACGGTGTCCACCTGTGCAAGACCAGCTGAAATAGCTTGGAGCGCCCATACGGCTGCGAATGCCGGAGCAAACGACACGCCGATAGCTTCATAGACAGATTTCAACCAGAGGTCCATCTGTCTGACAATGGCATCTTTAAGTGAAGTCCCATCTTCCAATGCAACTATGGAGGATGGCGCGGCGGAGAAAAACTTGTCTGGATAAGCGTAGCGTTTCTGGACTGCTCCTCTGAGTCAGAGAGGGCCAAAGAGTACTTAATTTACGCTTGGGATACCTGAAATGGAATTTCTCCTGCTGAAGCTGCCTCCTCCACTGGAGGGGCTGAGGGAGAAATAGCCACCAGTGTATTAATGGGTGCTATGAGACCATTCACCATGGCGTCCCATTAGGGGCATCCAGAATGAAAGCTGTCTCAGGATCAGAAACCTGACCAGCTACCTCATCATACAGAGAACCTCTCGCTGAGACCCTGACCAGTGTGTGAAGTCGAGGGTCTCTCCCAGCGAGCTCGCTTAGGCTGTCTGGGACTGTCGTCCGTGTCAGAGCCTTCAGTCTGGAATGTATGGGACCCCCTTGGAGCACGGATTAGTTCCAACTGAGGGAGACCGGGGAGCCTTGATTCAACAATGCCCTTGGTCTGAGTCACCGCCTTGGACTGCAAAGTTGCTAGCATTTTGTTCATAGTCCAAGACATTTTATCAGCAAAAAAACTGCAAACTCTGTCCTCTGGACAGTTTCACAGGTGGCCCTCTCTGGGCCCCCACTAGCAGAGACTCTACCCATTAGGGGTTAGTGGAACCTGCCGATAAAACAGCCTCACGTGCGGTACAGACAGCATAGAAAGTCTGTGCCTTGGCCCCCTTGCTCTATGCTGACGACATGCTGTTGTCTCCTCAGAGCTATCTAGGGGTATATCGCCAAGAAGTGACCGTACAGCCACAAGTCTCAGCCGCGCCGCAGCCTCCAGCGCGGCAGTTTCCCACAGATAAACTCACTCAGCTAAGCTGCAGTGAGTATAGTCCAAGCGCGCAGCGCTGTTGTCCTCGGTGCACTAACACGCCCAGCAATGCTGGCGTGTGTCTGTGTATGGTCTTGCAAATATAAGCACAAGAATAAAGTACACAAAAAAACACTGTGGCAATAGTGGGGTCAGCACCAAGGTGCTGCTTACCGCCCGCATAAGCGGGTAAGTGGTCGCCAGAATCCCTTTGCTGGATCTCCCAGAGCCTGTGTCCGTTCTCCAGCTTAGATTGCCTGCAGGAATGGCTGCCGGCGTCCTGTGAAGAGGGGCGGGCCGTGAGGCGTGCCCCAGACAAGAGCGGGAAACTGGCGTCCCCCTGTGCCCAGTGAGAGGGCTGGAGTATGTAAATAAGACTCCAGCCCTCGGCGCTGATCATTGTACAGCGTCTCGCCCCTTCCCTGACTGACAGGGCTGGGGGCGGGAACGAAACGTAACTAGGCCGCAGAAGCCGGGGACTAGATTTATAAGCGCTGCCGCCGTAAAAGCGCGGCAGCGCGAAAGTCCCCGGCGCACCACAAGTCTCAGCCGCGCCGCAGCTCCAGCAGCGGCTGGCGCGGTAGTCCCCGACACATAAACTCACTCAGCTAAGCTGCAGTGAGTAAAGCCCAAGCGCGCAGCGCTACTGTCCCCGGCGCACTAACACACCCAGCAACGCTGGAGTGTGTCTGTGCATAGACTGTACGGGGACACAGAGTACCTTAACGTTGCAGGGCCTGTCCCTGACGATACTCCGCTCCATTCCAGCAGGATCTCCGGGTCTGTGGATGGAGCCCGGCCTCAGAGCCTGGAGGCCGGTAAGATCCCACTTCACCAGAGCCCTTCAGGGGGATGGGGAAGGAAAACAGCATGTGGGCTCCAGCCTCCGTACCCGCAATGGGTACCTCAACCTTAACAAACACCCGACAAAAGTGGGGTGAGAAGGGAGCATGCTGGGGGCCCTAGTATGGGCCCTCTTTTCTTCCATCCGACATAGTCAGCAGCTGCTGCTGACTAAAACAGTGGAGCTATGCATGGATGTCTGACCTCCTTCGCACAAAGCATAAAAACTGAAGCAGCCCGTGATCCCACGGGGGGTGTATACGCAGAAGGGGAGGGGCCTTACACTTTTTAGTGTAATACTTTGTGTGGCCTCCGGAGGCAGTAGCTATACACCCAATCGTCTGGGTCTCCCAATGGAGCGCCGAAGAAAAAAACATTGTCAGTATCTACTTTACACTGATGAGGGTCAAGACCCAAAATTGAAGGATGCAAATGGAGATTCTGGTTTGGCTGTATATCCCAAGTCATGTGGTAAGGCTCTCCTGTGGTTGAAGATTGATTTTCTAGTGAAGAACTTACATTTATTGTGCTGGAATCAGGAAACCGGAGTGATAGGCGCCATCTTTATCACCCCCATTCAATGGGCTTTGTGCATCCTTTAGACACTCACATACAACTAACATCTCTTTGTAATTCAGAACCAGCACTCCTTTCAATTTTTAATCACTTTTTTTTTTTTAAACAAAAGAAATATTACAAAAATATGTGAGGGGGGAAAAAAAAGCAGACGTGCTACAAAAAAATAAAAAAAGGTCACAATTGCTCAACTCCTGTTCATATACATATTCAGTATGCAATACATATACATACACCATAGTGAGAACATGCAACCCAGAGGCATAATTTTTACCAATTTAATACAAAATACACAGACATCGATCACTGGAAAATTGAATTCAGTGTCCAAAACTGGGGAACAGGCAATGGGCTCTGCACCACCGATATGTGTCTTATTGTCTACACCATGTACGCAGACTTGTGCAAAAAAAAAAAAAAAGCAGCACTTTCATAGGGCTGGACTGGTGAAAATGCAGCGATACAGTGCAAGTGGATGGGCATAGACCAGAAAGGGAAGCGGTGACTGTAACCACAAGAGGAAGAGACAAGACTCACATCCGGATCTACACATATCATTGCATTTGCATAAGGCATGCACTAGGTAGATGAGTGAGCAGACACTATTTAAAATGGGGTTTTCACACAAAGTTGATTTTAATCAATTGATCTTGGAATAATCCCTGTGTTGAGATAATCTTATATATGTCCAAGGAGTAGAAAGCAAATTAGTGCTTAGTGCTTCGACGGGTCCAATTGATTGGACCCGTCGAAGCACTAAGAGGTGCGAAACGGCCGTCGGTTATCTTTAGGGGGCCTGCACACAGCTCTCTCCCTGATATTTTTATCTGCACTTCACCATGAAATAAAGCATCTTAGAATATAGGATGGTGTATGCCGTGGCTTTACACTCCTTGGACATTGGTCTGGATTTTCTTTTCCTATGCCCTGTGCACCAATCACTTTTTCCATCAGGAGGACTTAAGCTGACATGTTTATCTGGTTATAAGGTAGAACACGGTTTGTTGCAGAAACTGCTTCTGTTTAATATATTTAATCTTATGTGTCCCTGCTATGTACTGTGTAATGGCTGCTATGTACTGTGTAATGGCTGTGTTTGACCATACGGGAACATGGTCTGATCATACCACATCTCCTGGGTCGGGGAGGAAGTAATGAAGTATACAGACATTACAGCTTGAGATTGCAAATTATTCTATGAAATAAAACATTTAAAAAAAAAAAAAAAGGCAGGGAAATTGCTTTACCTCACAGAGAATCAGATCTGATCCCATGCTGTGTGTTATCTGTATACTCTCTTTTGTATCTTCCCCGGCCCAGGAGATGTGGTATGATCAGACCATGTTCCTGTACAGTCAGACACGGCCATTACACAGTACATAGCGGGGACACATATATAAGATCTACGCACATGAACATTTTTTTTTTAAACACATCCAATTGTGGAAATTATTATTTCAAGATCTACTGATTAAAATCAACTTTGAAATTAACTTTGTGGAAAAACCCCTTTAAGTCTATGTGCAGTTTTTCTAGGAGTTTTTGTAGCAGAAACTTTCCAAATCTCACTAGCTTAGGTACACTGTCTTTTGCGGAGTTTAAGAGAAACCTGAGCAGAACTTCATGTTTGAGGGGCTTTGAAGAGTTTTTTTTTCTCCTTAGTTTCTGTTCCAAACCTTCATGAAAAACTCAGGTGTCCAAAATGCCACTTTCTGCTCCAAAAAAAAACCCCTCATATGCACATAGCCAAAAAGACATTCTTTGATTTCCATGTGTGACTAGTAACCAAGTGCTTTGTGCTTTCAACCCCCCTCCCCGCACCATTTACTACTGCAAAAAGTGGTGGGCAACATATGGATGGGATACCCCAACATCTCTAGAATCACGTATATTCTGTGGTTCCGTATATCATATGTATGTGTTTATATATGATCCCAAATCTGCTAACAAGTCAGAATTTAGCACTGGAAACTATGCGATCTAATGGGGGGGGGGACGCAGTATTCCAATCTGCCTAAAGGGGTCCCTGTAGATTTTGATGTGAAGTACTTGCTCTCTGGCAAAAAGTGGTCATGAAAAACCTACATCTTTGAGTTTTTAGGATATAAATACAATATGGAAACCAGAATATCGTACCACACTGTAGGAACAAAAAACCATAACTAAAAAACACAGCACTTTTTTCTTTTCTTTTTTTAACACTTTCTTTCAAAGTTCAATTAATCTCTATTAGAAATATCTTACCGCTGGGGTAAGATTCTTTATAAAGACAATCTAACTTTTTTTTTTTTGCAGCTTAAGACACTACAGATACATTAAAAGGGAACCAGTCACCAGATTTTGCGACTATAAGCTGCAGCCACCACCAGTGAGCTCTTATATACAGTATTCTGGAATGCTCTAATGTAAAAAACACCTTTATAGGACTCACCTAAGGGGTGGTCCGGTCCGATAGGTGTTGCTGGTCTCCGGTCCAGTGCCTCCTCCCTGCTGTGATGGACGTCCTCAGTCTTCGCAGGCCCATGGCATGATTCACCCTGTGTCATACACCCAAGCCGGCATTGTGGTCCTACGGAGGCGCACTTTGATCTGCTTTTCTGTAGGCAGATCAAATTATTGTAGTGCGCATGCGCGGACGGTCTTTGACCTTTCATCGCGCCTGTGCATTACAGTACAGCAGGGCAGATCAAAGTGCGCCTGCACAGGACCACAATGCCATCCTGGGTGGATGACTTAGGACACGTCATGTACACAGGCCTGCGAAGACGGAGGACGGCCATCAGAGTAGAGAGGAGGCACCGGACCGGAGAGCAGCGACACCTATCGGTCCGGACCGCCCCCTAGGTGATTATAATAAGTGTTTTTTACGTTCTACAGTGCGGTCTGGGCTCTTATATACAGTATTCTGGAATGCTGTATATAGACGGTCACTGGTGGTGGCCGTAGCCTATAGTTGAAAAATCTGGTGACAGGTTCCCTTTTATGACTTCTGGACATAACAATTGAAGTAAAAAAAAAAAACGAATAAAAAAAAAAAATATGCAAAAACGTTATAAACCTCTCAGGGAACAATTACAGCACTTGTTTAGAAAAATAGATATTTTTCAATGTACTAACTACATCATATTGTGTAAAACGTCTATCTTTTCCCTCGCTTGTTTCCAGCTGGGGGCTTCTTAAGCTGTAGCAGCTGTGATCCGGTCGCAAAACCTGCCGATGAGGAGTTAGATACTCCGAAGGTTAAGCCGGCTGATGCATTGATCCCGGGATTGCTGAAGTTAAATCCAGATGTAGATGAACTGCCAAATCCTTTAGGGGATAAAATACATTTGAAACCATTAATTTAAGTGAGAAAGGGTTTCCTTCTAAATAACTAACTCTAGCCAAAACATAAGATACAATTCCCTCCACTTATTTGCTCTGTGGAACAACTTACATTTTTTTGGCGTGTGAAACTTAAAGAGTGACAAAACATCACAAAAAAAAAAAAAGTTATAAAAAGTTATTTAAAGTGAACCCCCTCACTTAAAGAAATGAAGTTTCTTTCACTGCTGACATTCGCCGGGCTCGGACACGAATGTCAGAATGGCTCTCACCATCGTGGCACCGGGTTACTTTACTTTGTGCCTTTAGCAAAGATTTTAGTTGACACTGCCAAATAACTCACAGCTCGCACAGAAAATGGCCCATTAAAAAAAAAAAAAAAAAAATTTAAGTGGCAGGTTCACTTTAAACCTCACAGGACAAAATTAAATAATAATCGGAAAGCAAAAAAGGAAACTAAATGGTTTCACTCATCACAGATCAGACATCACTTGTGCAAATGTAACATATGGCACTGACATGAAAGGATTGCAAACTAGATTGCACGCTTGATGTTTCAGGAGCATTATAGAAATATTTCTTTTAGTTTTGTTATATTATATTGACCTAAAATATATCAAGAAAATACAAAAGGATTTTCTAGGTTTATGTATTAAAAGCGCTCATTTAAAAAGGAAAATCAAAAAATTAATCAAAAATCAATCATCAAAAAATTACCCATTTTTAAACTCCTCCCGCTTTGGGTCATTAATAAAATTCCTAGGAAGGAGTCCTCAAGTGTGGAGGGGTTTCAGCAGCTCAGCTCCCCCTTCCATACGCAGTAGATGCTGGCTATATTACATAGCCGACACCGGTGTCTAACAACACCGGCTGTTAAAGGGAACCTGTCACCAGATTTGGGGCCTATAAGCTGCGGCCACCACCAGCGGGCTCTTATATACAGCATTTCAGGCCACTGTGTAGAACGTAAAAAACACTTTATAATACTCACCTAAGGGGCGGTTCGGTGCAGACTGGTTGGATGAGTGTCTCCGTTCTCCGGTATCGGCGCCTCCTCTTTTGGAAAACTTTGTCTTCCTTCTTCTGATTCAGGGCAGATTAAAGTGCTCCTGCGAAGGAACTCAATGCTGGCTAGTGTGGATGACGTAGGACGCATCATGCCCCCAGGCTTCAAAAAAAGAACAAAGATGGCCGAAAGAGGAGGCACTGGTACCAGAGAATGGAGACACCCATCCAACTAGTCTGCACCGAACCACCCCTTAGGTGAGTATTATAAAGTGATTTTTACGTTCTCCACAGCGGCCTGGGCTGTTATATACAGCATGTCAGAATGCTTTATATAAGAGCCCACTGGTGATGGCAGCAGCTTATAAGCCCCAAATCTGGTGGCAGGTTCCCTTTAACCATTTAGATGACACAGCCAAGCTCTGACAGTCTTTTAAACTGAACACAGGATGATGCAAAAAACTAATACAAATACATAAATATTATTTACATATATACCAAATTTTATATATTATATTATATATTATATATTTTATATAAAATTCTAGAGAGCGATAGAATTGAATTTTATTGTGTCACCTTGTTTTTTTAAAAAAAAAAAATAAAATAAAAAAAAATTAAACCGAGGGAGATAAAATGGTATGTATACCAAATTGGTATCAATAAAATCATCAGTGCACCACGCTAAAATAATAAAATCCTCAAACAGCTGAAAATTATTAAAAAAATAAACATGGTACTAGTCTCAAAGTTTTGTTTTTTTTTTTTTTTTTTTTTTTACAAAATTCTGAATTTTTTTCTTTTTATAACAAATCGAGGGAAAAAAAATATGCAAATTTAGCACCTCTAATTGTACTGACCTGGAAAATGGTTTCAGGTCGTATTTACTGTATGATGAATGCAGTAAAAACAAAACCAAAAAGTAAAATTGGCGGAATTAAATTTTGTTTTTTTCACCATTTGTTCCCAGTTTGTTATTTCCCTGTTTTGTTAGTGCAAAATGAAATTGTGTCATTCAAAACTACAACTTGGCCAGCAGAAGACAAGCCCTCATTGGTCAATGGAAAAATAAAGATATGGATTTTGGAAGAAGGGAAGTAAAAAAAAAAATTAAAGTGCATAATGAAAAATTGCCTCACCTGTAAAAAGTGAAATTAGATTTTTGTGTTAGGTGTATTTATTTTTCATGCGGTGGTCTCTGGAGTCATTTTGGACTTTACATCAGTTTCTTTACCAGCAGAGACCAGTTTACAATGATAGGTACCTCCACCTTTGCACATGTTCATTAGATGCTTCAATATAAAATATAGGGATACATTGGATACCAATATTCATTCTTTTGTATTATGTTTGAAAGGGAAATTTTCCCCACAAAATGCCACTGAATAAGAAAGCTATAAATTATGTGAATGAGGGCAAGATGTGACACCAAATCTAACATTGTGTAGAGACTGCACCCTAATACTATTGTTACAATCTGAGAGAACCAAGGGAGAGGTAGTCATAGGTCACAGAAAGGACCAATAAGTCAAAAAAATTCCATCAACACGACTTTTTTTGCAAAAATATAACAAATATTTTATGAAATAAAGTAGGTAGCAAAAAAGTGACAAAATACAGTGTCAAAGATGTTTACATATAACAAAGATCAGGCTCATAAAGGTGTCACTGATGTTAAACACATGGGTCCTCCTCCCATATGGGGAGTAATGTCACAATCAGTAGAGACATGGCCTGCAATAACTCCAGTATAGTTAATGAGAGATTGCCCCAATAATATAGCACATAATGCATAGAGTAAAACGAGAGGCGCATAAGCGTGTATCCTATCGTGCAGGGCTATAGTTGAATGTGAAATCCTCAACACCACGACCCACCGAAGAAGACAGCGAAACGTGCGCGTCGGGGCACGTTTTTCTCGGGTTCCACACAAACCATTATGGGTGAGTTTAGGACGGGAATTGATTAACAAACCCTTTTTTTTTTTACATTTTCTACTCTTACCTGTCTGCCCTTGAATTGATACTCTGTTTCATGACCTGACTCCTTTATGTATTGAGGATTTCACATTCAACTATAGCCCTCCACGATAGGATACACGCTTATGTGCCTCTCGTTTACTCTATGCATTATGTGCTATATTATTGGGGCAATCTCTCATTAATTATACTGGAGTTATTGCAGGCCATGTCTCTACTGATTGTGACATTACTCCCCATATGGGAGGAGGACCTATGTGTTTAACATCAGTGACACCTTTATGAGCCTGATCTTTGTTCTACGTAAACATCTTTGACACTGTATTTTATATGTCACTTTTTTGCTACCTACTTTATTTAATAAAATATTTGTTATATTTATGCAAAAAAGTCGTATTGATGGAATTTTTTGACTTATTGGTCCTTTCTGTGAATAAGAAAGCTGCAGAATAAAACCGAAGCAGTCAGCTGGTTCCAAACAATCGTCAGAAATTAGTGGGGAAGATGGGAATAGAAGCGCCACAGCCCAGAACCGCTGCTGTTTTTATATTCTGTACTAATTTGATTATTTGAACTGAGCAGCTCCTACTTTTAATAGTTCTGAATTTAGATACATTTCAGTCAATGCTCCAGGAGGACGAGCACATGTGAGGTAGAAGACACAAAGACCCCACAGAAATCAACACAAAAGTTATACAAGTGCTTTTTACGCAGTTTTCCTGCATCCACTATTTTCTTTCTAAAATAGTCCAGATCCTAAGACCTCACCATCCCCCCCCCCCCTCATCCCCGATAGCACAACCCATGAGGTGGTGCTCAGCAGTTACTCCGATCACTACCTGTGCTGTATAAAGGCTTTAAAGAGCAACTAAACCTAAACTAAGAAAAACTTTTGTAAGTTTTTTTTTTTAAAAATAAAATATTTCAGTGGCCTTATAATTACAAGCAGATCCGAAGGAGTCTAGATCGTAAGACCCCCACCGATCGCTCAAACTGACAGAGAGGAGATATGAGCCTTCTATTAAGGCCTATGTGTTCGTCACTCCCGGACTTTGCGCTTCTTAGGAGATCACGGTCCCATGAGGAAGACAACGAAACATGCGCGTTGGGGCACATTACATCTCATGGTGTACCCATTATGGGTCAGTGTGATCAGCCCTCTATATGCTTATCCCTTCTATTTGATTGATACTTGTGCTTACTGCTCTGT